>NC_088930.1:12390000-12717500 GCF_038396675.1 Hydra vulgaris
CACGTCATTATTGAACGATACACCGCGCAAAGTGTTCGAAAGCGATCGAAACAGATTAAAATCTGACGGCGCCAAGTCTGGAGAGTATGAAGGATGAGGCAGCACTTCCCATTTGAGTTCTTGAATCGCGGCTTTGGTCATATTGGCGATGTGAGGACGGGCATTGTCGTGTTGCAGAAGAACGCCATTTCGCCTATTTGGTCTTTTTTGCTGAATTGCTTCGTTGAGTCGATGCAGTTGTTGAACCTAGAGCTCCGCATTGACTGTTTGGTTGCGCTCAAGCAGTTCGTAATGAATTATGCCTTCCCAATCCCACCATACACACAACATGATCTTTCGAGGATGAAGGTCTTTTTTTGCTCGCGGAGCGGCTTGTTTTTTGGGGCTGAGCCATTCTTTTCGCTGCTTCATATCGACGTAAAGGCACCATTTTTCATCGCCAGTGACAATGCGGTAAAGAAAACGCTGTTTGTGACCATGAGTTGAGCGATGTCGAGCGAGCAAACCGGCGGCGATTGTGGAACATTGATTTTTGTTGTTTTCGCTCAAAGTGTGTGGCACCCAAGCGCCGAGTTTCTGAACCTTGCCCATTGAGTGAAGGTGGTTCACCACAGTTTTTTGATCACAATCCATCTGCTCCGCCAATTCTCTGGTCGTTTGATGTGGATTTTCGTGAAGAAGTTGATTCTATCGCTCTTCGTCGAACTCAATTGGTCGACCGGTGTGTGATCCGTCCTTGAGGTCAAAATTCCGATTTTTGAAGCGCGAAAACCAACGGCGGGCGGTACTTTCAGGCATTGCTCCTTCTCCATACACAGCACAAATCTCAAGAGCAGCTTCGGCGGCCTTAACACCTCGATTAAATGCAAAAAGCAAATGGTGTCGAAAATGCTCAGTTTTGTCCACTTGACATTCCATTTTAATGATCTGAAAATACACAAAAATAAAAAAAAACTAACAAATCAAAACACACTATCTTGTAGAGCAAAACATTCTCTTTCAAACAACATAAAACATTTTACCAATGCATTATATTTCTGCGTGCATTTTTAACTTTGAAAATAACGCTCATGAATTATTCCTCAACCCAATAGTATCCAAAATCAAAATTTTATTTTATATCTTTACAACATACTCATACTTATAAAAAGATAATAAAATTGAAGAATAAGAAACATTAGGAACTAAACTACTTTATGTCTGTAATGACTGTATCATAGATGTTGATGCTGAGGATAATACATTTGCAATTTTATGGTTTGCAAAAGGCTCAATGCAAAAGTCAGAAAAAACATTAAAATAACCAATTCAGAAAAAGTTCTTTGTCCTAATTTTTGATTTATTTACTAAATTTTCAATTAAATTTTTTAATGTTGGCATTCTTAAAAGTTGAGTGGCTGGATCATAAGTTTTACTTGCAGATTCTCTTTTGTTTACATCTTCAAACTGTGTCCATTTGAACATTTTATGCTTATTTGGCCAGGCAATTAAAAGTTATAAAATATTAGCAAATATTGAATAAATTAAAACTAAGGGTTCTGGGATTGAAATGTGGACAAACAGCTCAAGAATTTATAACAAAAACAATATAAGTTATTCAGTTTTCAATACAAACTCTATATAACTTTTTTGAATTCTTGTTTAGTGTTTTTAAGCTGATTACAATGAAAGTTTTTATTTTGATCAGCTAGTTTAATTTTGACATTTTAAAGCCTCATTACTCCAATTTTTATTTTTATCAGTAGATAGTTTTCTTTGGCAATAAGTGAAATTTAATAAGTGAATAAATTTAATGAATCTTAATCTAGCACTCAAAGTGGTTATATTCTCCAAAAGTTAACAAAACTACCCCTCCTTTGTATTTAGCACCTGATAATTAATGCTTAAACAAAAAGAACTTGACTAAGTCAGAAAAGTAGAAAATTGAGACTCAATAAAGCAATAAAATCATATTTTTCATGTTCATATATTAAAGGACTAAATGATACAGAAAATCAACAATAAAATCATGATTATTTCCAGTATTAAAATCAATAATGCTGCATTCTGTATTTATATCAGAACCAACAAAGGGTTTACAAATTTTTTTGTTATAATGATAATACATATTATTTGCATCTATGTTAATATTATTTTTATTTTTTCAACAAGAAAATCTACAAAATGTAAATTTTTTTTTCTAACATATAATTTAGAAAGCTTTCTTTTTCTTTTATCCTTTTTTCCAAACTCGTCATCAAATCTTTAGTTCTTGCTATTTTTTTTTAATTACACCAGCTGAATAATCAAAACATATCTTTTTCTTTAAAAATGAATGCAAGTCAACAACAAAGTTTTGCTTAAAACTTTTTTCACACACACACACACACACACACATATATATTTTGCCGACCTCAAACAATTTCAGGTTGGCAGTTAGGTTGGCATTGCCGAATGCCGACCCTAATTCCAAGGGTTATAATTATGTATATATGTATATATATACAATCCTCGGAATTAGCGTTGGCATTCGGTTATGCTGAATTAAAAGTGTTTAGGGTTGGCAATAAATTGCCAACCTCATTTCTATGTTTTATGATCAGACCTTTGTATCAAATAATTTTTGCCAACCTGATGCCGACCTCTATAAGATTGAGGTCGGCAAATTATTGCGGACCTCATTTTTCCTGATTCCAAGGGTTATATATATATATATATATATATATATATATATATATATATATATATATATATATATATATATATATATATATATATATATATATATATATATATGTATATATATATATATATATATATATATATACATATATATATATATACATATATATATATATATGTATATATATATATATATATATATATATATATATATATATACATACATATATATATATATATATATATATATATATATACATACATATATATATATATATATATATATATATATATATATATATATATATATATATATATATATATATATATATATATATAAATATATATATATATATATATATATATATATATATATAGAGAGAGAGAGAGAGAGAGAGAGAGAGAGAGAGAGAGAGAGAGAGAGAGAGAGAGAGAGAGAGAAAGAGAGAGAGAGTAATATGTGTATATACTGACCTTGCTAAATCATCAGAAACATGTGCAAAAATCATAAAAAAACACCAAATTTAGCATTTAGCATGTGTTTCTTCAGCCAGAATACTCAAAAAAAGCAATATTAGGTTGTTTATAAGATGAAAATTGAATGATTTTAGAGTTTCTATTATTGTATTTAAATTTTTTGAAATTTTAATGAGTTTTCAGTCAAAATACACGAAATCTGCATACATGAAACTATGTTTAATTCATAGTTTATGTATCTAAACTGCATTGGGTCATGCTCTATCAACAGCTAATAGATCCAACAGTCAATACTTGGTGTAATCACCATTGTTGCTGATTACTTAAGCCACATGTTTGGCATTCTCTGTATGAGACTGAGGCACATTTTGTGGATGTCTTAATTGTGATTCCATACTTAAAGTATGTATTTAATCAAGCAATGCTTAATGGTGGGTTTCATTGCATTGACACTATGTTTGATAAGATGCCAGAAGTTCTCAATAGGATTCATGTCAGATGAGTTTTCTGCCCAGTTAAGCCAAGAAATGTTTACCTTTTTCAGGAACTCAGTAACCTTTTTTGCTTTTAGGCAAAATGCTCTGTCTTGCATGAAAATTCTATTGTTGTTAGAAAACCATGCAGTCATTTGGGGTAGCAGCTTAGACTGCAAGATTTTAATGTATTGGTCCTGCCTCATAAACTTATTCATGATATGCAGATGGCCTGGACCTTGAGCAGAGATAGCTCCCCAAATCATAACAGATGTGAGATGCTTGACGGTTGCGGAAACACATTCTGGAAGCAGAGCTTTTTTGCTTTGTCATCTAACAAACAGTGAGGGCTCCTCACTGTTTGTTAGATGACAAAGCAAAAAAGCTCTGGGCATGGTATCAGTTTTGCTCTTATCACTGAAGCACACCTGTAATCACAAAACAATGTAAATAATATATTGCTCAGGATTTGCATTTACAGTATGGCAAATCATGTATTATGCAATTATTGCAATAAGTACATGTAACTTAATACAACGACGAGACATCCAAAATTATTAATTCAATGCATACATATACATTATACTGCAAGTAAAATCTTCCAAAGAAAATGTTACTCATTATTATTTAAATAAGATAGAAGTGGACATTTACTTTTCATTGGAAGTGTTTACTTGTAGTACAGTGTACATGTATGCATTGAATTGATTATTTTGAATGTCTAGTGTTATGCTATGTTACATGTATTTCTGTCCAGTCATTAGAAGTCCATTCTTTGTACTGATTTGCCCAGATTATCCTCTTTTTCATCATGACTGGTTTTAGCTTGGCTTTCTTCAGAGGATATTTAGCAGTCAACCCAGCATTGCACAGCTGACGTCTTACAGTTCTGAGTGAAACTAGCACACCATACTCTGATATCTTACAAATGAGATCAAGACTCATTGTTCTACAGTTAGATTTGTAGAGCTCGACCAGAGTCCGCTTGGTGTGAGCAGTAAACTTTGATTTGATGCCGCTATGATTCCTGTTCTTTGTTATTTCTTCATAGAAATCCTGACCAAGATCCAATTCTTTCTTAATTCTATTAACTGAAGCTGCAGAAATGTGAAATTTCTGAGCAATCTTCCTCTGGCTGTAGTGCTACTCTTTAATTAGTGTTTTCACTGCTGTAACCTTCTTTGGAGTTAAAGGCCAGGTCTGTATATATATACAGTGCTCAATTTAATTTTTTATAATGTTTGTAAAGTTATTATATATAATCTGAACACAAACTTTTTTTTAAAAGTATTGTCATACATTCATAGGGTGTTAGCCAGAAAAAAAATTCATACAGCGTTTTAGCGAAATTGGGAATTTAGGTGCGGCTAAAAAAAAAAAAAAAAGGTCATTACATTCTGACATTTAAAAAAGTAGAGGGTAATTCCATGTCAAATCATCCAAAAAAATCAAAAAATGTCACCCTATGTTTGGGATTTTGCTAATTTTTTTATATGTTATATGGTTTATGAAATTTAAGAAAATTTGAAATTTGGAACCTCCAACCCCTTACGGTTTTTGAGATATTTAGGTTTCAATTTTCTTATTTATGCTGACTCAGCATTTTTTGCAGAATGTATTTTTGTCATTAAATAGCAATAATTAATGGACGAAATAAGGTATCATTCTGAAATTTGGTACATAGACAATCTTCCATATGGCGGATACAAATATTAAATTAAAAAAAATTTTAGACCACGTTAAGTACATGTAAATTGAATAATAATGGCATTTATTTTTGGGTATTTTGACGGTCATATTTGTGATGTCACCTTGATAATTTTTTTTTAGGCATTACTATAACTTACAATATAGGTATCAAACTTCACTATTAATTAAAAATATATTATTGCATTTTTTGACTTTTCTAAATTCAGCCTTTCAAGTAAAGCTTATATAAATGCTGAGTCAGCATAAAATTTATTGCTAACTTATTAATGAAAAAATTAGCTATATCTTAATTTCTGGTTGTAAAAAGTCATTTTCAAAGTCATTTTGAAGGCAATAATAGATGTATATAAATATAAATTCTAAATTTTTTGTACCTGGGGTAGATCCCCCCCTCCCCCGCCCTCCCAAAAAAAACGAAAATTTTCCTAATTTTCCAAAAATGTTTTAATGAAAATATATAAAGACAAGTTACCAAGAGATTTTTATTTGTGTGGCCAAATTGTGCTAATTACACATACAATTATATTGTAATTATATTTAAAAAAATTATGTACAAGTATAAAAATAATGACGCAATAGAAACTTTTTCTAAAAATCTTGATTATTTTGTTCAATAATTTTTGCCAACTCAATTTCTGAAATTTTGTATACACGACCATTTGTTGTAGATGGCGGATCAATGGTACATAAAATATGATTTGATGGGACCCAACACATATCTTCTCGTGCAGGCCAAGAAAAACTTGGACTGGGACCATGTGGGTGCATAAATTGAATTTTATAATCTCCTTCATCTTTTTTGTTTATAATTCCAATCCACCAAAAGCTGTCATACATGCAAGCTACATAGTCCATATGATTATAAATAACTTGCTGCACAACCAGCTCATTTGGTATCTGCACAAGCTTAAATGTCTGAACATCAGTTTGTTGACTCATCCTTTTAAAAGAAATTGTATATTTATCAATTGGTATAAAATGGTGAAAGGATCTTGTTCCTGGCAAGGTTCTTCCCATAGTAAACCTTGGTTGCAATGATGATCGTACTTCATTTATTTCTATTTTATAAACTAAAATAAATTGAATGTTTTTTATATTGGTTACACAAAATTCAAACATCTTATCTACCTCCAAAATCTGTCCAATCACTGTTCTTTTTAAACTAGCTTGTGCAGTTAATTGTTTTACTGTGCCGCCAATGCCATCACTAGCAGACTTACCATGGCTAGTAGCAAAAAAAACCCATTCAGCATCAATATCAAAGTCTTCTTTGTGATGACAAAGATTAATAAAGTTTTTAAAGTTTTTATATTGTGCTGCACATCCATCAGTGAAGTATTTAATATTACTAATCTGTAGAATGTTTGCCTTAATGTAATTAGTAATGAGCTGTTGTATTTTATATACAAAGTATACATCATGCTCAGCGTCATCAGAAAGGATGCAAAATGACTTTAATAGTAGTTTATCATTTGATTTATAGTAAATAATAATAGGGTAAAGTGTACATTTTGGTTTATTCCAATGGTAACTTGCACCTCAACCTGAACAATAAATTGGAAGTTCTCTGCAAAGTCACCCAATACTATACACTCATTTTGATTTAATAACTCTTTACAGTCTTTGAGGTACTTGGCTTGACTTTTAGCTATAAGTGAATGAGATGTTAATTTATCTATTTTATAGTATATAAGGTCGATAACATCTTCAATATTAATTTTTTGATTGATCAGCGTAGTTCTATCTGTATGCTGCCATTGGTTAATTGTTATTTCTTTATCGCTGTTGTCAAACTTTGCTGTTAAGAATTCTTTTAAAGCAGCAATACCAGGGCATAACGGACATCGATGTAACATGCACTCTACATTATCCCTATTGCAAACAATCATTTCCATCAAATCTCTATAGTCTTTGTCAATTTTAAGAGCATCAGTTAACAACTTAACATTCTGATGATAGGTACAGACACAAACACAGTGGGTGCCAGACGAGTTTGTGGTTATACACCATCTAGGGCGAAGGCTGCAAAACTTAGAAAATCCGACGTTTAAGTTAGAATGTTGGAATTTAAATGCTACATATAGTTCCTTTAAATTAATCAATATTATTCTTTTTTGCATGTGTTGCCTGTACCCTATACTCACAAAATCTTTTTTTCCAGGCAGCATTCGTGTGTACTCGTCACTTTGATAAAAGCTATGAACAAGATCAACGGTTGCATGGGAAAGCGACTTTCCTTTTTTTGATGATGGTTTATGCAAAATTCCATGTTTTTTTTTAGCTTTTCTAGCTTCTCGTACTAGGTAATTAGATACATTAAAAAATTCTGCAGACTTTGCGAGTGACCATGATTCTGGAGTTAGTGTTAATATCTGAATTTTTGCGGAGTATGATGTCACATTTTTTATCTTATCTTTCAATTCATTTAAAAGTGAGTATAGATCGTCAATTTGGTTATCAATTGAAGAACTTAATGGTGTACAAGATGGTGTCAATGTAATAATAGGATCAATATCATAAACTTTTTTTATTTTGTTTGCTGTTGCTCCAGTTATTTGATCAAATTTTCTTTTGGCAGCTGGTAATCGTTGGTGTTTTGGAATTGATTTAAGCTTAATAGGTGACATAACTATAGATCCAAGACTTTCATTGAGAGATGAACGTTGTTCTTGTTCAGGCTCAATCCTACTATAGCATTGATCAATTGATTTTAATTCTTTATTTATACAATGTACCCTTTTGTAACAACTACTGCATAATTTCCACCCAGGTACAGCAGCAATGTCTTGTGTTTTTAGAGTTATTGCCATTGATAGCGATATCTTCACATTTCCTATGAAAAAAAGGAAACAATCATTTCTAAAAACTAATATCAACTCACCATCATTGTAAAGAATAAATGAGTGTAATTGTTACTTTATAAATGTACCTAATTTTTTTTAAATTTATTTAATTACTATTTTAATCAAAATAATAAACTGTTTCATCAAAATAGTATAAAAATTACCTTTCACATTTTTCTTTCGATTTCCATGTTTTTTATATAGATTACAGCATTTCTGAAATTTTCTTTCAAATGCAGCTCCAAAGTATTCTCTATGATAATAGCAAACTGTTGTAAACAATTTTTCACAATCAAATAAACCAGCTCTCCATAATAACTCTTGTTTTTCAACACTTGAAAATGCTGATAGATCTAAAAGACCTTGTCTTCTTGTTAAACCTTGCTTGTGGCAATCAACATTACATTCTAATCCTATAGAACACTTTTCCATAATTTAAACTTTTTAATCTATTCATCTATAAAAATCTGATTTTGAAAAATTTTACTAAATTAATTTTTTTAGAAATACCATTCACATTATTTAGTTTATGGAAAACTATTTATACAAATTATTTGTTAGGATGTGTCTATGACTTCCTTATACTATGACTTATTTATACAAATTATTTGTTAGGATGTGTCTAAGTTATATGACTTCCTTATATATATATGATTAAAAGGTAATTAAATTTTATTTTATTTACCAATCGTTTAGTATAATTTATAACATTCATTAATTAGTTAAGTAAATATAAAATTGCTGCAAAGTAATAGGAAACTAATATTTACAACACGAAATTTTTGTTTAACCTTGCTTGTGGCAGTCAACATTACATTCTAATCCAATAGAACACTTTTCCATCATTTAAAGTTTTTAATCTATTCGAAAAATCTGATTTTTATATATTTTACTAAATAAATTTATTTAGAAATACCATGAACATTATTTGGTTTATAGAAAACTCTTATTACAAATTATTTGTTAGGATGTGTCATATTATATGACTTCCTTATATATATGATTAAAAGGTAATTAAATTTTATTTTATTTACCAATCATATAGTATCATTCATAACATTCTTTAATTAGTTAAGCAAATATAAAATTCCTGCAAAGTAACAGTAAACTAATATTTACAGAATGAAGTTTAAACAGAAGCAATAAAATAAAAATGGGGGAGGGGGAAGGGAAGCCTCCCTCAGGTACCAAATATTTATAAATACGTATACATTTATCATTGCCCTCAAAATGACTTAAAAAAAACTTTTTACAAAATTAGGAAAATTTTCGTTTTTTTTGGGAGGGCGGGGGGGCCTACCCCAGGTACGAAAAATTTAGAATTTATATTTATATACATCTATTATTGCCTTCAAAATGACTTTGAAAATGACTTTTTATAACCAGAAATTAAGATATAGCTAATTTTTTTATAATTAAATTAGCAATAAATTACTTAAAAGGCTGAATTTAGAAAAGTCAAAAAATGCAATAATATATTTTTAATTAATAGTGAAGTTTGATACCTATATTGTAAGTTATAGTAATGCCTAAAAAAAATTATCAAGGTGACATCACAAATTTGACCGTCAAAATACCCCAAAATAAATGCCATTATTATTCAATTTACATGTACTTAACGTGGTCTAAAAATTTTTTTAATCTAATATTTGTATCCGCCATATGGAAGATTGTCTATGTACCAAATTTCAAAATGATACCTTATTTCGTCCATTAATTATTGCTATTTAATGACAAAAATACATTTTGCAAAAAATGCTGAGTCAGCATAAATAAGAAAATTGAAACCTGAATATCTCAAGAACCGTAAGGGGTTGGAGGTTCCAAATTTCAAATTTTCTTAATTTTTATAAACCATATAACATATAAAAAAATTAGCAAAATCCCAAACATGGGGTGACATGACCTGGATGATTTGACATGGAATTACCCTAGATACAATTTTTTAGATACAATTAAGTTTCAATAAAAGTTTTTAATTTTTGCTGGGTTATTCATAGGAATATTTTTCTGTTTTATTTTTCAGGAACATTTTTATATTTTATAAATGTTTAATTATAATTATTCATCTTGTTTCATTTTGAGCAATTTTTGTCAGTTTTCATTTTTAAATTGCTTCTCTCCTTTGTTTAATACTGTTGAGAGAAAACTAGAACAAAAGACAATTGTTTGCAGTTTTAATGAATGAATTAATAAATTTATTTATTGAAACTTTGATCTATTTTAATTGCGTAAATCGCTATTAAATACAGTTTTAAAAGGTTTAAACGATTAGTTACATATATTGTCTTCTTTTATTTTTATTTTCAAATTATTAATGTAAAAAAATTGCTAAATAGTATTTAATTTTTAACAAAACATTTTTGACGATTTCCAAGATCCTCTTGTAATTTTTTAACTTGCTAAAACAACTTTTTAACAACAGTCGATAAAAAAAACTATACATTGTACTTAGGAATGCCAGAATTTTATGGCTTTTACGAAGGAAAACACTAAAAAAAAAATTATTACAGGTTTGTAAAATCCAGACGTTTGACAACCCTAATTATATTGAAAGATTTCGAATATATCAGATTTAAAATACTTAGTATTTTAAAACGAAAAATTTTTAAATAGTTAAAAAAAAATTTTAACTTTCTTACATAGGTAATCGTATTATTGTTCATCATATTTTATATTACAATTTTTATCATAAGATAAATTCAAATAGTAAAAAACTTATTTAAATCGATTGCTTTTTAATGAAAGTTAAATTAAAGTTTCCGAATTTTTAATAACCTTTTATTGAAAAATTGGTTGGCTCGCTAATTTATGTTAAATATAATGCTACTTTTATTTAAATACTCTGTGTAGTTAAGGCGATTTACAAATTATTCGAATTTATTTATTTAAAATTGGCATGATTTTATAAGCGTATTATGTCCAAACAAAAGCTTTAGATGTTATATTTTTTTTCTCTTCAGGTTTTTTTAATATTTGAAGAATTTTTCTCTTTTTTCTATAATTTTCTAATCCTTTTTACTACCCCAAATTGTGAATACAAAGAATACCATTTTGGAGCCTTTAGATCACTTTCGCTCATCGGCGTTAACATGAATTTAGTTAAAATCTTTTGAAAAAGTGCCTTAATTTACTATAGATCCTAGTTCTAATCGTAATTTACTATAGATCCTAGTTCTGACCTATTAGCTTTATATAGTTGTCAAAATACAATATTTCTATCAATTTTTACAAAAAATACAAGAATTCCAACCAAAAAAGAACTTGCAATCAAGAAAAAGCGCCAATAAACGTTAAAAGTTTTTAATCTACGATGTTCATTTTACCTATAAATTGTATTTATTTAAAATCTTATACGAATTTGGACAAGCGAATTAGGATTTTATAAAGATTTAGAAAAAAAAAATCTACAATCTGGGTTTTTTCGCTTCAAATATTTTTATTTTATGATACCGCAAAATTTATCATTTTATTTTTTCCGTCTTTTCATGATTCACAGACCTGATCATTTAACAGAAATATGTAGTAGTCAACAAAATATCATACAGATGCTATAGTATTTTAAAATTGCCTTAACTACACCGAGTAAGTAACAAAGACATTTAGAGGGCAGATCAATTTTTTTCAATTTACAAATATACATTAAATATCTACGTAAATTATTGTAAACATTGGTTAATAATTAATAATATTATTTAATTATCTTCTTTTATGTTTTACGCAAATATAACATATATAATACGTTTCATTGCAAGTTTTATTTTTGATTTTTTTGTTTGTTTTCGGTTTACTTTCCCAGCTAACTTATTTTACCGAAATTATTAATAAATCTTTTAATATAAAAACGTTATTAACTTATTTTATATTATAATATTTATTAATATGCAAATTTTATTTGTACCTCCTAACTTAAGATTAAAAGCAAGAATGTAAATAAAGAGTTTTTGAATAACAAAAATAAATTAACAAAATAATTTATTAAACGTATTGAACAATTTTAACTGGAGAATAACTGACGTCAATTAAAAATTAAAAACATTTTTTTTTCAACTTTTGAATGAACGATCTTTCTTGCTAATGGCGACACTTTTTTTTTCACTTTAAAAAATTGATTTTAATTCTTAATTGATTAACTTAATTCATTTCCTTGTCGCGCGTACTAATTGCGTTTTTTACTAGTCTAGCGCAACAATTTAAATCTGAGACTGATTTCATTTTTTTTTTTTACCATGATCTTATAAATGATATTATGGTGCTTCAAAATGATGTAATAAATAAGTAATGAAGTCATCTGCAAACTCATTGTTATTAGCAGTTATGTTTTCCACTACTACTATGATCCCATCCTTCATAATTTAAAACTTTTGGAACAAATTTAAATATTTGCTTGCTTTCTACTTCTTTTTCTAAGCTAACTATAAAAAACTCTTTTTTTTTGTTTAACTTAATTAAATGACCAGTCGTAATTTTTCATTTTAATGCTTTAAAAATAATATTTTCCCTCCTTATCAGTAACTTTGGAAATCAAATATTTTACATGAGGGAGTTTTTTAATAAACATAAACAATCCTTTGTTTTCAACAAAATATAATAATCTTTTATAATTATTTTAAGAGTTATTAAATCTTTAAAATACTCTAAGGTGGCACCCCAAGAATTAAAAATTAAAGTCAGTTAAAAATAATTTGGGTTATGATTCTATTGTTCACAGATTAAAAAAGCATATGAAATATGGACATGGTATTAACTGTGTCAGTTTTACCACTTTGCATAGAAACAGAAACTCTGATGCGATTGCCAGTAAGTCAATACACATAGTAAAAGAAATAGCATTTTACTGTCATCCCCTTCGTTAGACTTCTCTGTTACATTTAAAATCTTTCTATGTTTGGCAAAATTCTAAAAATTTTTCAAAAGAAATTATAGTAAAGTTTACTAGAATCAGGCAAGTTGGTTGCGATTCACAACTTTGCTAATATGAATCAAACAAATTTACATTCCTCTATTTGTTTTTAAAAGCAATTTTTGCTCTTATTTTTTATTTATTTTTTTTAATGAAATATTTTGCATAACACCATTATATTCTTGTTTTTAAAAAATGCTATTAGTAAATTTGTTCCATAATTTACACATTTTTCCAAAATGACAAAAATTCTCAAATCTTGAACATAACACGGGTGAACAAAGAAATAACAGAAAAATACTTATTGTATGCAAACTATGGTGTTTAATATTTTAAACACTTATGTTTTTGTTTCATTAAATGTTAACACACAAGTTCCTTAAAACTTAGATCCTGAACAATGGGGTGATAGAAACAGATAGACCTTTTGTATAAACTATAAATTATTGATACCCACAACTGCATTGATCTATCAACACAGTAAAAAAGTTAATTTTAGTGAAGGCAACAAGTAACGGACAGAAAATGTTTAGTTTTACCTTTAAAAACCATGACTTGGAAGTAAATGCCAAACATTTTAACAGAAAACCAAATATTGATTCAATAGCTCATTTTGTTATAAACATTTTATAAATATAAGTATATTTGTTGGTTGAAAAAAATTTTTTTGATTTAAAAATTTAAAATATTTGATAATCAGTATTTGAAAAAATTTATATAATCCAACTTTGATTCACAAAAAAAATCTTTATAACTCAAATTTGTTTAAAAATTTTTTATTCAATTCTTTTTAAATATGAAATATTGAGTAAAAAGCAGAGTTCAGAATAATGATTTAAAAGAGACTGACCTGCTCAAACATTTAGAGCAAAAATAAGGACTGCTATTTATGGTATTTTCAAAACATTTAAATGCATATAAGTATTAAAAAAAATTATTTATATTACATATAAGTATTAAAAAAAAAATTAATTTAAATTAATTTGTATACCAAATGTATACAAATTAATTTAAATTAATTTTTTTTTTGATACTTATATGTGTTTGTGTGTTAGGGTTTTCAAAATTGAAAAACCACTAATGTTTTTTCAATTTTGCTAAAAGATAGAATATCTTACAAAATATTGGAATCTTGAAATATGTCTTTTATAGTGCTGATACAACAAAGTTCTTGGAAGATACAAAAGCTTATGCATCTCAATCACTTGCTAGTGTTGCATATCAAATTCATTCTTTGGCTGTAAACATGCTTCAGATGATGGATCAGCAAGTTATACAACTTGATAAGATGAATTCTCATGCTAATAATATTGGATTGGTAAGGTGTTAGGAAATATTAAATTAAAGTTTAATAAATTTAAATAAATACATCTTATAAAATTAAAGTATCAATAATCCAGGCTATTTTTATTCTAAATACATTTTAGTAATACCCACAACAACACACATCGCACAACAACACACATCGCACAACAACACATCGCACAACAACACGCATCGCACAACAACACACATTGCACAACAACACGCATCGCACAACAACACACATCGCACAACAACACACACTGCACAACAACAAGTCTCTTAACCTTACTAGAAATGAATTTTTTTATTCAAATAAAAATATTTTTTTTTTGATTGAACTGAACTGTAAACACAAAAAATATGATAAATAAGAGTGTATTTTATTGTAGTAAGGTATTAAAGCATGCACAACTCATAACTTTAAGGGCTGAAATGTTACTAAATTACTTGAATGGTTTTTGCTGCATATAAAATGAAAGCTTGTTTATTAATGAACAAAATTAACCAGACCAGAATCAGAATTGCAAAATTTTTTTTTAATAGAGCACATACAGATCTCGTACAGCACTTGATAAAAACTTTTCAGCGCACATTTTTATTAGCTTGATTTTCTTGACAAGTCTAAATGTTTTCTTAAATTTAGATTTTATAATTGTCCAGTATTTCTTGATTAGACAAAGTTCCTGACAATTAAATATATTCATAATTTAACGCACCACCTTGACTTTGGTAGCATAACACCATTTCATAATTGTTCAAACCTAGTGGCAACAGGCTATATCTTGAAAAAGTGTGCAACAGTTGTATGAATGAATCAAAGAAAATAAATGTATTTGGAAGTACTCTGTTCGCCATTCATTGTTTGTAAAGTGATAAATTGAGGGCTCTTCTTACCACAATGACATAAAGGTGGCCAAATGAGCATAAATATCTTGTGAAAAGCTGGCCAAATCAGCATTTTCCTAGCAAGTTTATCTTGTATAGCATAAACTTAAACATAAGTTAAACTCCTTCAGAACAATTCCTCACATAGCATGTGTTCTGATTGTTGTCTCAGTTTGGATATTTTATGGCACAATAAGGCTTAAAGCCAGCATTTAAGAAAAATTTTTAGGTTGCAGTTAGTAATGCATATATATTTGAGTTCAATCTCTGTCAGAAATTCTAGGGTTTTACTTCAATGATATGAGGATCACCTGATTAAGTTTTCTATTAGCTGGACAGCATTTACAACTACTTCCAGGCTGGGGATCAACAAAAATTAGCACTGATAAATCTTGTTTAAATCTTGCACTGATAATCTTGTTTAAAGAAAACAAACTTGGTTTAAATAGTTTAAATAGAAAGTGAACAACGATAAATTATAGATTTTCCTATAAGTAATTTTATTTTAATATAAGATTGAAAAAATTCATCAAAAAATAAACAAAAAATGTAAAATTGCTTTTTAAGATTTCTACATTTCTAATGAAATTAATTTTATTTACTTGAAATTTTAGTTTTAGTTTTGGTAAATTGTTTGCCAAAATGTTGCTTTCGGTATTGAACTTGTATACCCAAATTTGGCTTAATTCCATTCCGGCCTATTTCCTGTTTCAATAGATCACTATTCGAGGCCAACTGTTGATACTTAACTCTTCCATGCATTGTTTAATCACAGTTGTGATGGTTGAACAAGTTTTCTGTAATTGATCTAAGTAGCTGCAGGGTTTTTGTTATGTTTTTGTATGATGATTTTTGTAACTTATTTGTTTGGCATTTACTTTTAAATGACAAATCATAATAAAACTTTCAGCAATTATTAATTTAATTATTATAAACTTATTTAGACCAATTATGTCTATAAAATTAAAAGCTGTGTCATAGTTGCATAGTTTATAGGATCAGGCTTTAAAGTGTGCATGAAAATTAAGCATTGATAAACAGCCTTATGGAAAACTTTTAATTTTATATAAAAAAGAGTTTCACAAAAAAAGCAGAGTTTTACAGATTTTTCTTGTAAAATGCTGATTAACCAGGTTCTTACCAGGTCTCTTTGTATTTTTTGCTGCTGATACAGATGTTCCTTGGTAATTATTCCTAAATTTATTTAAGTGTTAGTAGAAATGTTTAGAAATTTGATTAATACAGAGCATTCTACAGTTAAGTAACTAGCATGCCAGTGTTGAAGTTGTTTCTTTCAGTCCTGCATCAGCTTATTACTAGATCAATTTTTAGTCAAAGAAGTTAAGCCTTGCATGATGCATTTCATTTTTATTTCATGATGTGGTTATGAAGATTACCACAAGAAATAAAGATTAATGCAAATTGTTATGAAAGCATTAATGCAAATCTTTTTCAGCTTTACAACAACTTATAAAATAAATAAAAGTACGCATAAAAACAAAATTAAAAACAAAGGCATATTATGTTTAATGTTTTTTATGTACATAAAAAAGTATGAAAAAGTGTTTATTAATAAAAAGCTATTAACAAGTAATAAAAAATGTCACAAAATACAAAAGTTAGTGAAATTGACAAATAATACTGTTTTTTTTCTTTCAATAAAAGTTCTTTTTTTTATTTCAAAGCTTTTTTTAATTATAATTTTGAAAATTGATCATTCAAATATCCTAAATTCCTAGTTAGGTCATATATATCTATCCATCGTGTCATCTTTAAAAGTATCTACCTGGGTCTGGTTAAATCTAAAAAGAAGTTACTTTTAAAAATGGGTTTGTATATGGTATTGTTTGTAGTTGGTATTGTTAAATCTGTTGGATTGGTTGTAAATAAAATAGATAGTACACCCAATTCTGTGTTTAGATATAAAATGTTGAAATCAATTTCAAACTTTTGATATATTTTTGGTTTTATTGTCTTATTATAATTATCTATTATTCTTATTTTTCTAATTTCCTTACTGACTGTAAGTAACTCTGTTTAACTCATGTTTAAACTTTTCAATTGAAAATCAAACAGTTTTATACTGTATGATAGAGCAAAAAATTCTATACAATAATTTCAAAAAATTCAAAATAATTTTGCCTTTAAAAGATAATTCATAAAAACTAAAAGCAGTTCGATTACGCCCGCTTTTATTTTACGTAGTTTATTTTTCACATTTATACAATTTATAAAGTTTTTATATGGTTTTAGTTTATACTTTTTAGACTGTTGATATACACAAAGAAAAAGTAGCACGGCGTGAAATTGGTGTTCTCACCTCATCTAAAAACTTTTCACGTTCTCATAAAATTGTTGCTCCACCTCAACAAGAAAAACCTAAAAGTTATAAGAGAGAAGAGATTAATTTCAATTCACTTGATCATATAGGTAAAACAAAGTTTGTTTTATTTCTAATTTGAGCAATTGAAGTGGTACATTTAAGCCTTATTTTATTTCATTATTTATGAATGAATAATTTTTAGGCCATGGTGTGAAAAGTTCACAAGAAACTCAAAATCAGAGGCGTTTATCCACTGCATCATCTACAGGGTCGTTTAAAGCTGCAAGCATTTCAAGTGTTACCTCTGGATCACAAGGCTCAATTCCATCAAGTATATCGCAACAAATTTATCAATCTGTCAGCACTCCACCAACAGAAAGATTGACTCAACCAGTAAGACCACCTGTTGCACCTGTTGCTCCAATTATCACAAAAATACCTGCTGTACCTTCTTCCCCGGCTCCACCACCACCTACAAGTGCTGGTGGCCCTCCTCAACATATTCCGAAAGCTCCCCCTACTAGTTATTCTGACAGTGCTATGCCTCCGCCTCCAATATTTGTGCCCGAACCTGATTATGATGGTAAGTTACATCCAACTGCAACCTCTACCCCTAGAAAGTTATCAAATTCTATTTTGACTGAAAATGATCCTACTTTTGTCCCAAAAGAACGTTTTTCATTACCTAAAATTATTGATGTACTAATAAGTAAAAGACTTTCTATAAATTTTGGAAATAAAGAAAAAAAAATTCATAAAAGTAATTCTAATATTTCTATATCTTCATTAAACTCTCCTCGCAATATTTCTATATCTTCTTTAAATTCTCCTCGAAATTCACCATCAGGCAGTGATAAGGCTGTAGTTACTCAACCTGTTCAGCCAAATGTACTGTTTCAATCTTCCCTACCGTTGACACCACAACATCAAGAATCTCAACTGCCAACTCCAACACCACCACTGCTGTTACCATTGTCACCATCGTCATCTCCACCATCACCACCACCAACACATTTCCAAGTAGTTTTGTCACAAAAATCATTTTCTGAACCTTTTACAAGTTCATCTTCAGATTTAAATAAAAATTGCAGTGTTCCAGCTGCTACTTTATTATCAACACCACTGCCTGTGCTACAATCGTCACTGCCGCTGCCACCTCCACCACCACCACCTCCACCTCTACCACCACCACCACCTTTTCAAGTAGTTTTGTCACAAAAATCATTTTCTGAACCTCTTACAAGTTCATCTTTAGATTTAACTAAAAATTGCAGTGCTCTAGCTGCTACTTCATTATCTAATACTTCAACTCATTCTACTTGTTCTATAGAACCTTTTTCTTCATTGCATCCAATATCAAACTCCCTTTCAGTACTTCCACCATCATTACCAGAACGTCTCAGTTCATTGTCATGTTCTGTTTCTCCAGCACCTCTCGATTTTCCATCACCTATTTCTCTGGACTTATCTTTAGCACCTTCTCCACCCTCTCCATTGCCATCACAATTACCTTTTCCTGCGCTGTGTTCTTTGCCTCCAATTATTACCACCGAACCTCAATCTTCGTTACATGTGTTTTCAAAATCTTCTTCAGTATATCCACCAGCATTGCCCAAGCGTCTTGATTCTTTATCACTTTCTGCTTCTTCACTATCTCCTGATTTTCCAGCACCTATTTTCACGGACTTTCCATCAGAACTATCTTCTCCAGTAATTCCATCCCCTCCACCTCCGGCATTTTCTTTTCTACCACCTGTTTCTCTGGTATCAAGTATTTCAGCATTTCCAGATCCTTCATGTTTTTTGTCACCTTCGCCTTCACCCCCTCCCTTACCATCAGAAAATCAATTTCTATTAGAACCTTTTTTACCTCCCTATTGTACACCTCTCTCTAATAACCAAAAAAATAGCAATGAAACTGAGCAATGCTGCCATAGCAACATAGTAAGTCATCAGTCCATTAATTTTGCTGCATCAGAAAATGTTCCTTTCTTTATAAATAATAAAATCACAGACAATATATTTTCTAACACAATTGTTTATACCTCAGATTTTCCTCCTCTGCCCCCAATTTTACCCCAAGAATCTTTTAAAACTCAGTCAGTTTTTCCTGTTGATCTTGAAGATTGTTTTTATGACAGTAAGTAAAATTGTTATGGTCTTTTTCATTTTTTTATCTTTTATTATTTTAGTTAAAGATGTAAAATATATATATTAGGCTCTAATTATTTTATTTAAAGATCTAAAATATATATAGTTCACTTAATCTACAGTTCGGTTCATTTAAAAATATTTTTTTTAAATGTGACTGTATCTATTACTATTATTTAAAGTCAACCAATCACAGCTTTGTTTTAAAGTATTTTTAATTTGGGTAATGGTATGTCACAATTAAATCTCATGATACTGTATAAGAACTTGATGAACCAAAGTGTGCAGCTTTCAAATTCAAACCAACAAAACATGCAGTTTTTGAATTTAGACCAACAAATCGTGTAACAATCAAATTCAGAAGTATAAGTAAATTCTGCAATAATTTTTAGGATAAAATTAGATTCAAATTGAATCGATCAGTTCAAACAATTAAATATTTTTGTTTTTTAAAATTTATACTAATACTTTGAAGGTATATAAGCAAGTTGTGTGTCACTTGACAAGCTGGTAATCTATACAAGTTGTGTGTCACTTAACAAGCTGGTAACCTATACAAGTTGTCTGCCACTCAACAAGCCTGTAATTAGTAGCAATCCTTAGAAATGGAAAATAATTTCTGATTTAATATATTGTTTTTTAAAGGCAGCTCTAAGTTCTTTAATCAATAATATTATTCTAAACTATTTTTTCCTACTTGTATTGTTACTAATAAAAATATATTTTTTGTGGAGATGAAAACTTTAAAATTACCCAACATTGGTAACAATTTAGGTCACTTAGAACTTACTTGACAGTTTAATAGCTTTCTAGCAGTAAGTATTTGTGTTAATAGCAATGTTCTAAGAGTGCATGCATTATTACATTTTTTCAACAGTTTCTTAAGATTTCTACTGGCTAAATAAGTTAAACAAAAGTTTAGAAGAAGAAAGGTTACCAAAATATTTTGGGCTCAGTGTTAAAACAACTCTTATTTTAGCTTATATAAACCACCTTAATTTCACGTTATGCTCTGCTAAATGGCTTAGTTATTGGCAGGAGCGCACAGAGGGTCAGGAATCTGGGTTGAGTTCCTCATCATTATTAAGGGGCATCACAAAATAAAAATCATTTAAAAGTAGTTATATTAATACTTTAGAAATTACTGTATGTAATATATAATTATTGTATAACGTAATTTTAATTTTAAATACTATATTATTATTATAAATATATAGTAATTAAAATATATAATAATGCCATAGTAATAAAAAAAAAAATTTCTTTTAAAAAGCAAAGAAGAATAAAACTATGAATAAATGCGGTAGTGGTGTCGTGGTAAAGCGCTCGCTTTATAAGCGAGAGGTTCCGAGTTCGATCCCCACCACGTCCCTGGTAGTACCGCGCTCAACTTGTTTCTCCGCGCAGCGGCCTTGTTTTTCAAGGTTTGTGTTTCGGAGTTATAGAGTTGAGAGAGGGTTATAACCACAAGTAGCCTCCTCATCAGTAGTGGCCTTATCGGCCTTGGGGAGGTGAATTAAAAAAAAAAATCCTTATTCAGTATCCTAACAATAATAATTTAATACAATAGTAAAGCAATAGTAATTAGTAATTAAAAAAAAAAAAAAACAGTAGTCTGTGGAATTTTTCTCAAGAACAAACTGAAATACTATTTGTAAAAAAAACTCAAAAATCATTTGAATTTCTTTTCTCCAAATTTAACACTTAACTTAGCAGAAAATATTGAAGATAGTTTTACAAGAAATTTTAATGATAAGGAAATCACAACTGTTGAATTAATTAATAAAAGAATATAATAGATGATTTGGTTGAATTTACAGCATCAACAAGTTACTTGTGGGGCTGCAACAAGTTACTTGTGGTGCTGCAACAAATTACTTGTGGTGTTGCAACAAATTACTTGTGGTGCTGAAACAAATTACTTGTGGTGCTGCAACAAATTGCGCCACAAGTTACTTGTTGTGCTGCTAGAAAATTTTTAAAAATCAGACTTTTTTTTTCTTTATAGTGTTTATTATATTTATATTATTATTAATATTTAAATTAAATATTTAAACAAATTTGTAATACAAAGTTTTTGTGTTATTGTTGATCAGATTTTATAGGTAATGAAAAGAATAAAAAAACCTCAGATTTTTATAGTTTCTGTTTATGTTTCTTAAGAGAAGTTAATATATTTTTTTAGGTTTGAAATATTTTTGAAAAAAGACTATTTTATGCAAAACTACCATTGGAAGATATCAATAATATTTTGGAATCAGATTTTGCAAATGACATCATGTTTTTTAGAATAAATAAAATGAATAGAAAATAAAAACAAGTATTGCACTAAAAAACGACTTAAAAAGCTGCTTCTTTTAAAGTAGCTTTTTAAGGAGGAAGCATTTCTTAATAAAAAAAGTAAAAAATATTCGAGGTCAATGATTGCTAATGAGAAGCTAACAAATATTGATCTAAATCCATATTACATCACTGATTGATTGGTTACACTGAAAGTTGCATTAATAAACTTAATTTATCTTATTTTTTTAGCAGTTTTTTTTGTGAATACTTTTGACAGCCAATATTTTACTAAAATTGTTTTGACATCCCTTTTCTATGGGCATGTGCTAACCTACAGCATTTATATATATCTTTTGCCCCTGGTCTACCACAAGGTAGTCCTGGAAGTACTACAAGGAGCATGATTATTTTTGTTGTTTTTAAATAAGAAAAAATTGATTTTAAAAGTTTTGGCTGTGTATTATTTAGGTTTTTGTTTTTACAATGACAAAATGTCAGCAACAACAATATATTAATTTTTTTTATAGTCAATTTAACTGCAGATATAAATCAATAATAATAATAAATTAATAATAATAAATTTAATGATGAATAAAAGTAGTTACAAGCATAATAATAATTTATAATAAGTTATATTTATAATAGAAAATTATTAACTATGACTAATAAATACATATATATATATATATATATATATATATATATATATATATATATATATATATATATATATATATATATATATATATATATATATATATATATATATATATATATTAAAAAATCATAATTTGCAGGTAATAATAAAAAAGTAGGGGAAAAAAGCGAAAACACAATGATGATAATAATTATTATTATAATAATAACACCAACAAGAATAGAATACATATAAAAACGAGAGATGAGTTAAAGAAATTAGGATAATATTTTTTGTTATTTTTTATAAGATGTTAAAAGCTTTTTCAAACTTTCTATTGGGAACAATTTTATGTTTAAGAATTTTATTTTTTTTAAATCAAATAAAATATATTTATTTTAACCCATTTATTTCAGTTAAAAATTTTTTTGAATCATTGAACATGGGTATCTATAAGAGAGAATTAATGCTAAGTCAATAGTCTTGCCTGGTTTTTGAAATGAAACTGTTCCATGCTGCATTCATTCAGCAGCACCATATAAACTATTCAATTAGGAATGTAAACAATACGATGATTTGTTCAACATAAAATTTTAGAAAAACGTACTACAATTTCATTTTCTTTGCAATTACTTTTTTTTTTTTGGAATTAATAGTTATTGAAGTTAATGAAGTATGTGAATTCAAGTTAGAGTTTCAAGTGATTATAATAATACTTTTTATTTTGTAGATCATCTACCACCTCCCCCTTTGGTGGAAGATATTTATCAGACGCCTCCAAATAATTCTCTAGTGGAAGATCTTCCAGCTCCTCCATCAAATTTTTATGATCAATTACCTGTACATGATATTGTTTTAGCTCCACCGCCAACCATTTCTCTTAACATTCCAGAAGTTTATGAAGAAAAAGGTTTATTGGAATAACATTTAATTTTTATGCATTTAATAATTCCTTTAGGTTTTTGATGTTGAAAGTTTTTGTTAGGTTTTAACTTTTCAAATATTGTTTTCAATTTACGTGTTGCGTTTTTTGTAATATTTGTATAATTTGTATAATGTATTGTAATAGTTGTATAATTTCAGTTTCTTTTGTTGTTTGTTAATAACAGTTGTTTGATTTTTTTTTTTTTATTTACTCTATTTAATGTTGTTGTTTTTTCGGGGTTTTTTTTTTCCAGTTGTTGCAATTTATGATTACGAAAAGTTGCGTGACGACGAGTTGCAGTTAACTGAGGGAGATGTTATATATGTAATAAAGAAAAACGATGATGGTTGGTATGAAGGAATTAAAGATGGGATACAAGGGCTTTTTCCTGGAAATTATGTATATCCAGTGTCTTGATATTTAGGCCATTTATTTATGTAAATCTAGTGACATGACTTTGAGTATAATTAGTGTTTTTGTCAAACAATTATTGGTTTTAACTTTAATTATCAGTTATAAAGGCAATTATAAAGATAATTTATAAAAATTAGTTTAGTCTGGACATTATACTTTTTATTTATTTATAGTTTCTTAGATTTGAGATAAAGTTTGCGATTTTTGCGATAATTCTGGATAAACTAAAAATTATGATACAATGTGAACGTTTTTTCATTTTTATGTGTGTTTTTGCCAATGTCCAATTTTTGAAATAAAAAGTTGCACAGTTTTACATTAATTGCATATAATTTTTTTATATTTTTTATTTATATCGTTATTTAATACTATATCTGTTATTTTTTATACTACTTTTTTACATAAGGCTTAAAGTGCCCCTTATTTACCATGACAGGCTTCTTTTGCATTTTTTTAAATATACTCTTATGTTAAAAAAGAATTTTTGTAAGAAAATTAATACTTTAGGGAGGAAGAACTAAATAGCCAAATTTCAATCCATCAGTTTACTTTCAGGCAAAAACTTCGCGCACATATAATTATTTCTCTAAATATTCAAATTTGTTTATATGCATTGAATATAAATAGAAACGCCAAATAATTATTTTGACTGCTTTTTATCGTGTAATTTTTAATGTTACGCAAGAACAATAGCTTTACTATATATTTACTTTTTCGTTTTTTATAAAAATTTAATGGCGGTTTTTTCTTTTACTGCTTCACTGTCGATGCGACTGCAAACAATCACCAAAATTTTGAGTTTTTAAGAAAGTAAGGAGTTGTAGAAAACGTTGAACAGAAGATTTAACAGAACAGTAGGCTTTTGCAATTTATTCAAATTAGGATAACATTAATCAATAAGCAAGTATTTCCAATGCGCTAGTTCATTTAAAAAATATTAAAGAAAAGTTTTTTGAAAAAATTTGTAAAAATATGCTAGTAATTGATTAGAAACAATAATGGTTTTTTATTGGAGGGAAAAAAGATTTTTGAAAACTGATTTTTGGTTAAAAAATTTTTAAAAAAGTTATTTTTCATCATTGAGGTCTACACATTTTTTAAAAAGTTTTTTTCATCCTTAAAGTCTTTATATTTTTGAAAAAGTTGTTTTCGTCGCTGAGGTCTTCACACTTTTTAAAAAGTTTTTTTTATTGCTGAGGTCTCCATAATCTTTAAATGGCAATAGTCTTTAAAGGTTTTTCTACGATCTTTAAAAGTTTTTCTACAATCATTAAAGTTGTTAACTTGTTTATTGTAGTGCCAATTAAATTTTTTTTTTTTATCGAAGATATTTTCTCTCTTTGATTCTCTGGTTGCCACTTGTATGCAGCTTGTAGTGACTTGTAAAATTGAATATGCTAGGTATAGTATCTCTTTTAAATTGATTTTTGGAACTCAGGCTCTAAAAAAAAGTACAAATAAGTAGGTCGAAAAAGTTTTAAAATATTAAAACTTTTCAAGTCCAAGGAAATTTTATTTTTTATGAAAATTATCTTAAAATCTGTCACATAAAACATACAATATTACCTTTTTAAAAATAAATAATTATTTTAAAAATATTCTTTTATATTTATGTGTGTTTATACTTGATCAAACACATACAGACACACAAAAAAATTTCAATTATAAATTGTAAGTCAATCTGAATTGCAATGCGCTAAATTTAAGTTGTGTGAATAAATAATGCGCTGGCTGCACTATCCGGTATGAAAAGTATAAATAAAAAATGCGCTGACTGCACTATCCAGCATTCTTATTTCTGCTCTGAAACTTTGGTATATCTATTTAAAAAATGTTTTAACCTCCGTTTTAAAGTGTTCAACAATTTTAAAGTATTCTTTAGAGATTACTTTGACATTTAATGTCAAAGTAACCTCTAAAGAATACTTTTTAAAGTATAACGTTATAAAATATAACAAAATACGTTTTATTCTAATTTAGAATAAAACGTATTTTGTGACATAATAAATTCGATTCTTTTTTGTGGTGTCATGTGATTCATCTACTCATTCTTTCCATGTATATCACCCAATAACTGGTTCTTTACAGCTTGCAACTGAAAATTTAAAAATGGTCAAAAATACGAAAAGAGGCAACAAACAATAGGTTTTGGTACAAAGATCCATAATAAGTTTTGTTAATGTTAGTTGATGTTCTTAATACATTGATAAAGTTGTATATGACCGCTGTCAAAACAAATTAAATATTTACACCGATTATGTCTAATGAAAAGTTTTAGTTTGTGTTTCTCTAAATGACAGACCTAATAGTTATTGTTATATTATACACTTGTTGAAGCTATGTTTTAAATATATTTTTGATAAAATTCCTTATGGTGCAGGGTTCTAGTAATTATTACTTTTTTATTCTATAGATGAAACATAGTCTATATATATTTCATCTAGAGTATGTATTATTCGAGAATTAAATAAGCTGATAATAATATAAAATTATGCAATAAATTAATACTACACTTTTTATGCATTGAAAGTGAAAAATAATAATAAAGATTTGATATTTGATAAAGATCTAGAAAGAGTCTATTAACCGTGTCTTCTTATTAACCGTGTCTTCTTAGTGTCTACACTAAGAAGTGTTGCTGCTAACATCCTTAATTTTGAACGTCAAATGTTTTGAAAAATTTACGACAGCACAATTAAATAGAATATACTTTAAAAAAACAAAAAATTATTTTTTTTCATAGCCAAATTTACTTAAAGCCGTAAAATACTAAAGTAAATTTGTTTTTGTGTTGTTCTTGACACACATAAAGTTATTTTTTATTTTATCTAAGTTTTTATGATTTTAGAACTCACCCAACTGTATTTTTATCATCTTACTGGTCAATCAATCTACAAAGCTGTTGAATTTTTTTACTTTTTTTTTTACTTTTTTTTTTTTACTTTGCAAGTATATTATATTAAATCTAAAAAAAGAGGAAATTGCAATGTGCATTATTTTTTATGATTTTTTATGATCTTTTTTGTGCATGCTTTCTTCATGAGCAGACGTGTTTTTTCAGTGTAAAATAAAAAAAAAAAAACTTTTTTTTTTTTTATTTAAGAAAACGTTGAATATATATTTATATATATTGATTAATAATGGCTATTACAATGGATCAAGTAAAAAAAACGATACAAAAAATGTTTAAAGAATTTAAAAACGAAATAGACGAAATGATGAAGCAACATGAAAAAAACGTGTTAAACATATTAAGCGCAAACACGAAAATCATATACGATAGATTAGATAAAGTAGATTTGAAGGTTAATCAGCATGCAAAACAAATAAAGATAATGGAAAAAGACGTAGAAGAAATCAAAAGAAGCTTAAATTTTCACGAACACCTTTTTGAAGAAAAAATTAAGACAGCTATTACTTCTCAGGAAAAAAAACAAACATCTCACATTGAAAAGCAAAATCATAATTCCGACTATCATAAAATAAAAAGTAAACTACGAGAGATGGAGGATAGATCTCGCAGAAACAATTTAAGGGTAGACGGGATAAAAGAAAACGAAGGTGAAACGTGGATTGAAAGCGAATTAAAAGTCAGTAAAATTTTTGAAGAATTTGGGGTTAACAAATATTAGGATTGAAAGAGCTCATAGAACTGGTCAGAGAGATTTAAACAAACCCAGAACAATTGTATTAAAACTGTTAGATTATAAAGATAAAGTTGAAATTTAAAAAAAAACATCTCAATTAAAAGGTAAAAATATTTATATTAATGAAGATTTTTGTGCCGAAACTGTCACAATTAGGAAAGCGCTACGGGAACAAATGAAAGTTGAACGAGCAGCCGGAAAATATGCATTCATCTCTTACGATAAGTTGATCATTCGGGATTGGGCTGCGAACAAAAAGTAAAATATTATTTTCGTAACATTTATATTTACTTATTTATTTATATTTTGTTTTACTTTCTATATGTTACTTTGCTTTATTAATTATTTTAAATTTTACTTATAAAAATGGAGGTCAATCTTTCATTTAATTTTAGTGATGAGAATGCTAGTGATAATAACTATTTTAATGGAAAAAATTTAGAAAGCGAGTATTATTCAATTTTTGAATCTACTCAATATCTCTGTCAGAACAAAAAAAACTTTTCTATATTACATGTAAACATTCGAAGTATTAACAAAAATTTTGAAAATCTTAGACTCTTATTGCATCAACTACACCACGAATTTCAAATAATTTGTATTACGGAAACTTGGCTTAAAACCAATGGAAAAAATTCAAATCTTGAATTAAGTAATTACGTATCAGTTCACCAACCGCGTTTTAACTACGCTGGTGGTGGTGTTAGTATTTTTGTTCACAAATCAATAAACTTTATTTTACGTAATGATCTTCATGTTAATGAAACAGATTGTGAGTCGCTGTGCGTAGAAATCATAAACAAAACCACCAAAAACATTGTAATCAATTCTATTTATAGACAACCATCTGGTAGTTTAAAAAAATTTAAAACTTATTTAAGCAGTTTTTTAACCAAAATTAGCTTAACACGGAAACATGTTTACTTGGCTGGTGATTTTAACTTAAACTTGCTTAATTATGCTTCAAATAAAAATGTTCAATATTTTTTAGATACTTTAACCCAATATAATCTATTACCAACAATAAATAAGTCAACGAGAATAACTAAGACTACATCTTCATTACTTGATAATATAGTTACTAACAATTTTCAAAATTGTCGTTTAGGTTCGGGCATAATCAAAACTGATTTAACAGATCACTATCCAATATTCTTAATTACTGATAACATTACCCAAACTAATCCTCCCTCGAACTCTACAATTTTAATGCGACAGATCAATGAAAACTCCTTATTGTATTTTCGAACTCTTTTATCAGAAAATCTCGATTTGAATCTTATTTTACAATCCCATGAAGTCAATAATGCATATGAACTATTTTTAACACAATTCTGTAAACAGTATGACATAGCATTTCCTGTTAAAAAAATAGTTATAAAATGCAAGTCTCTTCTAAATCCCTGGATGACCAAGGGTCTAATAAAATCGTCTAAAATAAAACAAAAACTATATGTTAAATATTTAAGGCATAAAACATATAAAAATGAAATAAACTACAAAAAATATAAAAACTTATTTGAAAAAACAAAAAAACATTCTAAAAAAATTTATTATGCAAAGTTGCTAGAAAAAACCAACGGCGACACTAAAAAAACGTGGAATATAATTAAACAAGTAATTGGTAAAAATAAATGTGTAACAAATAATCTCCCCCAAAAGCTTTTAATTGACGGGGAAATGACTTACGATAAAAAAAAAATAGCTGAAAAACTTAACTCATTTTTTCTTGAAGTAGGGCCAAACTTGACGAGTAAAATTCCACCAAGTACCATAGAGTTTGAATCTTATATCAAACTGTGTAATACTATTATGGAAGAATCTAATTTAAATCTAAGCGAGTTAAGAAATGCTTTTAATAGTCTTAAAAGTAATAAAAGTGCCGGCATTGACAAAATTAGTGTAAATGTTGTTAAATCAGTTTACGATATCATTGAACCGTCATTATTTCATATTTTTAACCTTTCATTAAAACTAGGTGTTGTGCCAAAAAAACTTAAAGTTGCCGTAATCACTCCAATTTTTAAATCTGGTGACGAAACTAATATTTCCAACTACAGACCAATTTCCGTCTTACCTTGCTTCTCAAAATTATTGGAAAGAATTATGTATAACAGACTTTATAACTATTTGATGTCAAACAGTTTGCTGTACAGTAAACAATTTGGGTTTAAAAAAGATAATTCAACTAACCAAGCGGTAATTGAACTGATTAATCATGTAACAAATGCATTCATTAATGACTATTTTACCTTAGGAGTTTTTATTGATCTGTCAAAAGCCTTTGACACTGTTAACCATAAGATACTTATAAAAAAACTGGAACTCTATGGAGTAAGAAATAAAAACTTACTTTGGTTTGAAGATTATCTAGCAAACAGGTCACAATGTATTATTTATAAAAAAAACTGAAAAAGAAAAATACATAACTTGTGGTGTGCCCCAAGGTTCAATCTTAGGACCATTATTATTTTTATTGTATATAAATGATTTGTACTTAGCATCAAATATTTTAAATGTTATATTGTTTGCAGACGACTGCAATCTTTTTTATTCCGACAAAAACATAAAAGTTCTCTTTAATATATTTAATGAAGAACTATTAAAAATAAACGAGTGGTTTACAAGTAATAGGCTTTCGTTAAATGTAGAAAAAACTAAATTTATCTTATTCTCCAAACCTAGTAAAGGTGATGATGTTCCTCTAAAATTACCTAATCTTATAATCAATAAAACATTTATTAAAAGGGAACCAATCGTTAATTTTTTAGGAGTAATACTAGATGAAAATTTGTCATGGAAACCACATATAAAATACATAGAAAATAAAATCTCAATAAATATTTCCATATTATATAAAACTAAACCATATCTTAACACTGCTTCCTTAAAAAAAATATACTTTTCATTTATTCATAGTTTTATCTCGTACTGTAATATTGTATGGGGTAGTACTAATTATAGTAAATTAAAAAAACTTTATAGTAAGCAAAAACACGCATGCAGGATTGTATTTGGTGCACACAGAACTTTTCATTGCGAACCTCTTTTAAGGAAGCTTGGTGCCCTAAGTATCTATAAACTTAATATACACCAGGTTCTACAATTCATGTTTAAAATAAAATGTGGGCTTTCTCCTATTGTGTTTCAGTCTTACTTTAGTGAAATCTCGCACAAGTATCCTACTAAATTTTCAATTAACAACTTCATTGTACCAAAAACTAATTTAAAACTAGGTTCTTACCAAATTCAATATCGTGGACCGTTTCTGTGGAAACATTTTTTAAAATTTATTACAAAAAAAAAAAATATTCAAAACATCTCTTTGGAACAATTCAGGAAAGAATCTAAGAGTCTCTTATTGCAAAATGACCTTGATTTAAAATATCTCTTTTAAAATAAATAATATAAATTATCTAAAAAATAGTTATTGACACTTCTCTTTTGTTGCTGTTTTATTTATATTTAACTTTTGTTAATTTTTGATATATTGCATTATATTCTAACACTTATATTTATATTGTAACTAACGTGTAAAATGCTTATTATGTACTTTGCTACTTTTCTTTTTTTATATATAAGCTGACGATTTTTTTTCAATGTAAATGGGGCTCGATGATAAGACAGTTTATGTCTTCTGCTTGCTCCAGCTCTCTTATTTATTAACACGATTTATTTCATTGTAAATTTTAATATACGGCAAATATATATTAAAAAAAAAAAAAAAAAAAAAAAAAAAAATTTAACTGTGCAATGTTTTGATCTAAAGTTTTTAAATAATTTTAAGTTTTGAAATGCAATGTGCAAAAAATACCGTGAAAATGTCAATAATGCATTTATTTACTTTAGGAATAAAATTCAAATCAGAGAAGAAAAAGAATGTTTAGAAAAAGATTTAAATTAACTTTTTAAAATATGTAGCAGTTATTTTTCTGTTTTTTTCAATCAAGGGTGAAATTACTATCAATTTAACAGTTTCACTTGGTTTAAATGGTAGATAATGTAGCTGAATCAAAACATTTATTGGTCTTTAAAAAATTGTTCGAATTTATAAAGAGTAGATTTTGTTCGACTTTATAAAGACCACAGAAGTATTAAATAAATAGAAAAGTTAAGTTAAATATAGACTTTTTATTGAAAAGTACGTATTATTATACAATCATTTTTTTAATTATAGAGAGCTTTTTAATTATAGAGACCTCACCTTTATACTTTTTTGTCATATTTCAGGTCATAATGTGGAAGAGGTGCTAACATATGGTTTTAAAGCTCTCAATTCATTCTCAACCTTTAAAGCCAGTTTATTCTACTTTTTATTAAAAAAAATACCGTTAATGTTTATAGTTTCTGTAATCAATTGTTTTTTTTATATTCTATAATATATTTTGTTTTCATTACTATTGCTTATTGTTATTTTTGTAAATATTTAAGTTACTATTATTAACTACTTTTAACTATTAATACTAATATTAATATTAAGTTGATTGATTGGTTGATTCATAGTCACAAAAATATCTATCCTACTTTATTCAAAAGAAAAAACGTCAAATATTTTTTGTTTTTTAACAATTTAGAAATCATAAATAAGTTCTCTAAAACACCTAAGAGCTTAAAACCTTTCAAAACTCTTTTTCCAGAACTTTAAAAATATAAATAACTATAAATAGGGGAAAGGAGGGTAATTAATACCGCTGTGCAATTCGTACCAGCGTCATTGTTCTTTTTCTGATTCGTTGAAATTGGCGGAAACACGATAAAATCAAGCCAGCAGATGAAATATGTATACTGACCAAAAAATGGTGGAATCGAACTTTAAAGAAAGGAGGTAAGTCTGTTTCCCTTTTTTCACACTATTTGATGTAATAATTACACTGTCTTACTAGTCGTACCTTGCAGGCGTGGATATACGTAACTTATTTATATTTTTTTATGGTGTTAGCCCATCCATTCTTCTTTATTAATAAATACATTTTTTTCCGATTCACTTTGCCTATTAAAACACTGAAGTAGAAAACTATGTTTAGTCATAGTCGGGTAAATTGTACCTGTGATGGTGGGGTAAATCGTACCTGTGGTACTAATTACCCCAACCTCTAAAGATAACAAAGGGCAGCGTTGGTACTGCTTCATGTGTGATGAGGACATTGAGGAGGATATGACCCAGTGTTTAATTTGTGGAGCATGGGTACATGTTGCATGCTCATCATCTGAGTCTCAAAATGGGTCACATGATACTTATATATGTGAATTATGTCAATAAATATATTTTACAAGTGTAAAATGAACCAGTTATTGTTTTATTTATTATTAGTGCTGAGCTTTTTTTTTCTTCATACCCTTTGGTACTTATTAGCCTCACTAGTGGTACTATTTTAACCTTCTTGTGGGTAATTAGTACCACCTTGTTTAATTTTTAGTTTTTATTAGTGTGCTCTTTATTTTAATATTTACATCTTGAAATCATGATTGTTTGTTATAGTTTCATCAATGCTTGTTTCTATCTAAAAATAAACTTTTTCCTACATTTAGTTTTTTTTTAATTAATTTTTTCCTTAGGGGGTACTATTTAGCCCCCTTTCCCCTACTATTAGCAGTTTTAAAAGTAATATAACTAAGTCATATATATATAAATATATATATAAATAAATATATATATATATATATATATATATATATATATATATATATATATATATATATATATATTAGTAATAGAAAATCACTTAACAAAAATTTTTTCCATTTAACACTGTGTTTCATCAACAAAGATTCATCAGAAATGGATGATCAAATTAATAAAACTTCAATTTATACCAAAAATTAAATTACAGGAAGTTGCAAATGTCTTAACTACTGTAAATTTTCACACATTTGTGGAATTTGCTGACACTATTATAGAAAGAATTCTTTAGAAATGATTACTTATGCTATTTTTTTAAAATGTTTTTTTAAAAAGGGTACTTAATGTTAATATTATTTGAACTCATTTATTTTTATAGTTTTTTAGGAGAAACTTATTTTCCTATTATTATTCTCCTAAAAAACTATAAAAATAAATGAGTTCAAATAATATTAACATTAAGTACCCTTTTTAAAAAAACATTTTAAAAAAATAGCATAAGTAATCATTTCTAAAGAATTCTTTTTATAATAGTGTCAGCAAATTCCACAAATGTGTGAAAATTTACAGTAGTTAAGACATTTGCAACTTCCTGTAATTTAATTTTTGGTATAAATTGAAGTTTTATTAATTTGATCATCCATTTCTAATGAATCTTTGTTGATGAAACACAGTGTTAAATGGAAAAAATTTTTGTTAAGTGATTTTCTATTACTAATATAATTGCTCTGTTCTTTTAAGAACATTGAGCACTTTATTGTGTAGAATACTTTTTAAAGTCGTTTAAATATATATATATATATATATATATATATATATATATATATATATATATATATATATATATATATATATATATATATATATAAATAGTGAAAACTAAATAATTGTTAAGATATATTTCAATTACATAACTAGAAGTTTCACGAAGTTTACATCAGATGTAACAACAACAAAAAAAGTAATGAAAAAAATTATAAAGAAATGCTTTGGAGTGACCGCTTTGACGACATTAAAATTCTTTATTAGAAACTTATTTTCATAGCGGCGCTTTGACGCAAGCTCGGTTCGTTTATTAAGCAAATTTAATGGTGATGTAATAATGTGGTATTTTTCTGTCAAGCATAAAATTGCAAAATAATAATAAATAAATAATTGTAAAACCAAAAAATGTCCCTGATAATGCTAATGTCCCCGTAAGTATTCTTTTTTTTGTAAAATCTGTCCCCGTTAGTGATACTATAGGTATACATGTGTATATATATATATATATATATATATATATATATATATATATATATATATATATATATTATATTTATATATATTTATATATAAAATACGAACAAATTAAATGAATGAGTTTAGTGCTCATTAACAATGTAATAAAAAATGTTGTCAAGACCACAATATTAATGAATTCTTTTAAACATCAAATAGTTCCATTATTTGTAAAAGGAATAAAATTTAGCCAGATGAATTCCTTCAGTGTTCCCTGAATTTTCTTCTCCGTCAAATTTCTAATTATCTTTAGTTGCTCCTTTAAATTTCATAAATAAAAAATTAATTTAAAATTGTCAAAATGTTAGCTCCCAATACTTTTTAAGGACGTGTTACAATAATTTTGTTTGCTTCTTTCATAAATGTTTTTCTAACGTATATGTATTTTTAAAATACATGGTAAATTATAAATACCTTGTTTATAACAGATTTCTGATTCTTTATCTACGGTAGCTGATCCAAGCAGCTAAACAAGTGGCAGTGTTACCCTAACGTTAGAGCTAGTATACTTGAGCAACATATGAGGCTGTTTAATAGCCTCATAATTTTAATTTATTACGATTAACGTTTCTTTAATTTTTAAAAAAAATGCACATAGTTTTTCCTGAGCTTAGAGATATTAAAATAAGATAGAGATTAAAGAACAATTTTCGCACATCCATACAATCAAGACAGTTATAATTATAATTACATGAGTTATGCTAGAAAGCTGGCAAAAGCAATGTCTATTTCTTTAAAGTGCTCTAGCAGCAGATAGAAATTGCGTTATACGTTCAGTTATATTATTTTCGGTATGTTGAATTTTAAAGCATATTTTTATTATTTCTACCTTTATTTTCTTCAGTAAAACCGTAAATACTAGACAGTTTAAAAACAATAGGCTTATAAAAATTAATATACTTTTCATTCTTTCAGACAACTTTTGGAATTGTATTATACTTATGTATTTTAGTGAAAATAAGTCCAACAATATTGGTTATATACTACATATATATTTATTATATCATAAATTAGTATAATGTTATTAGGAAGCTTAGAAAAATATATTTTATTAGTAAAGATGAAAGAGAATTATATATTTCACTGAATTATAAAGATAAAGAAGAATCTATGTTAGATTCTCTTTTATCTCCAATACTGTAAATAATGGAAGTATTTATTTTTAATTGAGAATATTTTGTGTAGGATTTATTATTGTTACGACATTATGAAAGATAAACACCAATAAAGATTTTACTGGTGCTTATCTAAAAGGGGAATAAGTTTAGTTTTACATTTATTTATTGAACTAAAAAAATAAAATACTTATCTTGTAATTATCGTAATTATTACCTCGTAAAAGTAATAAAGAGCATTCATTTAATTTAAAAGAGACGTTTGACGTTGTTTTTGAGATGTTGTTTTTTGTTATGACATGAATCAAACGTTTCTGAAATTTATAAAGCGTGCAACATGCTTTGTTTGTTGATTGGAAAGACATAACTTTATTTTTATTAGAACTAATACAAAGCAATAGTTGCAAAGTTAATAGAAAAATGAGTTAAAAAGTAAATTTAATTTAAATAAGGAACCGTCCATAAATGATGTCAGTGATTTCTTGACCACTGCGTCACGGCTTTGATCAGACGTGGCGCAGTGGTTAGAGTTCTGGCTCAGAACCCAAAGGTCCGAGGTTTGACGCCGACTCTAGCCCAATAAGCGACATTAGGAAGGAAGTGTGATAAGACCGTAAGGACTTCTGAGAGCACTTTTCCCAGTTTTTTGAATCCCCTACCAGGAGAAAAATGGCTCCCCCTCAGGAGGGAGCCTTTCATCAAACTCTATCAATTTTTATCCGAACACTTAAAAATCACGTCAGTATTTGTTATCCTCAACGAAAAAATAAAGATGCTAAATTGACATCATTTTGGTCTCAAACCCCCTTTGTCTCTTATTGTCAAACTTTTCAGCACTCTTCTTTAGCCCCCGCCCCAACTCTCTTAACTGACATCATTTATGGATGACCCCTACGGTAATATAATTGAATTAATGTTGTTTAAAACGCTTTATGATCTATAAAGAATGCCTATACTGATCAAGTTAGCCATGTAGCTTTTCATTATAAAATTTTTGTTAAAATAAGATCCTTAAAGAACTTGTCACTAAAATTCTTTAAATAATCATTTCATCGATGAAAATAAATGGTTCAATACTGGGCAATATATGCTTTTTATAAAAAGGATGGTAAAATGTTCGTTTAATTAATCCTTATTTAATGACAGTTTTTAATAAAAACCGTTCATGTTCATGTTGTTAAACAGTGTTATAGTATAATTTATTAAAAATGTTATTAATAATTAATATAGTTATTTATAATGTTCTTATATATTTACATAGTTGTCATAAGTTTAGAAGCTTTTAACAAATCATTAATATAAATTAGAAATAGGAGCATTTCTAATATGGATCAATGAGAAACACCACATGTAATATTTAACAAAACAAATGATTTTTATTTGCATAAACATTTTATTTTTAATTATTTAAGTAAATTTTTAAAGAAATTAATATATTTCTAGCCAGTCTGTGCCATGGTAACTTTTAGAAAGAACTTTGTGATTAATAAAGGGTGGTCCAACCATAATTCACTATGTTAATTGTGAGTCACACCTTAGCATCATGTTTTTCGCCCCATAATTTGACATTTTTTTGTTTCAGTGTTTTACAAATTCAACCATGGAGAGGTACACAATTAAGCAGTGCGTTCAGATTGCTGAAGCCTTTTAAGAAAATGGGCGTTCAAATCAAAGTTTATTCTGTAATTGTTTTGGTCAGCATAATTTACCAAATGTGTCCGCAATCGAGTGAACTGTGCGCAAATTTTAACAAACCGGGTCTGTAGGAAATTTGAAAACTCCTGTGCATGATCGTCTAATTCGTTCTGCGGAAAACATTGATCTTGTTTACGACTGTGTGGTAAAAAAGCTGTCAGCCTCAACTTGTTCTGTGCCCAACAAATAAACATCTCACGAAAATCACTTGAATAAAGATTGGAATTTACACGCTTACAAGGTTCAATTGAATCAAAAGAGTAGAGCCTATTGACCATTTCAAGCATCTTAAATGGGCCCAATGAAAATCCGCGAGTGATTATTGAAATCCGATGCAGTCACAAAAAGCGATTGTTTGACTGATATTTTCAAAAATAAGATCAGTCAAGCAGTTACCGTGAATGGTGTTCACTCTCGCAAGATAACAACCGACTTTGCTATCGCGAGTTGATAACCGACAGAAATTGATAATATAGACCTGGAGGATATGTGGTTCCAACAGGATGGTGCCACTTGCCACACAGTCAACAAAAAAGTTGTTTTGTGCGCAAAAAATTTAATAGCCGTGTTATCTCACGTCTTACCGATGTTAATTAGCCAAAACAATCATGCGATTGGACACCGTTAGACTTCTTTCTTTAAACGAGAATTCGGCCGATATTTTGTTTCACACATAGTTGTGATAGATCTTTCTATCATAATAAAAAATCATAAAGAAATTCTCTTTAAAATTTTTTGTTTTATTTACAATAAATATCCTGTGTTTTGTTTGTACTACCCTTTGGTTCCAAAAGCTTAAGCAAGAAAAACACTCAAAATATATTTAGATGTTTTAAATTGTCCTCGGAAACTATATCGATTGTTGTTTTATTAGCTTTTTACATATCTTGTGGAAATACTGCCTTTCTTATTGATATCTCATAAAATAATCTTATAATAATGTTGCCAATAACAGCATACAGCCTATTGCTTTGTTAGGTTCGGATATTTTAAAGGCATTTTCAAACTCTTTAAAACTTATAAAGAGTTTAAAAGTACCTTTAAAATGTCTAAACCTAAGAAAGTAATTACCTGGATGGTGTTATTGGCAACATTATTATAAGGTTATTAATAAGAAAGTTTTGAACCTGTTTGAAGTTTTAAAACTGTTTTGAACTGACGTTAGTCCAAAACAGTTCAGGTTGGAAAAATTGATCATTTATGACAACTTAAGGATTTACTAAAGCAAAATTTAGTCCTGTAAACACAATGATTATTACATTTTTCCACAACCTCTCTGTTATAATATCTTACTGATAATGAGGAGAGTTGTACATATAATAATATATGAGTCATACCTAGCTGTAGATGGGTGTATATTGATTTTTGACAGCAAAATAAAGCATTGTTTTATTTGTTAACAATCCTGTTTGTGAAAATATGCGTTGATACTTCTGAAATATTTGAATATATTTGAAAATATTTTGAATAATTTGTTTTTGTGTATTGTGTATGCATTTATTTGCCAATAAGAAAATAATTTACAATTGTAATTTATAAAAACAAATATTTTCATGACTGGGGCTAGAAGAAGACAAACTAAGTCTTACCACCAAGCCCCAAAAAATGATGTAATAATATATAAAAATTATAGTTCACAACTTTAAAATCATGTTTTACAATAACGTTTAAAATATGACAATAAATATTTAATAATAACAAAAATATAATTAGAAAATTTTACAATAGCGTTAAAAATATTTAGTATTTTAAAGAATAAAACTAAAGATTTCTTTACAAACGAAAAATTATTTTCTAATTGAGAAGTTTTACAAATGAACAAGAAAATATAAACTAAACAAACAGTAATTATGAGTTCGATTTTCAGAATTTTACAATGACACTATTGTTTGAAATAAATAAATATATCATTAAATAATAGTAATTAATAAGTTAGTTACTTATTATTATTATTATTATTGTTATAACTATTATTATTATTATTATTATTATTATTAATAATAACTAGTTAAAAAAAACTATTTAAAAATTTTTATAGAAAAACTTTAATTCATTTTCATATGCCATCAATAAATGCTTAACTTTTATATTAAATTGCTTTAGAGAAGAATCAGTTATCAGTTCATTATTTTGTAGAGTGTTTTACAGCTTAGGTCCTTGTCCAGTTACAGAACTTGTCACAGATTGGTTCAGAATTGGTCAATATTTAGTCGAAATCGGTCAAAAAATGAATAAAACGTTTAGCTACCTATTATTGACTAAAAATCTACGCTTGATTTGAAATGTATATTTCAATCTTTTTTATATATACGTTTACTAAACGTCGATCTAACGTTTAGAATGTCGACTTACATTAGTCAATATTGTAAACCTTTAATAAGTCTTAATTAAACGTAAACATTTATGGATTTAAAACCTACGCTTTAAATCTTTTAGTATATACGTTTGTTAAACGTCAATTAAACGTTTAGAATAACGACTAATTCTAAACGTTTGATCGACTTTTAATAAACGTTTATTAATTATGTTATAGTAATATAGCCATTAGTCAGAAGACTCACATAACAGCTTAAGTCACGCGGTTTAAATAGGCATAGTTAAAAGGAAATAAAAACTTATTAAAAACTTATTTTTTATAGGCTAAATAATTAAATTAGACCTAAATGCGTTTTCAAGATTCATTTCTTTACAACAACTGAAAGCAAAACGACTGATAAATAAATAATAAGCAAGTGTCGGGTGCGCCGTTTTATTTCATTGAAGTTAAAAAGCTCTTATCGCGACAATCTACCTTCCTAAATGCCAACAAATCAATGGTTTTAGAAATTGTTGATGGCGACATCAACACAGGTAAAATATGAGTTGCTGGTCTCTCGTTATGAAAGTCCTGCTGCAAGAACTTTTTTCGTAAGTTTTATAAACAGTTTAAATTCATATTGTAAACGCTAGTATGATTGCGTAACAGTAGGTATTCATCTTTGCAATAATCAAAAGGTTTAATGACTAAATATTTATTTTTTATTTTAGATGTACTTAGCTTAATTTAGTTATATTTGCATTAGAAAATTGGTGGAACAGAGCTGGCAAAAACCACTGCATATGTTATGTCGCGACGCACAGTGACTCAGGACGATCAAAAAATTAAATAAAATTTGACATAAATTGTAAATGAATAATGTCATATATCAAAATAATATTTTTTAGGTCAAAGATTTCAAATTTGTTGATAGTTTTTTTTTTTTACGCGCAGCTTCAACGCGTATAATGCGCGTATGCGCTCATTAAAGGTGCGTATTTTAATATGCGTATGCGCTCATTAAACTATACACTATAGTTTAATGCGCGTATGCGCTCATTAAACTATACACGTACAAAAAATTTTTTCTGAAAGTTTTAGAATCTTCAAGACAATTACTATATATATTAAAAAAAAAAGGTTTTTAAAGGATGTTGATACATACAGAAAATAAAATATAATAAAACTATATTTTGTTACATTTATTTTATTATTTACATTACAATTAATTTAATAACTTCGTCTGGTAACGGTTTTCCTCGATAGCTCTTATGTTTTCTAAAAAATATGCTTGATACTTTTGGATCTGAACTTACTAGAAGGTAGTGCATCTGATTATTCATTGTGTTTAACCTTGATATTTTTGCCGTGTGCTTAAGCCTAGAATTTCTTATCTGTTTATTTAAACTCTCCAATGCATCTTCCAAATATACCCCAATTGGCAAAGGTAATTTATGTGATATAGAAGAACTATGCAGTAGCAGTTTATGTACAGTAGGAGGCATGACATACCAGTCGTACAAACTCACTATACGTTTAGCTGTTTCAGTGCAGTATAAATCTAATTCATTGATATTAATAGGATATCCACAAGATATAGTTATAAGAATATTATGCAATCTTTTAATTATACCACAATCAACTTTAGTAATTTCAGAAAAAACTTCACTATTTTTAAATGCTCTTCTGGCAGTATTGCCGTCATTGGCATTTCCAGACCCAGTTTTAGGCATGTCAACATATAGGCTTAACCGTTCTCTGAAGAGTACCTGAGTCTCTTTTTTTTTTAAGTCTACAGATAATTTTTCCTCAGTTGTTTTTGGCTTATATTTTTTAATTTTAATTTTATAACTCAAATGGAGAATAAATTCCAAGCATTTTATCCAGCAATGTAAAACTGAAATTCCGTGCCCCAAGGCTGACTCATTCTCAGTTTTTGCTTTTAACTAATAAATATTGTTCATTTCGTTGGGTTTAGCATCGCACACATTGCAGGATCACAGTGTGATCTAACATGCTTTGAAGAGTACACTTTGCAGAAATTTCAGAAAAGTGTATATTCTCAGGATAGCATTTCAATTTTTCCTCGAAAATATCGTGCAAAGTAGGATAAATATGCACATTGTGTACAAGAGCTGAGTTTTTGATCATTTGATATTGTTTATCGCTGAGATCAGTGTTCATTTTTAACGCAAGAGCTTCCTCTACACTCATATTAATGGGAAAGGTTTTATTCAAAGTTTCATCAACTTTTTCTATCTTTAAAATATTAGAAATATTGTTTTTTATAATGGAGGCTTTTTTTTTTCTCCAGCAGCATTTTTCACTTTTTGCAGAAGCTAAAAATAGAGCTTCATGATGTTCAGTGGCTAGTTCTTTTATTTTTTTCCTTTTGCTTCACTCTCCAAGAACACTCCATTGTTTATGGGGCCTTCCAGAGCCAAAATGGCTGTTTTTAATGTTTATAAGATTTTTTTGAAGCCAACGATTTTCTTTTTGTATAAATGTATCATAATTTCGTCCACATTGTTTTAGTTTTTTCTTCACCTTTGAAATAAATATAACTAAAGCAACCTTTACTTTATTTAAGTTTTCTTTGCGAATTTCTTCAGTATTTTTTATTTCATTAAGTAAATCCTTCCATAATCTTAATTTTTCCACTCCTAATTCACGTATATTTGGGATAAGATCTAATCTTTTTATTGCTATTGTTTTTAAGAACCATTAATATAATAAAACTAATATATCAGAAACATTTTAAATTACATTATATATTCTTTTACTTTACACTGTTTAAAATTTTATTTTGTTATGACTTTAACAATTGCCACATTGTTACATCCTGTAAAAACACTATATTACTATAAGTTAACTTTATATTACAGGAAATAATAATGTTGATCAGTTGAGCTTTTTTGAAACATGTTGTACTTATCGAATAATAAATCGTTCTTTAAAATTGTCAATAAATATTTTAACAAACTTTTAAATAGTATCTTATGACAAAAGCACGTTTTTTAAATCTATATTTAACATTTATGATTTAAAAACTACATTAGAGCAAGTAATACAAGTACAAAATTAAAATTTAAGTTTCCCACCATTTTCATTTGTTTTGATTATAACAAAATACTTTCAAAAATGGCGGAAAACAAGGTTTTTAAGTGTTTAACAACATTTGTATTTCTTTTATAACTTCCAATACCACAGGACACCGCAATAATCCTTTTTTATTTTAAAAGTAGAAATGTTAATTAACTAGAAAAAAAAAAAATTTTTTGGAACTTGGTGGAACATTTTTTTAGCTGATATATAAACCAAAAAAATACAATTGCTTGCTGCTTTTTTTTTCAAAAAGTTTTTAAACTTAAACAAAAATATTAGACTTTTTTTTTTCTTTTTAGTAAATTTGAAATATATAGAGCCAAAAGATTATCTTTAAAATAAATATACACTTTTATTTAAATTAAAACTACTCTTTTTTAGTTAAATAAAAATCTCATATTTTTCAGGTTTTTTTGAAAATAATAACAAATTTTTTCACTTCTTTTTACTATAAAATACAAAATAAAAGTTTTATTAAAAAATTATTTATTCTTTTGAAATAAAAAATTATTGCAATTTAATATTATTTAAAAAAGGGTACTTAATTTAGAGAAAAGCTGTGAGGGGTTTATTACCTTATTTTTTGTTGTTTTGAGTCACTGTGCGACGTTACTCATTTAATGTCAAAAATAAACATGGATAGCCAAAGAAATTTCGGAAACTTACATTCAGAAAATCCTCTATATGTAAAGTGTTCTGTGTAATTCCGATTTTGATTTACGAATTTGCATTAATAATGCTAACTATTTTAACCTAGTTTTCGGCAGTTATAAATCAGGTTACGAAATCAGACGATCAGGATACGAATGTAGAAGATGATGTTGCACAAACAGGTGCAAGATGAACAAGTGGTATGCGATATTCTAGGAAGATTTTTGATAATGCATAAACTAGAAAACAGTGATCTTATTTGTTTATGAGTTTATTAATCTTATTAGCAATCTTTGACTTAATCTTAATGTAAACTTTTATTTTCTGCTAATGAGATTAACTTTAAAAAATATTTGATAGAAATTGTTACTATAAAGTTTCCACTGCAATGCATTGCTTGATTATTTAAATTTTTTTTAATTATCGAAACATAAACAAGTATAGTGCACCAAGATTTTTTCTCTAAATCCCCACTATATGAAAATGTTTTATATAAGTTTATAACTTTATATATAGTTTTATAAAATAAAAGCATAGTATACTGTACTGTAGTATAAAAGTTAATAATCATATTATAATAGTTATAAAAAATAAGACCAGGTCTTTTATAACTGTATCTTATTTATAAGTTTCATTACTTTTTATAAATATTCTTATTTATAAATTTCAAGACCTATAACTCCTTATTACTTATATAAAGTTAAAAAGTATAACGTAATTTTAATTTATATTAGTTTAAAAACTTAAATAATTTGAAATTACGTTAACTAAATCAAAGAAACTATTAGACAAGATCTATAAGTTTAATATACGTTTACTTAGACTAAATCTAAACGCTTTATATATGTTAATTAGACTAGATTTAAACGTAAATTAGACAAAATGTAAACGATTTATATGCGTATAATATTCCTATACTAGACGTCTAAAATACGTTTAAATATAGACGTTTTATGGACGTTTGTTCTAAATGTTAATCTGCATTATTCTAAACGGATAATCGACCAAATCTGAACGTTTTGTCGAAACGTTGTTTTGACGTTTAATAGACGTTTGTGTGTTTACTGGGCGGTTAGTAAATTGGGTAGCTGTATAATATATTTTGGATTGAATATAATTGTTTTTTGAAAATCTGGTAGGATATATGTGATTTATTTTTTCAAATAGCGAATTAAATAAGATTTGTAATACTTTTTATCAAGTTTAAACATGAAGATAAGAATATGATTTGGTTTATATACATTTAGAATATTGAGTTCATTAAAATAATGTTTGAGTATGAGAGAAACGATTTACGTTTGAGATTATTCTTGTTTGAAATTATTCTTGTTTACTTAGTAATTATTTTAATTTTGTTGCGTTAGTGCTGCACCAAGTAACGTTTGCATAATTTAAGTATCAATGAATTAAAGAAAAGTATAAATTTTTCAAACAGGATAGGTTTAACAATTGCTTGGATTTGTACAATATACCCATATTTTTTAATAATTTGGTATACTTGCCTTCATTAAACGCTTTAAATATATCATGAACAAGGTGAATAATTGCATAATCGGTGGAATGCCCAGATTTTAATCCTAACTGTTTATCATCAAATAATATTATTAATATTTAAAAAAGAATAAAGTCTATTATAGATAACTCGCTCTAATATTTTAGAAAAAAAAGAAACAAAAAGAGATTTGTCTATAATAAGCAACATCCAAAGGATCTCCTGTTATTATTAAGCTTACTTTTATTAATAGAGAGGCAGCATCTAATAATTACTTTTCAGTAAGTTTATAACTAAACATAACACTAATGTTGGTTGAGGTTAAGTACGAATTAAAGTATTCTTGAGTAGTTTCTATACTTGATGATAAAGTAGGACCTATTTTTACAAAATACTGATTAATTGTTTCGGCTACTAAGGATTTATTTACAATAGTATTGTTATTAATTTTAAGAATTTGAGAAAGTAAATTTCTGTACTAATTTTTTTCCCGATTACCTCCTTATTAATATATGCCACGTTTTTTTTGAATCATTTTTGTGTTTTATTAATATTTCAGAGTGGTAATGTTTCTTTCAGCGTTTTAAAATTGATTCAAATAGCCATTTATGATTTTTATAATTAGTCTCATTTTTAAGAATTCTTTTTTTAAGAAGCTTGTAATATAAACCTTGTTTTTTTCTTCTTTTTTTTTAAGTTTCAAGAATACCTTTAGCCTATAGTGATCGAAGGGTTTAGAAGTGTTTTTGTTTTGTTTACTTTATTAACTTATGGTAATGCCTTGTAAGAAAATAAAGGTTAAGAAACTCAGTTTGAAAGATATCCCACGTTTTTGGTTTTAGTTGTAGAGAGTCCCAGTTAACACAGGATAGAAGGTTATGAAAATGTCTAATTGCATGTCGTTTGTTAAACGTATTTTAATTGTTTTTTCCCGTTCATTTTGGCCATCATAGCTGCATTTTTGAGAATAAATAAAAATCGGAAAGTAATTAGAAATGTCAGATTTAAATATTCCTGCCCTTATCTTTATATTTATAAATGCACTTATAATAATTTTAATATAACTAATAAAAAAGTTTTTAATGTTTCTTTTATCGTCATAATCTAATATATTGAGACTAATATCGCCATTAAAATAAACCGCTATGTTTATAGTTTTTTTTTAATTATGTTTTTAATGTAATTTTCAAATACCTTAATGCTTTCTGGGGGCGGGCTATATAAAACAAGGATGACAATATTTTTTGAAGTTTTATTGATGATTTCAAAGCACAAAGATTCGTATTCAAATGTGCTTGAACTTAAATCTGAATAATATTGAGTTTTTTATGTATATACACAAACCTCTACTCCCATATTAGATGCTCTAACTTGATGAACTACTTTATAATTAGGTAATTGAAAATTAGAATTGTTTTCTATGCTTTTATCGCATTAAAAACGAATTATTCTCCATGCGTTTTCTCCATTCTCCTAGCGTTTTTGCAACTTCAAGAAGTTTTTTTCTTATTGTAGTTGTTTCATGCAAAAAATCTTTGTTGGTATAAACTGCGGATCCTTTTAGCTTATTAGCATTTTTACGAACTTTTACTTTGTCTTTAAAGTTAAGAAGTTTGATTACGACTGTTCTTGGCTTTTTAATATCGATTATACCAGTTTTACCCTCTCTTTTTATGATTACGTATTTTACATTGAGATTTTTTTCAAAGAGGTTTGTTATTTTTGTTTTTGTATTATTTTTGTTTTTGTATTATATAATTAATTTCAATTTTCATTTTTTTAAACTCCTTTGATACGAAGATTATTTCGGCTTTTTTATCTTCCAGTTTTCTTAATTTTTTTTTCCCATTTTCTCCTATGTTTGCAATGACAAACTTTTTTGTCATTGCAGTTATGGTAAATTATTAGACCTTCCTCAATGTCTTTTTGTGTTTTTTCAACTTCTTGTGTGTTTTTTTAATATCGGCATTTCGCGTTTTATTTTTTTTTTTTAACATTTCACCGGTATCCTCTAATATATTAATTTTTTTTAGCAGTCCGTCGAATCTGTCATTAGTCAGTTTTAAATGTGCACTTATTTACGCTAATATATCTTTTTGTTGTTTATGGAACTAATTTTATCGTGTTTTGTTTTGAAGTCATTTTTTATAAAAATACAATAAAATAACTTATATTTAAATAAGAACTTGCAATATCAGTTTTTATCTTTTTTCAATAAGGTGTTTGTGTAACCTTTGATTATGACCTCTTATTTATGGATATAAATTGTTTATTGTTACCCTTCAATTTACTTTATTGGTGGATATATTCCATTCTATTTTAACTCTTTCTATTTTGTAATTATATATTAATATTAATTATATATTATAATTATATTATAACTTTTTTCTAATGTTATCAACATTATCAATACTTAAATCTCTCTTCATATTATTTAAACATTTAATGCTGGTTATTTTTTGTAACCATTTTTTTATTATTTTTTTTTTATATAAGGATTTTTTATTGGTGAAGCAAATTTAAAATGGGAAGAGCTAACGAACAATACAGCAGTTTCACTAAGTTTTATCGAAGTATTTAAAACAATGCTTTTTTGACTGGGTATTGTATAAAATATTTACATGTTTTATCCATTTTCCATATCACCAGATATTACTTCACCTAAGTCCTGTTCCAAAGATGCTTTTAGAATAGTGTAATAATTTTGATTGGTTGTTGGTTGACTCATATAATAGTTATAGTTAGGGTTTATTTTTTCTATATGCATGATTTATACATTGTTTTACATTTTTTGTTGTCATTGTAACCATTTTCACTGCATTTGCAAAGGTTTAATGAATTCACTTGTCTTACACAATGACTGACAAGCAAACACATTAAGATGGCATTGATGGCAAAAATAGTAAAACGGCAATGACGGCAAAAAACAGTAAGATTTGAATTAAAACTTTAAAATCTAAAACATGGTCTCACGCGTGTGGAAGAAAGAACTTTAACTGTGTGGTCAGAAATAATGATTAAGAAACTACAGGACTGACGATACGGGTTTCAAAGTTTCAAAGGAGCACAATCGTCAATTTTTAAAAAAAGACTTCTATAAAAAAAAAAAAGTCCTTTTGAAAAAAAGTGGGGGAGGGGGCACGTGCTCCTGGCCCCCACCCTCTTCCCCCGGTGTTGTCGGCTCTGAACTAAAACATATTATGACCATTATAATTTTATATTATTATTATTTTATATTATTAAATTTTAAACTAATATTAAATTTATGTTAAATTATACAATGAATTTTATTATCAAACTTACTTTTTTTTTATACTTAAAATTACTTATTTTTAAAACAAATTTCTTTTGTATATTACTTTAAATTTAAATTTGTAAATCGAGCACCTATATTACGGAATACACTTTTAAATGATAATCTTAAAACCCTATCTTCGCTTAGCCAATTTAAAACAAAACTTAGGCAAACTCTTTTATCAAACGATTATGAATTAAATTTCTTTTAAGGCGCTAAATAAAAGTAATAAAAGATTTAATTTATATAATTATGAATACTTTTTACTTAGCTCTATTAACTAAATTTAGATATTCAAAACGAAGTTTGCAACAATCTTGTTAAATCAATGCAAAAAAGATGTTGCTTGCAAAAAAGCCCGAGGGGGATATTTTAAATACTAGTTTAGATGTTATTTTTACTGCATTAATTTAAATTAAATTAAAAAATGTTGTTAAAAAGTAAATAACACATGAAGATTACAAAAAAATGTTTATTAAGTAAAGAAAATAAGATGATGAGTATGAGTGTAATTAGTTCACATTCACATGAAATTTACACAGGAAAGATCAATAAAACAGCATTAAGCGCAGAAGATGATAAAAGATTTTGAATATATTATTGACATTGTTGCTTATATGCTAAAATTACTCGTTTTTCTTTTTTAAAGTACTGTTTATTGCTATTTTTTATTATAGTTATTGCTATATACTATATATACTATTTGGTACTTTTTATTATAATTATTTTTTTTATATTTTGGAATGAGCATGTAACATATTTAATACTATTAAGAAATTACTTTTAGTAATTGTTTTTACTTAACATGATATTTAAAAAAGTAAAAGCAAGAAAGTAAGAGTAAAAATGCTAATATCACAATATTCAAACCACTTGTTTAAATATTGTAAACTATTTAATGCATTCATGCTGACAATAAAACAAATGTTATTTTTAAAGAGTTTTTAAATTGTTATTGTAAAAAACTATAAATCAACAATAAAACAAACTGCAAAATTGTTTTAACAATATAAAGAGATATATAAAAAAAATATATTCAATATCAATATATTTATTGACTTTATATATACACATATAAAAAAAATAAAAAAAAATTCTATTGTAAACTTTTATACGATTTACTTTTATCATTAGTTTCTTTCTTTCTTTATTTAAAATACAACTTTTAAGAAAAATATTTTAAATAATAATATTGAATAATATAGTTTTAAGAAGTTTAATGATTTGGTTGTTGAAATGCTTGTAGTAATAAAATAGTAATATTTTTAAAAAGTATACGAAAAGAAGCTTATAATAGTCTTATTAAAAATACTCTCTCTTGTATATTTTATTTATTTTATCTTTTTTTTTTTTTTTTTTATAATCTTTACATTTATGTACATCTTTTTTGTCGTCCTTGTACAATGATTGAATGTGTATGTGCGTATGCCTGTGTGGGTATATGTATGCGTGTGTGGGTATGTGTATGTGTGCAAATGTGTGTATATGTGTATGTGTGTGTGATGTGTGTTAATATGTGTGAATGTGTATGTATATTTATGTATGTGCGTATGTAATAAGTATAGACATATTTAAATATACCATTGTTATTATTATTATTACCTTTATTTTTATTAATATCATTATTTTTATTAATACCATTATTCTTATTGTTATTAATACCGTTTTTATTATTATAGTTATTATTAATGTTATTATTATTGTTAACGTTATGATTTTTAGAGTTGTTATCATTTTATTCTTATGTTCTTTACTATTATATTCATTATTATTAGGTGTTTACGCATCATTAATAATTATACTATTTGTAAACATCCTTGAATTGTAAAATCATGTAATTCAGAATATATTGATTGATTGATTGATAAAAATTTGTTTATCTAATAATGGAAATATGTATGTATATATATATATATACATATATATATATATATATATATATATATATATATATATATATATATATATATATATATATATATATATATACATATACATATATATATTTGTATTTATATTATTAAACACAATAATATATATTTATATTGGTTAAACAATGTATTGTATTAATGATTACTCCCAAGTTAAGTATGTCAAGCTACTGGAGCAGATGGAGAAGGATCCGTGCAGAGGTTACAGTTATTACTGACGAGTGCTTTAGTAAAAAAAATATACATGAACTATGTGAGGATGTGGAAACAGTTGATAGTATTTCTGACTCAGCTTTTTTATTTCAACCAGATCAGTTACAATTAAGTACAGATACCGCGTATGACTTGATACTGAATCCGATAGTTGTTGAGAGTTTTGAAGATTGTAATTCTGATACAAGTAAAGATAAATTTGAAAATAGATATTCAGATAAATCTTTTTATAATAACAAATGTAAAATTAGCAAAGAAACTGTAATAATATTGGGTTGAGGAATAATTCATGAGCGTTTTTTTCAAATTTATTTTAAACAAAAAAACTACAACGATTTAATCAATAATATACTCTCCGTTGTTGTTTACGACTTCCTCCCATCGTTCAATAAGTTTTTCGATGCCTCGGCGATAGAAATCTCCCGGTCTTGACTCAAAGAATTCGTCCAACCAAGCCCTCAATTCCACGTCATTATTGAACGATACACCGCGCAAAGTGTTCGAAAGCGATCGCAACAGAAGAAAATCTGACGGCGCCAAGTCTGGAGAGTATGAAGGATGAGGCAGCACTTCCCATTTGAGTTCTTGAATCGCGGCTTTGGTCATATTGGCGATGTGAGGACGGGCGTTATCGTGTTGCAGAAGAACGCCATTTCGCCTATTTGGTCTTTTTTGCTGAATTGCTTCGTTGAGTCGGTGCAGTTGTTGAACGTAGAGCTCCGCATTGACTGTTTGGTTGCGCTCAAGCAGTTCGTAATGAATTGTGCCTTCCCAATCCCACCATACACACAACATGATCTTACGAGGATGAAGGTCTTTTTTTGCTCGCGGAGTCGCTTGTTTTTTGGGGCTGAGCCATTCTTTTCGCTGCTTCATATTGACGTAAAGGCACCATTTTTCATCGCCAGTGACAATGCGGTAAAGAAAACGCTGTTTGTGACCATGAGTTGAGCGATGTCGAGCGAGCAAACCGGCGGCGATTGTGGAACGTTGATTTTTGTTGTTTTCGCCTAAAGTGTGTGGCACCCAAGCGCCGAGTTTCTGAACCTTGCCCATTGAGTGAAGGTGGTTCACCACAGTTTTTTGATCACAATCCATCTGCTCCGCCAATTCTCTGTGTTGTAGTACTTAAGAGTGGTATTGTACAACGAGTTCAATTTATTAATATATTAAATAATATTATTATACAAATATGCGATAAACACAAAGAAGATTGTAGATCACAGCTAGAGTTGCTCGAGTCTGTTGTTGTTTGATAGGTTACTTCAAGAGAGCGAGACTTCAATAAACTCGCTATTTATACAAATTCCCAAGGGGGACATTAATTGTTATATACAAACAGCCAATCCAAATGATTTACGTTTATTACGATTTGATTAGCGCAACACTCCCGCCACCAACAGTAGTCACGAATAGCTGAATGTTACTTTCATCAACAAACGTAGTTTCGACAGAACTAACTTTATTTTCTTCCAGTAAACACAATTTGTTAACTGGACGAGTCAAATACATAATTTTTCCAGCGGAGATACATCGTACATTTGCTGCACGCACTTGTCCGTCTGTTGACGGTAAAAGTTTTTCAACAATGCCTATTTTCCATAAACCACGAACCAAATTTGAATCTTGGATTGTCACTACATCGCCTATATTTATAATGTTTTTACTTCCGCTTTTATTATTACTTTTATGAAATTCGCGAAGCTCTGTTAAATATTCATTGCGCCACCTATTCCAAAAATGTTCTAAAATAGAGTTTCTATATACAACGCGCTTTTTTATGTCCACATTTACATAACTGTTTTTTATTAATAATGTTTCTGAACTTATTCTCTTGCCAAACACGAGATGATTTGGAGATAAAGGTTCGTCTTCCGGTTCTTCATACGAAAATGTTAACGGACGATTATTTGTAACGACTTCGATTTCTGCAAGAATTGTGAGTACTTCTTCGTAAGATAATCTTGCAGTTTTTAATATTTTTCTAAGAACTCTCTTAACTGAACGTACCATACGTTCAAAGAATCCTCCCCACCACGGAGCGGCTGCAACATTGAAGTGCCATAAAATGCCTCTTGAGGATGTAAATTGTTGTGTTTCATCGGCTGTAAAACACGATCCATTATCACTAATAATTTCGTAGGGTGCGCCAAATTTGCTAATGAGTCTTCGCAACCCTCGAATACACGCCAAAGCTGAACAATCAGGAACTAAATCTAAATGTATAAAACGTGTACTAGCACAAGAAGCTAAAAGTATCCAACACTTAAATATTTCTTCTTCAGAATATATATTTTTCACAAATAACGGTCCACAGTAATCACTTCCTGTGTACTTAAAAACATAATCATCGTTTACTCTACTTAAAGGTAACGGAGGAACATCAGGATAACTATAAGTTTTGCCTTCGTACCTTCGACACAAAAAACATTTTTTAATTAATTTTTGAATTAAATTTCTAACTTTTGGAATCCAAAATTCCAATCTTAATTGGTTTAGCGTTTCTTTTACGCCGTTGTGCTTAACACTTTCATGACAATGTAAAATAATTAATTCAGTAAATAAACTTTCCTTTGGAAGAAATATTGGAAATTTAATATTGTAACTAATTGAAGCATTTCCCAATCGCCCCCTACATCTTATTATTCCTTCGCTATCAAAGAAAAATCCTAAATCATTTTTTAGTTGTTTATAATTCTTAGAACTATATATATTTTGTTGGATAAATTTAATCCAAATTATTTTGGCGTTTCTTAATTCAAAAGAAGAAAGTAAAAGATTGTTATTTCGTACTTGCGTATTTTTTAAGCAAGATACGAATTTTAGAATATAAGCAGTTACTCGTATTAAACGGGAGTATGAATTAAAATTAGTTATATCTATGAATTTTAAGTCTATGAACGATTCATTAGTTATTAGTAATATTTTTGTTTCCTCTGGAGGGTATATTAATTTATTTTGATCAAAGGAAGGCCAAACATCTGGAGTATAAAGAAATGTGGGTCCATTAAACCATAACTGATTATTAATTAAATTTTCAATACTAGAACCTCGTGATATAATATCCGCAGGATTACGATATGTTTCGACGTAATCCCAAAAGGAAAAGTCATATAAATCTCTAATTTTTTCAAGACGGTTTTGAATAAATGTTTCATAAATTTTATTAGAATTTTTTATCCAATGTAAGCAAATATAAGAATCTGAAAATAATTTAATTTTAGAAATAAGAATAATAGATGAGAGTTCCTTAACTACTTTTGAAATAAGTGTTGCAAGCAGTAAGCAACTTTTTAATTCTAATCGAGGTATTGTGCATTTACTTAGCGAGGCTATTCTAGATTTTGAAGTAACAAGAGAGGAACACTGTTCGTTCTCATTAAAAATACATCTTAAATATATACAACACCCAAAGGCTTTTAAACTAGCATCACTAAAACCATAAAGTTCAAATCGCGTGCAACTTGCACTCGATTTCGAAAAAAAATAACATCAAGGTACACAAATCGACTGTACAGAACCTAAATCCTTATAAATATCTTGCCATACTTTTAATAAATCTTTATTAATTTTACAATCCCATCCTATTTTAGATATACAAATTTGCTGAAATAAAATTTTTAAACGAACAGTTACTGGGTTTATTAGTCCCAAGGGATCGAAAAAACTTGCTGTAAAACTAAGCACGTCTCTTTTTGTTGGAAAAGGGACGGCAATCTTAAATAACTCAAAAAATGAAAAAATAAATAAATCTAATTTCTTGTTCCATGTTAAACCTAACACTTTAGTAATATTTTGACTCTGAAAATTCGTTTCATTTATTAACTTATCTAATTCGACCGAATTAGATTCAAATTTTCTTAAATTAAAACCAGCTTCACCTAGCCGGGAACGACATTTTTTATAAAAATTAAAACATTCAATTACAGAATAAGAGCAAAAACTTAAATCGTCGACGTGAATAGAATTTAGTAATCGACTTACAAATATTGGATCAGAACTTAAATAACGTTCCGCGTGTTTAATTAAAGTTGCTGAAAGAAGAAAAGGAGAAGAAGTGACTCCAAATAAGACACGACATAATCTATATGTTTCTAATTTATGATTTTTTAAATTTTTTATATCTAAATTATTAATATTTTCATACCATAAAAATCGTATGAAATCGCGATGCTTCTCAGATATTGAAATATTCAAAAAAGCTTTTTCAATATCTGCAATAAGTGCTATCTTATTTACACGAAAAAGTATTAAAACTCCATTTAGTAGAGTTATTAAAGAAGGACCTGAATGTAAACAATCATTTTGCGAGGGACCTGAGTTTGTCGCACTCGCATTAAATACAATGCGCATCTTAGTTGGAACTTTATCTTCTCTTATAACTGTCTATGAGGTAAGTAATATTTGAGTAAGAATGAGTCAGAACAAGTCCGACCTTAGATTTATTAATTAAAACTTGCTCTACCGTTCCATTTAATAATTATTCTAATATAATATCATTATATGAATCAAATAATTTTGCATCATTTAAAAACTTTTTCTCTAATGATTTGAATCTCGTTAAACATAAATTATAATTATCGCATAACAAAGGATGATACTCCTTAAAGGGTAGTTCTACAATATACCTATTATTTTCAAACTTAATGCTTTTGCGAAAATGTTCGACAACTAGATTGTCACTAATATTATCTTTGCTTTTATTCCAAATAGCTAAAAACTTATCTTTCAAAAACGTTTTATCATTATATAATTCTACTTCGACTTTTAAAACATGCGAAGACAGAACAGAACAATCTACTTTATTATTATTCTCAACCGTTATAGGACCACTGACTAAGTATCCTACCTTAGATTTTATTGCAATTGGGCCTTCAAACCCTCTTATTATCTTATTTTCAATTATCGACCAATAGTAATCGGCACCTATTAAAATATCAACTTCTAAATATTCATTATCTCTATGATAATCTGCTAATTTTAAGTATTTTAAATGCTTATAATTTTTACACGCAGTTTCTATATACTGGCCATTTAACGGAGAACAAATTTCTTTTACAAAACATATAATTTCAATATCAAATCCGTTATTACCTTGAACATAAACTTTAACCCTATCTAAAATTTCATTTGTATTATTATTTCCAAAAGTTTTGATATTAATTTCTTTAGAATCTATTGTTTTTAAATTTAATTTTTTACATAATGAAGGCGTAATGTAGCTTAATTGGGAACAGTTATCAAAGAGAAGACGGCAATAATTATATCGGGACTTATTATTTTTCACTTTTACCAAGCTGTCTGGAGTAAAACACGTTGATTAATTTTAGAAGAAACATCAGCAACAGCTGTTAACTGTCCTGTTTTAGAGTTATTTTCAAATTTATTATTCTCTTTAAAACTATCACAAATAGATATATGGTGAGGCTTGTCACACTTAAAACATCGAAAGTTTGATCTGCAATTTTTACTCGAGTGACTTTCGCGTAGGCAACGAAAGCAACATCTTTTTTCAATTAAAATATTTTTTCTAGCTAAAACATCAGTCACAGTAGTTACAATAATGTTACAAGTTACAATAATGAGATTTATGATTTTTTAAACAATAAACACATGTAATTAAATTTGTAGAAAAATTTTGATTACGGAAATTATTTTGCTTTAAATTCTGGTTAAACTTGTTACTAAACCGATTATCTGTCCCGTTAGCGTATAAAGTATTAGCAGTTATGGGATTTCTAAAATTTTCATAATTACTACGCGTATTTTCTCTGGCATTTATTTCATTTTTTAATATTTCTAAAACGTTAAATATATTCCAAGCTTGACTTCTGTTTAATTCTCTATTTATAATTAAATTTAATTCCTCTGGTAATTTTTCTAATAAGATAGGAATTAAAATTGATCCATACATATTTTCATCTACTGATAAATTTTCTAAACTCCGAATTTGTATTTCTATTGTATCAAACATTTTTCGTAATTCGCTTATATTTCTAACATCCTTAATTTTTTCTAGTGATAACAATTTTTTCATATGAATTGAAATTAATAACTGTTTATTGGAAAATCTATTTTTTAATATATTTAAAGCTACTGAATAGTTTTCATTAGATAATGTTAATCCTGTAATTGCAGATAAAGCCTGACCTTTAACTAAATTTCTAAGATAAGTCATTTTTTGTATATCAGACAATTCCATATTCTTATTTATAGCGCAATCAAAATTTTCATAAAAAGTTTGCCAATTTTCTTGTTTACCGTCAAAGATTTCTAATTTAAGAGCGGGAAGCTTAACTGTCTTGCTAATAAACTTATTTGAACTTATATTATCTACATTATTTTTATTAATAAAATTTTCTATACTTAAAATAGATCGCTTATAAAAAATGGTAAACTCTGTACTCGTAATTTCTTCTTGTTCTAACTCTTCATCCACCTCAATCAAAGATGATATATCGCAATCAAACTGTGTAATTTTCAAATACTTATCGATGGCTGTATTTTTCAGACTCGTCAACTCATTCAAGCTATCCCCGTGCAAACCACCAACCATAAGATTGTTAGCTTGCTCGAAAACTCGCCTGACTGAATTGACGGCCACCGTTCGTCCTCTACGTTTATTAGCAAGATTAGACATAATAAGATTAAGAAAAGAAATAAATAACTATATTATATATATAAATGGTATATGGCTTTAATTACAACTGTATGGACTTTTCAAATTGAGACCTCGATGAATGAATCAATAAAACCTCGTATCAACAAAATGTCCAGTCAAATTGAACCCTCGTAGCAAATATAATAATAAATAATAATATAACCTTTGACCTCGACTTTATATATTAACTTAAATAACTTTGTGTACAATTATACTTAATAAATGAATCTTATGACCTCAATTCTCAATAATATCTTAAATAATTTTCTTAATAATATCCTAAATAATTTTCTTAATATATTCTTAACTAACTTCCTCAGTATCTTAAATAAATTTCTTAATTGATAAATGAAATAGATATTTCAAAACAACAATAAATGCAATTATCACCTAAACAACTATAATAAGGAATAACAATTTGTAGTTAACGATCGACAAACGATCCAAAAGTTGAAACTTAATTGTAAATAAATCTTAATGTATATCTTTAATAGAAATTCTCATAAACGAATAATAAACTCACTTAGCTGATTAATTGATCACAACTTTTTCTTTATATATCGCTTCTTTAATTTTGTCTTTTAGTCTCTATCGTGGACTTCAAAATATTCTCTTCGTATTCTCCGTGGGCTCCATGTTGTAGTACTTAAGAGTGGTATTGTACAACGAGTTCAATTTATTAATATATTAAATAATATTATTATACAAATATGCGATAAACACAAAGAAGATTGTAGATCACAGCTAGAGTTGCTCGAGTCTGTTGTTGTTTGATAGGTTACTTCAAGAGAGCGAGACTTCAATAAACTCGCTATTTATACAAATTCCCAAGGGGGACATTAATTGTTATATACAAACAGCCAATCCAAATGATTTACGTTTATTACGATTTGATTAGCGCAACACTCCCGCCACCAACAGTAGTCACGAATAGCTGAATGTTACTTTCATCAACAAACGTAGTTTCGACAGAACTAACTTTATTTTCTTCCAGTAAACACAATTTGTTAACTGGACGAGTCAAATACATAATTTTTCCAGCGGAGATACATCGTATATTTGCTGCACGCACTTGTCCGTCTGTTGACGGTAAAAGTTTTTCAACAATGCCTATTTTCCATAAACCACGAACCAAATTTGAATCTTGGACTGTCACTACATCGCCTATATTTATAATGTTTTTACTTCCGCTTTTATTATTACTTTTATGAAATTCGCGAAGCTCTGTTAAATATTCATTGCGCCACCTATTCCAAAAATGTTCTAAAATAGAGTTTCTATATACAACGCGCTTTTTTATGTCCATATTTACATAACTGTTTTTTATTAATAATGTTTCTGAACTTATTCTCTTGCCAAACACGAGATGATTTGGAGATAAAGGTTCGTCTTCCGGTTCTTCATACGAAAATGTTAACGGACGATTATTTGTAACGACTTCGATTTCTGCAAGAATTGTGAGTACTTCTTCGTAAGATAATCTTGCAGTTTTTAATATTTTTCTAAGAACTCTCTTAATTGAACGTACCATACGTTCAAAGAATCCTCCCCACCACGGAGCGGCTGCAACATTGAAGTGCCATAAAATGCCTCTTGAAGTAACCTATCAAACAACAACGGACTCGAGCAACTCTAGCTGTGATCTACAATCTTCTTTGTGTTTATCGCATATTTGTATAATAATATTATTTAATATATTAATAAATTGAACTCGTTGTACAATACCACTCTTAAGTACTACAACACTCTGGTCGTTTGACGTGGATTTTCGTGAAGAAGTTGATTCTATCGCTCTTCGTCGAACTCAATTGGTCGACCGGTGTGTGATCCGTCCTTGAGGTCAAAAATCCCATTTTTGAAGCGCGAAAACCAACGGCGGGCGGTACTTTCAGGCATTGCTCCTTCTCCATACACAGCACAAATCTCACGAGCAGCTTCGGCGGCCTTAACACCTCGATTAAATGCAAAAAGCATATGGTGTCGAAAATGCTCAGTTTTGTCCACTTGACATTCCATTTTAATGATCTGAAAATACACAAAAATAAAAAAAACTAACAAATCAAAACACACTATCTTGTAGAGCAAAACATTCTCTTTCAAACAACATAAAACATTTTGCCAATGCATTTTATTTCTGCGTGCATTTTTAAATTTGAAAAAACGCTCATGAATTATTCCTCAACCCAATAGTAAACCAAAGGATGTAGGTGCATTCCTTGAGGACTTTGTTGACGAAGTTAATGAAAATCATGGGTTGATGATTAATGGGTACCATTATGCAGTAAAAATTTCAGCAATTATTTGTGATACACCGGCAAGATCATTTATAAAATTTAATAAGGCTCACAATGCTTACAGTGGTTGTGACAAATGTGAGCAACGTGGTAAATTTATTGGAAGAGTTACATTTCCGGAAATGAATGCAAAATTAAGAACAGACTTGTCTTTTGCTACGATGTTAGATTACAGTCACCACATAATGGAAAGCCCGTTGAATAGAACATCTATTGGTTTGATTACTCAGGTTCCTCATGATTACATGCATCTTGTTTGCCTAGGTGTTATGCAAAAGTTGATACATGCATGGATACAGGGACCTTTAAATACACGTCTCGGGCCTCGGGTGATTCAGCAGTTATCAGAAAAATCAGTCATTTTAAGACCACATGTGTGTTCAGAGTTTGCACGCAAACCAAGATCGTTTAGAGAGTTTGAACGATGGGAGGCATCTGAATTTAGGCAGTTTTTACTATGTACAGGGATAGTTTGCTTGAAAGACATATTGTCAGAGCGTTTATATAAAAATTTTATGCTGCTATGTGTTGCAATAAATATTTTATTGAGTGAATCATTGTGTCACATATATGCGGATTATGCTCATAATTTGCTTTTAATTTTTGTTGAAGATAGAGGAAACTTATATTGTCCTGAATTTTTAACATACAATATGCATGGATTGATTCATTTAGCCCAAGATGCCAAACACTTTGGCCCTCTGGACAATATTTCAGCATTTCCGTTTGAGAATTTTTTGCAACACGTGAAGAAATTAGTTCGGAGGCCAAATTTACCACTTCAACAAGTTGTGAGAAGAATGTATGAAAAAAATCTTGTTCAGAAGCTTAGTAAAGTTGATTCAATTTTGACAGAACAACATGAACTGAAGAAAGAACATTTTGATGGTCCATTGTGTTCAAATTTGGGAATGAATGTTTCTAATCAGTTTAAAGAGCTATATACCTCAAAATTTTGTGTTAAAGTTGGTTTTGGTGACAGCTGCTTTAGATTATTATCTGGGACAATAATTGTTGTGCAAAATATCACAAGATGCTCTGATGATCAGATTGTTATTTTACATAAATCTTTTGAAAAAATTGAGAATTTTTTCACATATCAATGTAATTCTAAAAATTTGATAATTTTCATGGTGTTGTTGTTAAGAAAACAGCTCTTCAAATGCTCTTTATCAGAAATAAAACACAAATATGTAATTTTACCTTACAAGCAATGTTATGTTGCTGTTATGCTTGTTATGTTATGCTTCATTTCTGAATATATAATAATATATTATATATTATAATATATTACCATGATTACTTTTTTTTTAAAAGTTTGATCATTATTATGGGTTGTAAAATATTGGTAATGGTAAGTTTCTTATATATTGGTGATTTATTTTTTGTTTTCTATCTTGCCTAATGTTTGTCAAAGTGAAAGCTCATTAAAGTCTTATTTTTAGGAGCCGTTTTTTCTAAGAATCAGACAAATTCCTGAAACTGTGGAAGTGACTTCCTCCAAATTGCTTGAATTTTTTATATATTGATCAGAATATAGAAAAAACCTGTTGGGGAAAAAAAAAATTTTCAAATATGTTTCGTTCACTCGGAATCTGGGCTTAAATTTTTGAGACTTTTTTAAAAATTTTTAGAAATTTAGTTTTTACCACCTTTGAACCCATTTTTTTGGCAAGGCAAAAAGTTGCACATAGCTTTTGTAGTTAATATCAGACGTAACCCAAAAGCTCTCTCCAAAAAATATAAAAAAGTTGCGTGACACTGTGCGGTTGGCTAATTATCATAGTTCAAAAGTACAAAATCAATCAGTTTTGTCAACTTTTAATCGGAGTTAATTCTAGCGGCGAAGTGTTGCACACAATTTTTCTTTTAGGATTTGAAATTATCAAAGGTATTGAGTCTAAAAATGGAAAGAAAGTTATGTGATACCTAAGGCCTATTAATATATTAAGGCTTGAAATTGGAAAGAAATGTTTTAGTATACTTACAAAATGAACCATTACGGCAGAGGCGCTTAGTTTTGTAAAAATGTAAACATATCCAACTGTCAATACAAAAAGGTCCTAACATAATAATAAAAAAAATTCGTGTGATTTTGTCACACGCATGATATTAAATGAATTAAAAACTGAACAAAAATCTAACATCAAGATAACTATATTGCTAATTAAATAAAACATAAATCAAACATTTAAATGTTTTTCCATTTAAAAATTAGTTTTTCATTTATTAATAGAGTCATTTACACACATTATCCACCACATCACACATAATTTCTACTCTGCTGCAGTAAGTTTCTCTAAGAATAATGATATGACTGTATTATAGTCTTCTTCGGATAATGAATAATCGCCACAACCACTGATTAGAAAAGGAGTATTTACTAAACAGATAATTTTATCAGTTTGGTTATTTATCTCCTCGGTAGTAACTGGCCAGCGAAAAGTATTCTTCTCTTGCCCGTTAATCATACAATTAACTCTGATCCCAGTTATAGATACCTAAAAGTATTAGCGCAACATTTAAAATAATATAATAAAGAGTTTATGATTTGTTTAATTTTGCTTACATTCAATAAAACTTGTAAAGTCTTATATAATGTCATTCTGAAATTATTTTTACATTTTATATATATTCCTTTTATTTTAGAGCACTGTTTTGTAAAACAAAATAAAAACTTGAAACTAATATATACTTTGAATAATATTACCTCCACAATATATCCAATATTCCATTGTTTTTCATATGCAACAGCAACCCAATCATTCACTTTCCATACAAGACAAATTTCTTTTGCAAGATTGGCGATGTCTTCCTCATATTTATTATCATCTTCATTGTCTCCTGCCAGATTAAAGTCATCATTTTCGCCATAAACTTCTTTGTTATCGTTAACCTGACTATTTTCATTATTTTCTGTTGTCGGTTCTACCAGCTTACCTTTTCTTTTCAGGTTACTAAATCTATAACAATATCAATGGTACATATTTTTAAACATATGTAAACAAACACACAAAATTATAACTTTCACCTAAATTTTAATTTCATATTTGTAAAAGAACTATTTAACAGTCAGAAACATAATCTAATTTGCAAAAGTTTTGATAGCAACAATGCCTACCTTGAAAATAAAGATCTTATCTGTTGGCTAGTTACATATTGATCAGGCGGAAGTTCTCTCCTCAGCTGCATGTGAACCTGCTCAGGGCTCATTTTATTACCTGATTCTTCTCCACGAATAAAGTATTTATACAACAGTTCTTTCTGCTGATTTGAAAATCTAAAAGAACTTCGAACTGGTAATGCCCAACCTTGCAATAGAAAAATGTTCATGCAATGTGGTTTGTCTTTTACGGAAGCACTGTTAGAGGATGAAGAAATTGGCATATTTAGTTGTGAAGTAATTTTCATCTTATGAACAAACGAGTTGCGAACTTTATCCAATGATGCTAATGATTTCAGAACTGTATGAAGACCGGATAGCATGTGTTCTTCTAACTCAGCATCGCTTTCAAATGATAAAGTACAATTCATTTCAGTGCAAAATCTTAATGAATATAATTGCCTGTCACTTCTTTTCTGTTTTTCCTTAAGTGACTTGTTACGCTTTATTGAATTATCTGTTTTGCTATATGGCAACAACAACTTAATCGAGGGTTGAATTTTAAGATTTCCATACTCTTGTTCAATTCCCTCACCGATATTGAAATAACGCCACATCTTCATACTTTTCTCACCAAACTCAAATGAGTGATAGTTGCTAATGTTCTTAATCTTTGGTCCAGTAACTACAGTTTTATCATTGCTAATTTGAGCAACTGCTACTTTTGCATCTTTAGCGCCAAAACTATAATGCATAGCCTTGTGTATATCTTCAGCAGTCAAAAGATTATTACCAGAGTCAACGTAACTCCTTAAAATTGTCTTTACAACTGCACTCTCCCTGTCACATTGATCTTTTCCACAACAGGGTTCATTATAATCATATCTCAGCAACTTTATATCTCTCTCTTTGCATACATTGTAGATTGCTTCAGCTGAAAGATTTCCCTGATAGCAGCCGGCATTATCAGATTTGGTAAACATTTTCTTGATATGCGGTTGATCAATTCTGAATTGGTCTAAAACTGCAGTGGCTAACAAAACAACATCACCTATTCCCTGATCACACCTATACATTGAAGTAAAGTAAACACGTTTGAATAACTTTCCTGCTATTTTTATGAAGAATATATCCACATGTAAACTTATTCCTTTCTTGCCAAAATACTCTCTTTGGCCCTCTCTGTATCGAACCGGAAGAATTTTTTGACAAAAATCTTTAAGCCAGAAAGCAGTTTCATCGTTTAATTGCTTAAAAGCTTCGATTTTTGCCTTTTTCTGTTGAGAATCTCTCATCAGGTGTTTTATGTAGTTGAATACATCCTTTACAGCAATTTCCAAATCATAAATAGAATCAGCATCGTCAGAATTTTGAATTGTTAGTTCTTTGATCATCTCGATAGCTTTGCACAAATCATAGCAATCGGCACATACCACTTCTGATATCTCTGTGTTGGATTGAAGATTTTTTTCAGATGGATCTGATAAGGCATGTTTTGAGCTATGAGAAGAAATGTTTGAGTCATTGACACTACAATTGGTTTGATAACTTGTTTTCAAATACCTTTTTCCTTTTTCAAGGACAGCTTCGAGAGATTTTGAACTAAATCTTTGTGCCAATTTTTGTAATGTTTGAAAACCATTCATGCCTGAAGCAGTAACATCATCTAATCCAGCTAAGCTTTTTCGACTTGAAGGTTTTATTGCATGCAATACTTTCCACAAACTTGAATCAGATAATGGTATATAATTGTTTTCACTACAACTTTTTCGATAGAACATGATAGCGTGGCTATATTTTGTCGTCAGTATTGCATGCACTATCTTTTGTTCTTCACCGCTGTCGTATTTTAATTTGGTTATTCCATAAGCAACATCATGCAAAATACCGCTTGTAAATATAAAGTCTAAGAAATGTTCACACTTTGTTTGATCAAGACTAGATCGGACGAATACTTTCTTCTCTGGAAATGCCAACCCTTTATGAGATGCATGCCATTTTCTTGCTGTTTCTATACGATGTTTGGTACACTCAAATGTGTTCATTATAAACTTTTTGGTATACTTGGTATGGTCTAATAATGAGAGGATAACTAACTTTCCCATGGAATCACTTTGCTTATATACTTTCTGAGCACGAATAATTTCAATTGGGAGAGGGCTATTTATTTCATCAACATTTTTACTGTTAAAAAAATCTATAAGTATATCCTCTTGTCCAGGAGCAACAGCTTCCGCAAATTTTTTCTTTAATAAGTTTTCTAGGCGAACATACTTGCGTTTTAACTTATCTTTAGTAGTATCTTCCAGATATTCGAACTTCCTTTTTAATCTAAATTTTATTGGACTTGCATTAAGAACCTCAGTTACACTCTCACGGCTTCTTAGAGATTCGTCCAAAATCTCCTGTGAAACATTAATTTCACCGGGATCAAATTCTTCATCTGGAGTAGCAGGTGTCATATATGTTTGTTCTTGTTGTGTTTGTGTTTCTGTACATAAATTGGTGTTTTCGTTGACTCTAGATAAAGCAGTTTCTTGCTTTAAATGGGTAAAACACAGCATTGCATCAACTGAAAATACTTAATTGTATCGCTTTGACATTGATATGACGACATGTATTGGTGACGCCCTTAAAGCGGGAGATTTTTTTCCTTTTATATTTAGATGGTGAGGATGAAAGCATGTTTTTGGAGGACTCCATGCAATACCAAACGTGTACCGGTGAAAAGCACATATTTGTTCATCCTTTTCAAGATTTCTTTTAAGTCTATTTGCAATAAGTCCATTTTCTTCCCAAATATTATTATCGTTTAATCGCATGACCTAAAAACAATTTTTTAAACAATTATTAAGTGTGTCATTTAAAGCATTGTTTATAATCTGACTCTTCACGAAAAATGTTTACAAGTTTGAAATACATTGTTGTTATTATTAAAATACAATATTGCAAGAGTCTGATTAATTTAGTGATTATTTATTAAAAGAGTGAGGAATTAATTAAAAGAGCTATTTTTTTTTGTTTAAAGAACTTTGTCTCAAAATCTTATTGCAGAGAAGTTATAAAGTATGTTATAAAAATTATAAAGTAAGTTATAAAAATTATATTACAGTCTGCGTAAATTTAAAATACATAATTACCTTTAAGTTGATGAGGTGTTTCTTAACATCAACATCTCCCAGCTGATGAATGTAGAACATTTTGTTTATAATTTTATGTTTTTTGAATGATCCACAATTTCCTTTTGAAAAGCAACAACAGTTTTCATAAAAATATTTGTTTTGTTTCATACTCAACTAAAAACAAGTTCTATTTATGCAGTACCTATTTCTCAATAGCAATGATAAAATATCTACTCTATTTATGCAAATTTTAAAGATTGTTAAAATAAAGTTAAGACATTTTTATGGTAAAGTAAACAACCGCCCACTAACTTGTTTCTCCACAATCGTGATATCAGCGATTCTTCTTCCATTCGATCACCACAAGTTATTTGGTTATGACGTAAATTTAAATAATTCACTTCTGATCGTGTATTGTTTTTTATTATTATTTATTTCAATTGTTATGATTTCTATATCATAGTCAGAAACGCTTAAATTTTTTCTTAACATTACGTGCAATGTTTTGTGTAATGCTAAATGATAATTTTGGATGATAGAAATTTTATTGTGAGCGAAAACCTCATCTGTGTGTCCAAAAAAATATCTCTTCGTACTTAATCATTTTTAATAATTTGTAACTTTATTTTTAACTTAATATCTAAAGATCACACGAATTTTTTTTATTATTATGTTAGGACCTTTTTGTATTGACAGTTGGATATGTTTACATTTTTACAAAACTAAGCGCCTCTGCCGTAATGGTTCATTTTGTAAGTATACTAAAACATTTTTTTCCAATTTCAAGCCTTAATATATTAATAGGCCTTAGGTATCACATAACTTTCTTTCCATTTTTAGACTCAATACCTTTGATAATTTCAAATCCTAAAAGAAAAATTGTGTGCAACACTTCGCCGCTAGAATTAACTCCGATTAAAAGTTGACAAAACTGATTGATTTTGTACTTTTGAACTATGATAATTAGCCAACCGCACAGTGTCACGCAACTTTTTTATATTTTTTGGAGAGAGCTTTTGGGTTACGTCTGATATTAACTACAAAAGCTATGAGCAACTTTTTGCCTTGCCAAAAAAATGGGTTCAAAGGTGGCAAAAACTAAATTTCTAAAAATTTTTAAAAAAGTCTCAAAAATTTAAGCCCAGATTCCGAGTGAACGAAACATATTTGAAAATTTTTTTTTTCCCCAACAGGTTTTTTCTATATTCTGATCAATATATAAAAAATTCAAGCAATTTGGAGGAGGTCACTTCCATTGACTGCCTGATTCTTACAAAAAATGGCTCTTAGTACATGAGTATGAGTTGCTAAATCATTTACAAAAAACTTTATTTTTTATTTTATATTACTATCTAGTCAAAATTTGTAATATTTTTTAGTTGTATTTGTAATAAACTTTGTTTCTTAACTTATTTTATAGTTTGCTGTATTTTGACATTATTTATATTGAACTTTTTTGAAAAATAATGCAGTTAATGCAACTTCCTGGTTACAAAATAACTACAGAAATTAAAAAATTAATTATAACAATTCCCACATTCCTGTGAAATACTTTTCCCATATTTTTTCCCATGTGTTATTAGTTGTACAATTAAAGAAAAAAAAAATATTCTTCAGAAATTTGTATTTGTTTTTTAGGAATACTTCTAAATAATGTTAACAGTTGATCAATAATAAACAATAATAACTTTTTTTCAAATAGGTTTTATCTCAAGTATATAATGGCTTTTATTATAGTTGAGTTTCTTGATTATCCAAAAGACCCTAAAGAAACTCGTGAATTGGGTATAATTCCAAAAGGTTGGCTGTGTTCTGAAGAAGAAGATTGTTGTTGCCACCCTTTTTCAGAAACCAAAATAAAATAAACAAAATGGTTAAGGATGAAGTAGAACCAGAAAAAACTTGGCATGAGCACAGAATTAGAGTGCTTGGAAAAGCAGGTATGTTAGCTTTTGTCAAATGCTGTTGTGTATTTAAAATGCTGTTGTGTATTTAAAATAATACAATTTTTACTTTAGTTATTGTACTATTTATAGCAACTTATGAGAGAGCTTTAGAAAAAGGTTGCAAGTTATGAGTCTGATCTTAATCTCACAGAGAATGACAAAAAAAGCATTGCAAATGAAAGTCGCCTAAGGAAGCGGTATTTTTAGGTGAAACATATCGTTAACATATGATATAAGCATATCTATTTTTATATCTTTTTTTAAATTAATAAAATTTATATTTTGCTTTGTTTTAGAAAAGTAGACTATAGCGGATTAGTAGAAAGTTAACATGAATCTGATGATGGAATCAACTTCAAGATTGGAGCATCTGTCCAAGAAAAAACGAAAAAAAGGAAACTATTGAGAACAGAACCAATCACAACAACTCCTGATGTCCCTGAGTTTCCTAATTTGAGAGGTAAATGATCTGAAATTTGGAACCTCTAACTCCACGAGGTAAGTTGGCTCATATGAGCCAACTTACCCCGTGAAAAATACGTCAACTTACCCCGAAAGCTTTTTTTTTAATAAACAGTCTATAGATCCTGAAAAACGGCAGCTTTGAAAAAAAAGTCTGACTGGATATAGTAAACCAATTTTGACTGGAACTTTTACAATAACTTTTTTTTCATACGACTAAATATTTTCTTTGTAAAGTAAAAAGGAAGCGATGTTCTAAAAGCTACGTTTTTGTCCAAAAAATGCATAAATCTCAATATCTCCCATGCGCATGCGCGAATCCTGACAGTACTACAGTGAATGATGAAATGGTCAATAAGGAAGTTTCTGAGTAATTTTTGTCACTTTCAGATGAAAGGCTCTAAAGATAAACGCAGTTCGTCAACTTACCCCTGCGGCCAACTAGCCCCAGTCTCCCCTACATCAAACAAATCACCTTTGTGAGGGTGAACATGGTTTGTTTGATGCAAATTTTAATTATATATCAATGTACATTTTTATATGCATACATATTAATATACCAAATTATGTTAAATTAATGAAGTTTAAAATTGAATAATTGGTTATATATTGTAATAATTTACTTAAATTATATGGAATATATTGTAATAATTTACTTATATTATACTCCCTCCGTTCCGAAATACTGTTCCGATTCGCACCCAACCTAAAGAATTATTGAAAAATAAATTATTGTTGGTATTTTTTTATTTTTTACATAAATTATATCATTTTTTGAACATTTTAAACATTTAATACTCCATTAGTATTAAATGTTCAAAAAAAATAAAATTTATGTAAAAAATAAAAAAATAACAGCAATTTATTTTTCTATAATTCTTTATGTTTAATGCAAATCGGAACAGTTTTTGGGAACAGAGGAAGTAATATTTAAGTAAATTATTATAGTATATAAAAAAATGTTGGGTATGATAAATTTTTTAAGAAGCTTTAATTTCTGCATTTTAAATCCATGTATATAGATTTATAATGCAAAATAATCAGAGACAGGTCAGAGACAAAATAATCAGAGACAGGTCTTCTTTAGTTGAAATACCTTTCGTGAGCAGAACAAATTCATCAAAATACCTGAAACAAACTAAAAAAATGTAAAAGCGTCTTTAAAACCTTCATAACGATCTAGGGAAAAAAAAACGAATGCTAAAAAAATTAAAACATGTAATTAAACTTAATAAATATATATTATATTGAATTTTCATTTATTTCACTCATCATAAAAACTTTTTCTTACTATTTTTAATCAGTTCTTTTATTTTAATTTTTTTAAAAGAGTTTAAAAAAAAAATACTAAAGATATTGAAAATCAATTTCAAGATTCCAAGTATCCTGTACATGGGGAGCTTTTTTCATTGTGTATAGACATTGGAGTATGCCCTTTAAAAAATTGGCCAGCGACTAGCTTGCAACTGGCTAGCAACTAGCTAGCGACTTGCTAGCGACTAGCAAACATTTATAATGTAAAAACAGAATTTGACAGCGAAAAATGCTAGTTAATAATTTTTTGATTTTTTTTTCAAAAAGTTTTTGTATTTGGGAATCACGTTTTGTTTGCATTTAACACTACTGATATTTGAAGTTTTATTTCAAAATATGTGACATCATGATAGGTATTGTGTGATAAATATTATTTACATACTATGCATTACATAGCTTGATAAAAGTAATTTCTTTGCAATTAAGATTTTGTTCGTTATACAAACTATAAAAATGCACCGGAGAAATGCACAACTAAAGCAGTGACAGATTCGGGAGGGCGGGGGAGGGAAGGTATGCGTCCCTCCCCCACCAGAATCTGAAAGTCTTAAAATATCATAGAAATGGAGGCCTTTTATTTTTATTGATTTATTTATCCTATTGCTTTATTGATTTTTATCATTTTATAAGCACATTCAAACTCTTTAATGGAAATTTAAATTACCTAATATACATTTTACAGGAAGAATTAAATCACATTTATAGTGTTAGTTATAATGGAATAATTTTGCTAAGCTTGGTACAAAGAAGCTGTTTATTTGATTTACATCCTTTCTAAATTATATAGAAAAATCGTCATTATTTTTTAATAACTTTAGGCAAGTTGCATGTTATAATTTTACGATTGCCAGTAATTTCCTTTAAAATTTGCAATGAGCTTTTAGCGTTGTGTTTTAAGCGTTTATGAGCGTTTAGCGTTGTGTTCTCTTGTAAGTTTAAGTAGTATTTTCTTTTAAGTTTTTTTTTTTGACTTTCAAAATGCTTTACGTGATATTTATAAACAAATATAAATTATACTTATTTTTATCTGTTTTCAACTTTAAATACTTGATATACAATTTTGATTTAACTTATGAAGATTTAATGAGTTCTTTGGTAATCCATGGTGATTTTATACTCTTTTTGTTTAAGTTTACTTTCGATTGTGGGAAGTTTGCATCATAAACTTTAAAGAATGTTTTTAAGGACGACTTATAAACCTCATTTTTTTTTGGATGGAAAACTTATATGTTTCCAGTGTAATAAACGATAGTTGTAGACGTGATAGTTGCAGCCATTGCTCACTGGTTAGAGTTCTTATTCAGAACCAAGAGGTCCGAGGTTCAATGCCGACTCTAGCAAATAAGCAACTTTGGTAAGAAAGGAACTTCCTTGTTAAATGCTCTTCCGCGACGCTTTGTGATAAGATTGTAAGGACTTCTGGTAGCACCTTAATAGCAAAAAAAAAAAAGAAAAAAAAGAAAGGAGGTTGTTTATTAATGTGGTCCTCCACAGAAAAGGCTAACTTTTGAAAGCAAAGAGTTTTTGATTTAATTTTTTTACCAAAAATGTGGTTCTATAAACTATTTACAAAAATCAACTTTTAAAAAAAAATGTCTCGATTAGCCAATTATTTAAAAAATGAATGAAAAAACTAGTATTTTTTGTGACAAGCTAGCAATCAAAATACTTATCATATCAAGCTGAAAATTGGTGTATATACTCATTGAGTTATATTAATTCGGATAAGAAAAGCATTTTATATTATTCACAGTATATAAAAAGTTACAAGATTTGAAACAAACATAGAAAAATTGGTGTACAAATGGCCAACATTAGTCTCATAAAAAAGTACTTTCCTTATTTTATTTTATATATCCTTCTCTCATCCGGATCCTTTTTAATTATGTGAAAAATCAAAAAAAAGTTAGATAAAAAGCTTAAACGAGTCCAAAGTTATCATGTTTTAAAGATTTTTATTCGAAGCAAAACTTTATTTTGAGAAAACGACAAGTATATAAAACAAAAGAATAAAACCATAATAAAAAGTTCACAAAAAACATATCAAAACCCTCCAGGAATATATTTCGAGTTTTTTTCTTCATCATCTTTGTCTAAGTAACCCTTTTTAATTGTTCTTAGTTGTTTTCTTCTCTTTTTGACACGGTCAGTGGACTTTTGAAGAGACCGCTTTATAGTTTCTTTCTTCTTTTCATTAAGTTTCATAGGCGTAACATGGCCTGTTAGATTAAATTTATTTAGTACAGAGAGGATTCCATTAGGCCCTTCATTAAATTCAATAACAGATGAATTAACTGCAGACTCTAAGACCACTCTACCCACAAAAATATTTTTTGGGCATCGTCTCCAAATAATCTGGTTGAGTGCCTCGTTGGCGTTTTGGGTCTTACCATGGAGACATTTTTTTAGTAAATCATCTGAAGATAAATCAGTAAAAGTTGGTTTCAAAATGTTAAAGACTGAAACAGAAAGATTCACTTGCTCTACATAAGTATTTACACCATGAACTTTGTCTAAATGATATTTATACCAAGTCTCTGAATCTCTTGGGCACATATGGTGTCGCCATTCCGTGTCATCAAAAATTGTGCAATGAAACAAAATGGCCCAAACAGCTTTTTTTATAGCATACAAATTTTCAAGATTGTTTCTAATGGCTAGGCCATAGAAGTTCTGCATAGAATTGATCACAGATTTAGTTAACTTTCCTCTTCCATGGAGTGGTGTGTTTGTTCCTTTGTAAGTTTTAACAACCTTACGAAATCAAATCTTTGTAAGGGTCGCTTTCAATTACATCTTTAAAGGAGGAAGTGTCACCATCTCCTAAGTATTCATAATAAATCAGGTTATTTTTTTCTATTGAGCGATTGAATATTTTGACTGCCCCAGCAGATTCCACAGCACCCGAAGAACCAACATGGTAAATAGTGCATTGATGATTTGCAAACCATTCTGCATATTCTGGAGTTGACTTTTTATTTTCCCGAGAGACACAGCCATGGCAAAATTTTGAAAGTACTTCAACATCAATACATTTTTTATCAATGATTGTTGTTACTACTCCATTAAGGAGGAATATCCTCGGGTTTGCCAGGTTCCATCAACGGTAACACGTTTTTGATTTGGGCATTCAGAATAAGAATGGAAGCTTTTAGCATGCTTTTACCAGCTGCTGTATGATGTGCTTCCTTTATAGAACCTTGAGTGTAACGATGATAACAATTGTTTGTGATACTAAATACGTTCAAGCAAGAAAAAAATCTTTCCATGGTTTCAAAACCAACACCAATCTCTCGTGAGGCAATAATGCTTCTAATATTTATATCAAACGGCTCCTTCATTTTTGAACCTTCCTCTTTACTAATATATTCACAGGATTTTGAGGTAAAAAATAGCTCTCTGTTTAAACAATATTCACAGTGTATTTCTAAAGAATGGGCTAACCCCTTTCGAGATTTTAAATTGTCAATAACTTGTATGTTTTTGTTGCAAGTAAAGCATTTCCCAAATTTTTCTATAACAGTTTTAAAAATTTGAACTTTATAAAATAAAATAATCAAATTTATCAACGTTATTATTCTCCTCTACATCTGATTGTGAAGACTCACTTTCTGTGTCAGAAGAAAAATCTACATCATCAACAGTATATGATATATCAATTTCAACTTCTTTGTTTTGTTTGTCATCACTGCATATGACAGATTTGTTGTGGAGATGCTGATTCGTTCTCTTTCTTTTCCTGTTAAAAATTTTCTTATTCCTCTTAGCCATAATTTTAAATATAATTCGTTTGGTACCAATACAACTAGGGTTGCAATATAAACAAATATCCAAAAGCTCCTAAAATTGAGAGCACTTTTTTCATTTACGAACAACTTGTACAAGGCTGTTTTATAACTTATGACTTTAAGTTGCGTTAAGTTATATTCACATCAATTTTTAACAATAAAAAAGATATTTGACTAGTTATTAACCTAAAAATAACTCAAAATGTGGTTGCTATGGGCGTTTCTAAGGATACTTTTTTAAGATACCTAAATATAACAGCTAATATCTTTTTTAATAGAGTTTGTTTACAATCCAGTATAATCAGAGAATATTCACAAGCGATGAATAAATAAAATAAGCTTTAAAAAAATTTTTTTTTTTTATAAAAATAAGCCTTTATGAGTGTAGGACCATGATGCAATATTCGCTTCATTGAAGCAGCGTTTTATGAAAACTTATTTCTCTATTGGTACTAGTTCAATATCAATACTTATTGAGAAGAAATTACGAAAATGGTCAGATGCATCATTTTTAATTAACACATTTTTGAGAGTATTACCCCACATTTTGAAAAGTATTAGCCTCTTGTTGAGAGATTCATTAAAATTACGAGAGAAAAATTAAAAAAATCAAAAATTCCTGTTATTTTATTATTCATGTTAGGAAATAGCAATGTGAAAAATAAGTTTATGTCCATTTACAGACATAATTGTACGATCGTTCCACGATTGCCACAGGTCTAATAGAAGCTAAAAACGTCTACTTAAGGTTTTCTATAAATCAAGTCAAAACTTGCGTGACGTAATTTATGGACTCCTTACCCATTCGTCAAAATGATTATTCCCGTGTGGTTCGGTGAGTCCGCCGCAACCTTCAATTTGAATTTTTTTCATTTTGACTTGAGTAGCTTGAATTTTTGAACTAAAATTTGTATATTTGGAACGTATTCTTTTAATCTTATATAAATTTACACTTTTATATGTATATAGATTGATGAACCAAATTTATTTTAATGAAAATTAGAACTTGAATAAGCGATTATATATTACAATAAGTGAGTTAAATTATAATATTTGGTTGTTTTGTTAAATGCCATTTGGGTTTTTTGAATTGCTTGTTGATTTTTTATTTTATTTTTAAACATTTTTTTACAACTACAAATATTCATTTTTTTTATATAAAGATTAAAAAATAATTATCAGAAATTAAGTTATTCTTTAAGATAACACTTTTATAAGTATATAAATAAAAAAAAGAAAAAGAAAAATAGACAATCACTTATCTCTAACAGTTACTTTGTGTTTCTTGCAATGTTATGATATTATTAAAGACATAAATTTGTTAAGACTAAAGCAAAGGATAAAAAAATGATGCTTACATAATAAATCTGTAAAAAAAAAAAAAAAAATCTTTCCTAGTGTTGTTTGGTAAACAAATTATTATTCATGATCCTAGTTCTATGATGATATTATGTTATTGCCAGTGATAGTATTATTAATGTATAAGAAATATGTCTTTTTAAATTGTATAAATTCAATTAAAACAAATTATATTTTATTAAGATAATCTGAAAGTATGTTACAGCTGTTTGATTGAGTGCTTATCTTTTTTTCTCTCAATGCACAATCACATACACTGTAACTTTATTATTTCATAACATTTTTTAAATAATGATAAACTATTTCAACCTAATAAATTCAATTAAAACAGTTTCTGTTGTAATAAAATGACCGTACAAAGATAAAATATGTTGCAGCTGTTAGATAAAAATAATCTCTCTCTCTACATACGCACACACAAATAAACATAAATGCACACATGTGTTGTAACTTGTATCATGTAAGCACTATTTGTGTTTTAAAACAGTAATGCTAAATTTTAGTTTTTATAACATTAATTCAATTTTTTTTCTCATTTTTTTAGAATGCCTCATTTAGAAAATGATGTAAAACTAGATTTTAAAGATGTGTTAATTAGACCAAAGAGAAGTACAATTAAATCAAGAGCTGATGTTGATATAACAAGACAAAATGTGTTTCGCCATTCAAAAAGAAAATTTCCAGATGACGTTGTTCCAATAATTGCTGCTAATATGGATACTATTGGTACTTTTGAAATGGCAATTGTTTTATCAAAGTATCAACTTCTTACTTGCATACACAAACATTATTCTGTTCAAGATTGGTTAAATTTTGCAAAGGAACATCCTGAAGTTTTACCTTATGTAATATACACAAGCGGAATGACAGAAAATGATGGGAAAAAAATTGAAGAAGTTTTAGTTGCTATTCCACAAATCAATGCCCTTTGCTTGGATGTTGCAAATGGTTATTCTGAGCATTTTGTTAATTTTGTTAAAAAAATGAGGAGTTTGTTCCCTGAGCACATAATAATGGCAGGTAATGTTGTAACAGGTGAAATGATTGAGCAGCTGTTATTAGAAGGTGCAGATATTATTAAAGTAGGTATTGGGCCAGGTTCTGTATGTACAACTCGTAAAAAGACTGGAGTTGGCTATCCTCAGCTTAGTGCGGTTTTGGAATGTGCTGATGCTGCACATGGTTTAAATGGACATATTATATCTGACGGTGGATGCGTCTGTCCTGGAGATGTTGCAAAAGCTTTTGGTGCTGGAGCGGATTTTGTTATGCTTGGTGGAATGCTAGCAGGGCATGATGAATGTGGAGGTGAGTTAATTGAGCGAGATGGACGGCAGATGAAAATATTTTATGGAATGAGTTCTGAAACTGCTATGAAAAAACACACTGGCGATGTTGCTGAATACAGAGCTTCAGAGGGTAAATCTGTTGAAATACCTTATAGAGGTAAAGTAAAACACACCATTCAAGATATCCTAGGTGGTCTTAGATCAGCATGCACTTATGTAGGTGCATCAAAGCTAAAAGAGTTATCAAAAAGAACAACTTTTATTCGTGTAACACAGCAAGTTAATGGAGTTTTTTCGTAGCATAGAGAAATATTTATTTAAGAAAAATAAACTTATTTTTAGTTAATATATAGTTTAGTATTGTATTAGTTCTAAAAATATATACCATATTAATGGCACACAAACTTTAACATTTTTTATTTATTTATCTTTCAACATTTTTTTCAGAGACCTCTACAAATTGATTAGGAGGCCCATAAACAATCAATCCAGTAATTAAAAATTTTATCTATGAAAAAATATTTTGTGGGTAACATTTTTCCCAATATAAAAAAAAGCATACCATAAAAACCTGGTTCTTGATTTATATACAAGATCATTTTGTCGGCTAAAGTTTTTGAAAAGGCCCGTAAACTGACTTAACGTGAATAAGGTCAGTTTATGGTACCGGTAGCGTCTAGGGATGGCTCTTACTTATTTTGATGTAAAAACGCGAAATTCTTTTAAGCGTAAATTACTTAACATAACTCATTAAAATATATAATTTATTAACATTTAAAAGTAATTCATTTTTTTACATAAATTATAAAACATGTTAAACTTAATTACTTGAGTTTAGTTTTTTAAATGAGTAACTGTTACTTGAAAAAGTAATTTACTTTTACAAGTAAAAGTCATTTGCATTTTTACTTTTACTTGTAAATGTAACTTACTTTTAATGGTAAGTTGTGTAAAGTAATTAACTTGTGTTAAGTAATTTTGGTTATAATTATGTAAAAAATTTACACCGAAATGTACTCTTGAGTCCTTAATACAAGGGGAGGGAGGACAAGGGGGCGGTGGGAATAAAAGGGTGGGTAGGGGGATTTAGTCCAGATCTAAAAAACGGAAGGGGGTTGGGGGTTTATTTTCGATAAATCGAGGGTTCTAGGAAAAAATGCCCCTGAGAAAAAATTTCCTCATGAAAAATCCCCCGCAAAAAATAAAATTAAAAAAAATATATTGCTTTGAAATTGATAGATAGCCCGCCCAAACCAAAACCCTCAGTCAATAAAGCGGCACTCCTTTGATGTTCTACCTATTTATCAATCATATTTATCAAAGTTTGTGCACTCCTTGCATGTTTTAACTGTTTGTCAGTCGATGTATCCTTTCATATACTATCTATTTGTCAGTCGATTTATGAAAAATGAAGGATAAAGGTTCTGTTTGTATTATATATAATACGTATGTATAAAAAGTTTATATTATAAACAACTATTTTATTGATATGTTGTTTATTTTATACTCAGTAAAAAAAATCCACGGGCGTTTTTTCCTGGGAGAATTTTTCTAAGAGGGATTTTTTCCTGGGAATTATTTCCTGCTACCAAATCAAGCGTTACTTGTTCGGTGATTTTTAAAGCCTGTTTACTCTCAAAAATTTTGTTTTTGTCAGTGACTGAAATTATTATTTTCTAATTGTTAAGGCCGATTTTCACTGATTTTTTTTTAATAACGTAAAAATTAAATAACGTGTAAGGGAAAGTGGGGGTTGGGATGGGGGAGGGGGAAAGAAGGGGTCTTAATAAGATAATAATCTTCTGTCTCTGATTCTTGCGATTGATTTTTCACTACTACCCATACTAGCTAAGCACTGAAACTTTTAGCACTTGTGTAAATTTGATGAACATACATTTTAAATCTGTATTCACAGCCAACCGGAGAACTTCACTTTATCTTCCAGACTTTTTAGAACTCTGAGAGCATTTGTATGGTCCTTACAAACATACATGTTAAATTTGTTTCCTGGGCAAAGGGGGCCGTACCCTAAACATTTTTTTCAATTTTTTTTTTTTAAGGTTAGGGTTTATAATTTTTAAAAAAGAAAGACTTTTTAAAAATAGCTTTGAAAAGGCATTTTTTTGATTTACTTATTTTGGTATTAATTTTTTGTCGAGAGAAATAGGTTAGTGGCCCTGATAAAGGTTTACCGTGAAAGGTTTGCCGGCCATATTTGTAGCTATGATGCTGCTTTTTGTTTCTCATATTCAGCGTGGCTGTTGTTAACAAAAATGAAATCTAAATTTATTTATATTTTGTTTATTGATTAATTGCTATTTAAAAACTGTTGTCTGGAATTAGCTAATTTTAATTAGTCTATTCCAGACTACAATTATTCCAGTTAGTCATTTCCAGAAATAACTTTCAATTTAGTTAGAATAGGTTTTTAACAACAACCACGCTGAATAAAAGAAGCTAAAATACAAAACTTAGAATAAAGTTGCAAAATGCAGAGCCATTTCTAAAGCAAGAAAAGTCATTTAAAACTAAATTTTCACACTTTTTAACTGATTGTATTTACTTTAACTGATGTAAATAGCATCAAAAAAATATAAAAAGTTAAACAAGTAAAAGTTAGAGTAATTAAAAAAAATGGATAACTTTTCATAAACTCAACAGCCGCTTAGTTTAATTTATTTAATTTAGCGAATTTAGTCGGGTGGTTCAAAAAAACATACTTTTTAATTTAAAATTATATGGTCGATAGTATAGAAAAGTGTTTCATATGATGAAATAGCATCAAGTTCATTTTCTTTTCAGTAAACTTTTGTTACCTTTTTAATATAAAATTTCAAAAGTTAAAAGTATAAATATTAACAAAAATGCAAATCACAATATTTAAACAACCAGATTAGTTGATACGCAAACTTCAGAAAAACTAAAAAGACAAAAATGAAATGTATGGAATAAAAGAAAAGCTAAGTGAAATGGAAGACAGATCCCGCAGAAATAATATAAGAAAAGATGGTGTTAAAAGCTGTGAATAAAAGCTGGGGTGAAAGTGAAAATAAGGTTCACAAATTGTTGAATGAATGTCTTGGCTTTGATAAAAAAAGTAAATATTGAACGAGCCCATCGAGTTGGTCGAAAAGACGGTAAAAAGAATCGAAAAATTGTTTTGAAATTATTAGGCTACAAAGATAAAATCGAAATTGTCAACAAATCTTACCAATCCTACCAATTAAAAAGCAAAAGCATTTTCGTAAATAAATATTTTTGCGCGGACACAAAAATTTTCATTTATGAAAATAATAATAAGGAACAAATACATATAAGAAACGGACTTAAGGAAAGAATAAAGAAAGAGAGTCTGGTAAATATGCGATAATATCGTACGACAGATTGATTGTCCGAGACTGGATATATGTATATAGATTTTTCGCTAACTGATTGCCTGCTTCAGTTTATTCCAATAAAGCATAATACTAAGGTTTTCAGATAGCTATATCAACATATATCAAGATGCTCCTAAAACCTTACATTTTGCTAAAACTACCCACAACTCTTTATTGAAAATAATTTCAAAGTTTTGTAATTTTGTATTTATTATAATTGCATTATTAGGAATAAAACATAGATTTAATCTTTGGAATATTTACACTGCAAAACAATATTTTGCAATGTAAATACTCTATTATGCTGCATATTTCAAACATGAAGCAATTAAAATGCAACAAATCAGGTTATTTATTTACAGTAGGCTAAGAAATATCATGTAGTATCATATACAGTTAGCTAAGAAGTATCATCATACCAATTGTTTTCGTTGTCTTATAAAGGCTACCATATTTCTTTACCTAAATGGTTTCACAGTGATGAAAATTACAAACTGTAGTATGTTAGAAAAATCATTGACAAAAATTGCGCATTATGGCAAATACATCTTACCAAAAAAATGCCTTCTTTTTTTTGGTAAGATGTATTTGCCAAAAGCAGCCCCATATCAAAGTGGCAAATAATTTAGTGAAGACTGTTGTTTTACTTAAGAGTCGTATTGTAAAATGAGTTTAGTTTATCATAATTAATAAGTATATACAAATATGCAATAAACACAAAGAAGATATTGTAGATCACAGCTAGTAGTAGAAGAGTTGCTCGAGTCCGTTGTTGTTTGATGGGTTACTCCAAGAGAGCAAGGCTTCAATAAGCACGCTATTTATACATATTCCCAAGGGGGCATTAGTTGTTTAATATAAGCAGCCAATACAAACGACTTATTTTTATGACAACTTGATTAGCGCAACAAAGACTGAAAATATAACTTTTATAAAGAAGTTGTTTTTGTTTTTATTATTTTGTTATTACATAATTTTAAAGCTTCAAAAATGTATTCTTATGTTTTGAAAGCCTCACCTGAAATTTGCATAACAGGTTTATGCTTGAAAAAATAAACCAATGAATGTATTATCTCAATGCACCAAACTGAATTTAAAATAAGAGCTGTTATTACCGATAACAATTCTACCAATTTTAATGCATTTTCATAGCTTTATAAAGCATACACTGAAGATAGAAAACTAATTATTTAACATCCAGTTTATAAAAGGAGTATTTAAATAATACTTGTTATATGAAATACTCCATTTTATAAAAAATGTCAAAAACAACTTTTTGAATGAAAATAGTATTTTTTTCTTTTTTTTTCACTAAACAGTAGCTAAAAAAAATCAGAAAAATAAATGATTAAGTCATTTTTCTTGGAAATAACAAAGAAGCTGTCAACCTTACATTGGCAACATTTGACGAAACAACTGCAGCTGCAATATTGAGTTATTTTCCTGAAAGGAATAATAAAGCACAATTTTTATCATTGTTTTATAAGTTATTTATCACACTTAATTCAAAGGAGATCAATTAATCCAATCAACTCAACAACGCTGCTGTGAAAGGTGATAATAAATACACACTTTACAGATAAATTGCAAACTGTATTGAAATTCATCTATTAGGCTGGCACAGATGTATTTATAATACATTGTTTCCAGTTTAGGATGCTGAATGCTGGTTTTTCTTGACTCAATGCATGGGTTTTGCTTTTGTCTCTGTTTTTATGACTAGGCAACTCATTCTATTATCTCCTAATGAGGGTACAGCTCTAAAACTCAATTTTATGGTTTTTAGGCCGGCTGGTAGTCAGGTTTCCCGAACTCTGTGGTAGCTCTCAGAGAGGCTGATTCAATCAACAGTTGAAAAACATCTAAGAGTACTAACAGTGCAATGTTGCGCATGGGTGGTGTCCCTGTTTGTCCCTTTTGGTGTGAACTGCCAAGGCCACATTTGGAACCCTTTGTTACGGCTTAGGGTTTATTATTAGTAATGAGGCAATTTAAACAGTGTACATAGTACTATCTATGCTTTGAGTCAAGTTCGTTAACAAATATAAAAATGAATAAAGTGCCAAAAACTATAAAACACAAAAATCCATCGTCATCACCAAGATCTCTAAACCTATTATTCATTAATATTCGTGGTCATTGAAGTAACTATTCTTCTCTTGAGTCTTATTTCTGACAAAGTTTACCAGACCTACTTGCGCTTAGTGAGACTAATTTGAGTTCAGCTATCTCATCTTGTGATCTTAGTGTTGATGGTTATCTTCCTTTAATTCGTAAAGACTCCAAAATTCACATGCTTGGCCTGGGCATTTACATTTGTAAGAACTCACCAATTTTTCGGGAGACTAGGTTTAAATCCTCAGACTATTATTTTATGTGCTTTTGTTTAACACCACTTCACTCGATAACCTTTTTCTTTGTTCTACATCTAAAGACTGCACACTTTTTGATGTTGTTTTTTGATCAAATTGACCAAGCCCTCTCTCTTTATCTATCAGCCAATACTGTTGTTGTTGGTGACTTTAATGCTCATCACACTGAATGGCCTGCCTCTAGTATCAGCAGCTCTGCAGGCGTTAAAGGCCCCAACTTTTGCCTTTCTCAATCCCTAACTCAAATAGTCAACTTTCCAACTCTCTTTCCAGACAACCCGAATCATTTACTTTCTCTACTCGACTTATGTCTTGTTTCTGATCCTAGTCAGTACTCAGTTTATCCACATTCACTTTTAGGTGCTTCTGATCACAATTTGATCTCTGTAAAGCTATTATCTCATTCTTCCTCATCATCTGAATCGCCCTATCATTGTACCTCCTACAACTACCTTAAAGCTGACTAGGACTGCTTCCGTGACTTTCTTCGTGATAGCCCTTATGTAGAAATCTTTTTGTTTACCTGCTGACAAATTTGTTTCGTTCTAACTTTGTGTATTCAGGCTGGCATGGAATTCTTTATTCCCTCTGAACAATTTTAGGTCAAACCTCACTCGCATCCATGGTTTTCCTCACATTGTGGTGTTGCAATTTCCAATCGAAACCATTACTCTCATATCTATCAGCAAAAAAATTCTCCAGATAACAGACGTCTGTTTATTAATATTAGAAACCATGGTAAAATGGTTTTGTCTAACGCCAAAGCCCGCTATTCTCAGGTCATGAAATCTCGTATTTAATTACAAAAATAAGCTATTGGGACTTCTGGAGAATCATTAGCAGTATTAATAATAAGGGCAAATCTGTTATTCCACCTCTCTTCTATAGTTGAGACATTGTCATCTCACCTAAAGAGAAAGCTGAGTTGTTTGCTAAGAACTTTCATCAATATCATTTCTTAATTCCACTAGTTGTGTTCTATCTGAGTTAGTCGTCAAACAGGTTGATTCATTGCTTGACATCCATACCACTCCAGTTTCTGTATATAAAGTAATTTCCTGCTTAGACTCTTCAACAGTTTGTGGTCCGGACAACATATCAGTTAAAGTCTTGTAGAAGTTTTCTCCGGAGCTGTCGTCTATAATTTCAAAACTATTTAACAAGTGATTTTCAGAGTCTTGTTTTCCAGCCTGTTGAAAAGCGGCATCTGTTATTCTTATTTTCAAAAATTCTGTAGAGCAATCTGATTTGTCTAACTACCGTCTAATTAGTTTTCTTCCTATCGTAAGCAAAGATTTTGAATCATTAATTAACAAAAACTCAATCTCTCATCTTGAATCTAATAACTTACTTTCTGATCATCAATATGAGTTTCGATATTCTCGTTCTACGGCTGATTTGCTAACAGTAATAACCGATAGGTTTTGTTGTGCATTAAATAAAGGTGGAAAGGTTAAGGCCATTGCTCCTGACATTTCTAAAACTTTTGATAAAGTTTGGCATGCTGGTCTTCTCCATAAGCTTTCTTCTTACGGTATCTGGTAACATCTTTAAGATTATTGAATTCTTCCTTTCCAATCGTAATATAAAAGTTGTCCTCGATGGACATTACTCATCGTCATATTCTGTAACTTCAGGGTTTAAATCAAGGTTCAATCCTTGACCCTATGCTCTTTTTAATTTACATTAACTTCCAGATTTTCTCACATCTGAGGTGGCATTGTTTGCTGATGATACTACGATTTATTCTTGTCATGATAAGAAACTAACACTCTCTGATTGCTTGGAGGGGACAACATTTGAGCTTGAAAAGGATCTCACTTCTGCTACAGCATGGGGCTCACAGTGACTGGCGAACTTAAATTCAGATAAAACCCAACTTTTTTCAGCCAATCATTATTGTAATAACTTAGATCTTCATTTATTTATAAACAGTAATGTACTCGATGAATCATCTGCCCTTCATCTTCTAGGATTAACTCTTCCTTCCAATCTTTCTTGGAAACTGTATATCAAATCCGTTGCAAAATTAGCATCCGCTAAGTTTGCATCTCCTTATCGAGCTCGAAACTTTCTTACTCCGGGTTCTTTTTCCTATCTCTATAAATCTAAAACTCAGCCTTGTATGGGCTACTGTTGCCATATCTGGGGCGGATCTTATAATGATGCCCTTTCGTCTTCAGATAAGGTGCAAAAACGCATTGCAAACATAGTTGGATCTGCTCTTGCAGCCAACCTCCAACCAGTATCACATCATCGTAATGTTGCTTCAATTTCTCTTTTCTACAGATACTATAATGGGCACTGCTCTAAAGAGCTAGCGTCTCTTGTGCCATATACTAAAATTCATTCTCATGTTACTTGTCATTCAATTAAGTCTCAGTCCTTTTCTGTTCCTAAGTGCTCCAAAAACGCTTATTCGTCTAGTTTTTGTCCTCGAACATCAGCTCTTTGGAACTCGCTTCCTTCATCTTGCTTTACTGATTCATATAACTTGCAATCTTTTAAGTTGTCTGTCAATCGTTTTCTTGCTCTTCAATCTTCATCTTTTCTCTTCCAGTAACTTCCAACTTTAGTTAGTGGTTGCTTGCAGCCTTGTTGGAAGCGAAGTTTTGATCAAAATTAAAAACACGGTAAGTTCTTTGGGTAAAATATCAGGAAAAAATCGAATATATTTTCCCTTATATTCCTCTTAATTTTGCTTTTAGCTAAGTTGTTTCCAATTTTTTTTTTAATTTCCTTAATTTTTGTATGAGCAATGTGTGAATAAGCTTAAAAAACAAATAAATTGCGAAAATATATACCTAAACTTGTATGTAAGGAAAACATGTTGGAAATCCGGAAAAACTAAAAATTGAGAAAAATATTCGGAATTCCGGAAATATCTGGAAAAAGGTAATCCATGTTTATTTGCCATCTTTTTAGTATTCTATACGTTTTTTTTCCTATTCTAATCAAACAATTCAAAATTTGCATAACAAATTTTGAAGATTTGTTATCGCAATGTTGATTTTTTATTGTGAAAATCACTTCAAGTGGGGAATCAAATATAGATCTCGCATTGTTAATAAAATTTTTATAATAAATTGGAAAAAAAAATTACATATTCAGTAAGAAAAGGTCAAGTAAAAGAATTCAAAAAAAGACAAAGGCCGAATAAATATTCCTAGTAAAAAGACATCTTTTCTTTTAATTTCAATTATAATAAATACAAAATTACAAATCTATGATTTTATTTTCAATGGAGAGTTTTAGCCAGTCATAGCATTAAAGAACTTATGCATAACAAGAACTCAAGCCGAAATAATCTGACCTTATAATTTTTTACGGAAAATGCAACAAATCGTGTAGTTTATATAAGCCATGATCTATGTATGCATAAATAATGTGTATATAAATTTTCTCAAAGGTTCTACGAAGCAAGGCATATGTATCTTTAATCTTAAATTAATGAATAGATATCCTGGAGTTATTGTTTACAAGCCATATTTATGTGGGCTTTTTAAAAAATTCTGTGATCAAGCCCACAACTAATAATATTGTTTCAGGGTTTTAATCATGTGGCTTCTATCCATACAATCCACCTGTTGTTCTAAGTATAAATTCTTACCTAATTCTGTCTATTTTACACAACAACTACTTAAAGACAATGATCTGTTTGTATTAAGTATATACCTAATTGAAACTGAAACTACAGTAACAATATCAGAACATACAATAGAAGAGGAAGTTGGTTTTTAAGTAGAATCAAGTACAAATAATCCTGCAAATATGTTTAAATGGTACAAAAATTAAACCTCTGTTTAAGTATATATTCTGTACATAAAGCATAATTTAAAACTAACTGCAACTCTTTTTAAATGTAAAAATAATTTTTATACTGTTTTACTAGTGACCAACGCCAACACCTTAAATGAGCTGCAACATTTGTTTAAGATATCGTGTACGACTATTAATTAAAATTAAATTTGGCACTTTGCCCGAGCTATGCCAAAAATTTTACGCGGATTTGAATTGTGTAGTTATAAAGATAACTTTTATGATAATATTGATGCGGTCGGACAATTTGATTAAAAAGTTTTCTTAAATATCTTCAAACAAAATAAAAACTACCTGTATTCTTTTTTCAAATTAGAAGATAAGTCGACAATTCTGTTTTATAATAAATTAAACTCCTTTATCAGGCTAATAAATAACCCTATGGATTTTTACTAATTAAATTACCATGTATAAGGGTGGAATGCAAGAAGAATTTGAAATTTGAAGTCGTTCTTCAAGTCTGTAATTTGAGTTGAGCAAATGCAAAGAACAAACATGAGCTCAAGCTATACTTGAAAACCGGCCGTTTTCAAGTTAGACTCGAAAATTCAACTTGAGAAAGCAAATATCTTTTACGAATACAAGAAGCAAACTTGAAATTTCAAGTTATACTTCAAATCTTAAGTCTGACTAAAGTGTAATGCAAGAAACAAACTTTAAATGAATTTTTTCTTGAAAAACCAAATTTCAAGTCGTTTTTTGATATTCGGTAAAACCAGCCTTGAAAGCAAACTTGAAATAAAAAAACCAATCGCCATTATCATTTTGTAAATATGTGGTAAAAAGTTATATATAATATTTGTCAATTTACTCATTTCATTAGGGAATTACTAATGAATCATTATTTTTATACTATATAAATACATTTCACCAGTACAACATCTGTCAATTGTATTTCCGCTGGTGGTTCATTTCAGATAAGAAAGTATTTATGTTATCATCATAATAATATTATCATAATTGTATTTATACTAAAACAAGTATATATATATATATATATATATTTATATATATATATATATATATATATATATATATATATATATATATATATATATATATATATATATATATATATATATATATATATATATATATATATAAATTAGGGTTACCAGACGTCCTCGTTTTACATAGGAGCGAGCGCTAAAGTATGTTTTTGCTCCTTGTTGTCAATTTCATTTAGTTTTTAGTTTTTAAGATTGCTACGTTTTACAATTCTCTAGGAAGCAATTAGCGTTTTGTATTTGAAATAGTAACTTTATGTGTTAGAACAATGTTTTACAACTCACAAGGGAGCGATTAACGGTTGTGAATATTATATAAATCTATACGTAAGCTTATTTTACATAACTCTCAATTCTTAATCTTACGACTAGTATTTCCTTACATCTACGATAAGTCATGACGGAACCGTCTCATAAAAAACAACAAACATTGATTTCTTACTTTATACATGACAAGCATTCTTCAAGTCCAACTCTACTAACCGAAGAAATTAAGGAAACGACATTAAAAAATCTTTTTCTGCTTGTTCCTGCTATGAGTGGAATGCCGAAAAAACAGAAAAAAATCGTGCCGATATTGAAGAAAACCAAAAAAATGTATGGAAACAACTTAGATTTTTCAATGAAAAATGTATTATAGATTATCCTTGGATTCATCTATGTCATTCCAAAAAGACAGTATCTTGCTATATTTACATTGGTGCTGTCAAGAAAAATCTAGTATCTTTTTCAAAATGCAGTGAACAAAATTTTTTGACAATTAGTTATGACAATTGGTAAAAGGCTGTTGAAAGACTGAGAAAACACGACCTATCATCATTTCATAAGGAGACACAGAAAAAACTATTTTCACTACGTGCAGCAGGTTTAAAAACCATACATCAAATGATAAGTGATAAACAATGCGATGAGCATTACGAGTGCTTGGTTCGTGTAATCTCTACATTAAAACGTGTTACTCAACAAGGCTTAGCTATTCGATGGAATGATGAAATTGAAGGCAATCTTAATCAGTTACTTTTATTGATGAGTGAAGATTTTCCACCTCTCAAGCTGACTGTCAAAATGTAAGTAAACTTCTCATGATATTTTAAAAAGATGATAGAACTAATGGCAAATTATTTGCTAAGAAATGTACTTAGTGCTGTTAAATCGAGAACTTTTTTTACTGTAATATGCAATGAAACTCGAGACATTTTCGTTATTGAGCGAATGTCTATATGTGTTCGATCAGTTTCTGAAAATTTTACAATAAACGAAGATTTTCTTGGTCTCTATACAGTTGATGCTACCGACAATAAGTCGCTTTTTTATGCAATATGTGATGTTTTATTAAGATGTGGACTAAACAAGAAAATGATGCGGAGGCAAAGTTACGATGGTGCCGCTTCAATGTCAGGGCATCTAAGTGGTGTTGCTAAACTATTTCAAGATGATTTTAATGAAGCAATTTTTATACATTGTTACGCACATCGGCTCAACCTTGTTCTTCAAAATGCTTGTTAGTTGTTTCAACGAGGGACAGGAATAGCGCCAGCTGTTGTATAATTTCATTTGTTTAGCTCCAAAGAGCCTGGTAAGGTTTAAAGGTTACAACGCGATATACTTGACGAGGATGTCAAGCAAATCAGTTTAAGTGCTTCTTGTCCAACTCGTTTTACCGCGAGGACCAAATCATATAGTTCAATTCTGACAAGTTTTCAAGTAAATGTTTTAGAGCTTCAAGAAATTTCTGAATCAAATGATCCTAACAGAGCTAAAGCAGAAAGATAAACTATTATTATTTCAATTATATTATGGGCTTCGCCTGTCTTATGATGTGTTTGAAACTGTAGAGCATGTCTCTCAACATATGCAATCTGCCGAAGTAGATGCTCAAACAATTGCTTCATCAATAATGTTATAAAAAATTCATATATCATCTATGAGATCAGAAACACGTTTTAAATCATTTTTTGAATCTTGTGTTAATGAAGGAGTTAAGAAACTTGGTTACAATTCACCTCATGCTTCTTTTCCTCGCCAACGTTTAACCCCTTGTCGCTTTGATGATAATACTTTGAACATTCACAAATGGGATGCAAAGGAATATTATCGAGCTCAGTATTACGAGATACTTGATGTTAAAGATAGTCAGTTAAATCAGTGGTTCCCAATAAATTCAATGAAATCAATAATTGCTTAAGAAAGGTTATTATTGTCCACTGCAAATGGTGATACGGACATAAAAGCTTTAGATAATATAAAGGTTTTCTAAAAAATGACATAGTTTATGAAAAATTAAAGGCTGCCCAGCGGGGATTTGTTTTTAAAAATTACGTTTTAAATGTCTTTTAAACGTCTACTAAACATTCTTGCGAAAAGAACGTTTTAAAGACGTTTAAAAAATGTTTAAAAGACATTTAGAACGTAACTTTTAAAAACAAATGCCCGTTGGGTGAACTCTTTCCATTTAAATCCATTAAGAAAACTTATAACATTACATATAAAATGACATTAAACAGGTAACATTAATCAAAACTATAGTTGATATGTTAAACGACTGTAAAGGAGTCTCAATAATCTTTTCTGAAATATCAAAACTTCTGAAAATTTACTTGGCGATACCATTGATAACCTGCGCAGCCGAGAGATCTTTCTCTCATCTATGATGAAGTCATATAGTCGGTCGACCTCGACTCAGAAGGGATTGAATCATTTTCTACTTCTTCAATTTTATAAATTGAACACCGCAGAAATAGATGTAAAAGCTATAGTAAAAGAATTTAAAAATGGAAAAAGTAAAGACCAGAATTTCTTACTCTGGAAAACTATTTGTAGATTGTAACATATTCTTTTAATTTTAAATTTTAGTAATATATGTTTATAGTTGATATTATACTTTATTAATAATGGATGCATGTGGTTTTCTTTAAAGAGTAACTGAAATTAATATTACTTTTATAAAGTTTACAAAATATTTTTAGCCCCCCCCCCCCCACCCCACCCCTCCACTTTTTATTTCCTTCCGCCACAATTGTATATGTTTTTATATATATAGAAGAGTTCTTCGGTCAGCTACGCAACATGCGCAACAAGTTTTTTTAAATTCAATTGACTAATATAAATTTCTTCTTGTTTTTCCTGTATATGCTAGTTATCATTTTTTATTGTTAATCAAAAAAAACACACAAGATAAATGAAAAGTTTGACATAAGTAGATCTAAAAGACAGTGGCCAGCTACACATTGCGCAAAAAAGCCTTGTTTTATAATCTGAATTTTGAATCAATTTTTCTTATAATTATCATTTATATTTTCATAAAATTTTTTTTTTCTCTATTAGCAATTATTTTGTCCAAGTTTTATTTATAAAACTTTTTAAGTAAAACAATAATTAAGTCAAAAAATATGTTTTTTTAAAACCATAAAGTCAGCTACGCAACTATCAGCTACGCAATATGCGAATATTTTTTATAATTTAGATTAAAAGATAAACAAATTTCACAGTATATTTATGGCTTTTATTTAAAAACGATAAAAATTGTTTCTACAGTTTACAAAGGTCAATTTTAAGATAGCTGGTCACTTCAAAACTGTCTAGATACTAAATGTAAGTTTATAAGTTTTTATTCCTTTGTTGTTCCTTCGTTGTTGGTGAACGCTTCCGTCTAAAACTTGAAAGCAATGGCATTTACACAATCCTTTTTTTTTCTTTCTTAAAAAAGGCTCTCAAACCAAGAAATTTGTTTATTTCTAGCTTTAATTTTTTATTCAGTAAAATAACAGTAATTTTTAAATTGTTTGTAGCGATTGCCAAGACGCTAGCGCCAGAAATTATATATTTTTCCGTTAAAACAGATTTTCTGGCAACACATTTTACAGTGGCTCCAATTCCATCCACAACTCCTTTTCCATGCATTGCAGCAAAAAAATGCCAGTGCATTTTATTTGTATGTTTTTCTTCTAAAATTTTCATTGTTGGTAAAATAAACTTGTTTTTGAATTGAGATGATGCGTTGTCACTGAAAATATGAACTTCTGTAATATCGTCTAATGGAAGCTCGATAATTTTATTTATGTTTGGAACAACAGATAATTTTGTATAGTTGCTTGAATCAGAAACTAGCGCAAAAGATTTAATTTGACGATGCCAAACTGCACATGTAAAAATAGAAATCTGATTTTGATCGAAATTAACTGCTTGCGTTTCGTTTTGGTAAAAACAAATATAATTTTCTGCCCAGTCAACTTTTTTTTTTAGGTGCCCCAAGAAGTCCTTACGGTCTTGTCATAGAACACCGCGGAAGTGCATTTAACCAGGAAGTTCACGCCTCCTTCCTTACCGTGACGCGAAAATTTGTCCAGAGGTTGTTTCGAACCTGGATCATCTGCTTTTATAAAGCAAGCGCTCTAACCACCTTGCGCCACGACCGCAACTGGATAAACAGCCTTACTTGAATGTTTTTAAATCGCTGATTCTATATTTAATCTAAATACGGATGATTGACTGCTTTTGACATTACTTTGATTAATAAACTTCCCAGCCGGCATCTCTACGTTGATTCAACGTTGAAATTTGGTTGAAGCATTGTTTTAACGTTAAAACTAAGAAGCGAAGGTAAATACGCCATTTTAAAATACGATAAAATATTTACACGAGATTTTAAAAAATAGCGCAACACACTTTTGTTTTACTGAGTAAACGCGTTCTAAATTTTACATTCTAAAATAATGGCAATAAAAAATAAAACAATAGATTTTGAAACGATGCGCTTTAATGTCTTTGAAACCGCGAATAATATTCTCAATGACGCTGATACGCAAATTTTTCAAACGTATAATTTTAACTCTCGATATTTTGAAACAGAAACTTTCAAAACTGAACTTGAAGCTTATAAAAATAATTTTACGATAATTCACATAAATATAAGAAGCATAAATAAAAATTTTGACAAACTTAAACATTTCCTAATTGATTGCAATTATTCATTCAGTATGATTTGCCTAACAGAAACTTGGTGTTCTGATGAATCAATCCAAAATAACTCTAACTTTCAAATTCCAAATTATAAATTATTATCTTCTGAAAGGAAAGCATACAAAAAAGGAGGAGGGATTGCAACTTATGTTCGGAATGATCAAGTGATAAAAGTGAGAAAAGATCACTCCATTTCTAACCCCGATAGTGAGATCTTTACAATAGAGATCATCAACTCCAAATTTAAAAATATTATAGTCTCTACCTGTTATAGGCCACCTGAAGGTAGTATTAAAAAATGTTCTAATTATCTAGAAGAAATTTTTCTTAAAATCAATAAAGAGCAAAAAAAGTTGTTCTGTATCGGGGACTTAAACATAGATTGTTTAAAATACAAAGAGTGTCCGATCACTAAATTATTTTTTGATAACATGTTTCAACATTGTATTTTACCAATTATTAATAAACCCACACGGGTAACCTCGAATACTATTTCTGCTATAGATAACATACTAACAAACTCATTTCTAGATACCTCCTTAAAAGCAGGAATAATAAAAATTGATATAACAGATCATTTTCCAGTTTACTTTACAATAAAACATGATACAAAAATAAATAATAACTCGAAAAAAAAAATTTATAAAAGAAAAATAAATAAAAATTCTATTAAATGTTTTAAAGACGCACTATCGGCAGTAGATTGGGTTAAAGTGTATCAAGAATGTAACCTTGGGAACACAAACTCTGCATATAATACTTTCACAGATATTTTTCTAAAACACTATAATAATCATTTTCCAATCAAAGAAAAAGAAATAAAAGTAAAACATTTGAGCTGTCCATGGATCACCAGCGGAATCAAAAAATCTTCAAAAACTAAACAAAGACTATATGTTAAATATTTGAAAAACAGAAATGAAGAAAACCTATCTACTTATAAACAATATAAAAATCTTTTCGAAAAAATCAGAAAACATTCTAAAAAAGTTTATTATTCTAAATTACTTAAAAAAACTAATGGAGATACCAAAAAAACATGGAACATCATGAAAGAAATAATCGGAAAAAAGTATATAAAAACAAACAGCTTACCAGATAGAATTATTATAAATGAAATAGAACACAACGATCAGAACTCTATTGCCGAACAATTCAACAATTTCTTTGCAAATATTGGCCCTAACATGGCGTCTAAAATTCAAACCGCAAATAACTCCTTTGAAAATTATTTTACTGATCTAAATAGCGAACTAACTTTCAACGGATTAAGCTATGAAGAACTCGAAAATGCAAAAAACTCTTTAAAAATCAACAAAGCACCAGGAATTGATGAAATTTGTAGCAATATTGTAATGAGTATCTTTCCGATAATAAAGAAACCCCTCTTCGAAATATTTAAATCTTCAATTACAACAGGAACCGTTCCAGAGAAATTGAAAATTGCTAAAATTGTACCAATATATAAAACTGGAGAACCATACTTACTAAACAATTATAGACCAATCTCAATTCTTCCTGTATTCTCAAAACTCCTCGAACGAATAATTTATAATAAATTATACCAATATATAACAAACAACAATATCTTAAATACAAAACAATTCGGCTTTCAAAAGCAACATGCAACCGAACATGCAATCGTAGATCTTGTAAATAGCATCAACTACTCATTTGTTAATAAAGAATTTGTTTTAGGAATCTTTATAGATTTATCGAAAGCATTCGATACTGTTGATCATGCTATCCTGCTCAAAAAATTGGAAAAATATGGCGTAAAAAATGTTGCATTACTCTGGTTTAAAAATTTTTTGCTAAACAGACAGCAATGTGTTAATACTGATGAAAATATCTGTTCAAAATTGCTTAAGATTAAATGTGGCGTTCCCCAAGGTTCCATTCTAGCTCCCTTATTGTTCTTAATATACATTAACGATCTTCCAAAAGTCTTAAACAAACTTGATGTAATAATGTTTGCAGATGATACTAATTTATTTTATTCATCTCAGTCTATTGAAGAACTCTTTGAAACAACGAATATCGAACTTGAAAAACTTAATATCTGGCTAAAATCTAATAAATTATCTTTAAACACAGAAAAAACCAATTACATTTTATTCCATCCCAACCAAAAAAGAAAAAAAATACCTAATATATTACCATTGCTAAAAATAGAAAACAAAAATATTGAAAGAACCTCAATAACAAAATTTCTAGGTTTACTAATTGACGAAAATATTTCATGGAAAGCACACATTGACTATTTAAATACAAAAATAACCAAAAACATTGGCGTGCTATACAAAGCTAGACCAATGTTATCCCAAGAAAATCTAAAACATCTTTATTTCTCATTTATACAGACCTATTATACATATGGTAATATAGCATGGGCAAGTACCAATAAATCCAATTTGAAATCACTTTATCGACGTCAAAAACATGCCGTTAGAATTGTCTATAAAAAAGACAAATTCACTCATGCTGAACCTTTGTTAAAACTCCTTAATGCACTAAACGTCTATAGAATAAACATTTATCAAAACTTATTGTTTATGCTGAAATATAAACTCGGGCTTGTCCCATCACATTTCTCAAATGATTTCTTTAAAAGCAATAGAAATAGATATGACACTCGAGAAGTAGGAAACTTTAATATACCGTTTAGAAAAACAAAACTATCGCGTTTCACAATTTCATATCGCGGTCCCTATCTCTATAATAAACTGATATCCAGAAATGCCATAATTACAAAATTAGATAACCAAAATTGTTTGAAAATCTTACTAAAAAAATTCGTTTTAAATATAAACAATTATATGAACTTACACTAAACTAATACTGAAACTAGAGCCAAAATTAACGTTGAAGCGAAAATCCCAAAAAACTTCAATAACAAATATTAATATAAAAAATATATAAATCAAAAATAATTTTATTTATGCCTAATCATATATTTATGTGTGCAAAATCTAGCATTTATCAATTATTTTTTATCTTACATTTTATTATATGTGAATCCAATATAAAATGAACTACCATTATATTTTGTGAAACTAGAAACATGTAAAAACAAAAATACAAAAAATATTACTAGTACAAGCGGTTTCTTGATGACAAGACCATCTGGTCTTCTGCAAGTTTCCCGCGTTCTTTTAATAATAATGATACCAGGCAGTTATATTCTTTGTATTCTATAAAGTTGTGAGATTTTATTTTTTCTCCTACCATCATATATTTTATAAAAATTGTAAATTTGTATCAGTTATATAGATAGAATCACAATATTGTAAAGATAAAAGAACAAAAAAAAAAAAAAAAAAAAAAAAAAAAAAAAAAAAAAAAAAACGTTGTTCAACTATGTCACAACGTTAAATCAACGTTACGGTTTAAACGTTGTTTATTTAACGTTGTTTCAACGTTAAATTCAACGTTGACAAAAATTCAATTATAAAAAAACCATGGATTGAGTTGGTGCTTAAAGTAAAAATAATTAAACCGAAAATAACAATTAAATTAATATTTTAGTATAATGTGAAATACATAGGTGTCTATGAGTGAAATTTTTAATTTTCAAAAACGTTTTATTCAAATTTCTATTTGTTCTTACGGTAAAAGAAATTAATAGCTTATTTAAGAAACTGGCGAAAATGCCACTCAAATGTTCTAGCTCTGGCAGAATCATCTTCTAGTAGTGAAGAAGAGAAATTCGAGAGAAATAATGACAATTCAAAATTTACACAAAACAATAGTCAAGTAGAAGACAAAAGTTCGGAAAGCGATTATGAAAGTGAAGAATTTCTTTATGATTATTTGTTTCAAAGTGACAATGACACAGTGTTTTTCTCAGAAGAAATTGAAAAAAATGATGTTTCACTTAATCATAAACTTGCGAAATGAACAGCAGAGTACCGCTGTTCACTTGAATGTGTAAATGAGCCGTTAGCTATACTGATAGAAGAAGCCTTTTGTTATCTGCAAAAACAGCTTTTAGTATACCAGTCTCAAGACCAAAATAATAGTATTGACCATCACACTTGCTTTCAACCGTAAGCAAAGTTCTTTTATCATTCGTCAGACGATACCTTTCTTAGAAGGGCATCTTCTGATAAAAGAACTTTGCTTCAGACTCCAAAATCAGTTACTATCATAAGCAAATGTGGTGGTTAATACTATTACTTTGTTTTTGAGACTGTTATACTAAAAGCTGTTTCTATAAATGAAATAATACTTATTGATGTAAATATTGATGGTTTGCCTTTATTTAGGTCTACATCAATGAACCTTTGGCCTATTTTATGTAGAATAGTAAATTTTAACCCTTTTATTGTGGGATTATTTTATGGAAAATCTAAACCATCTAAAATTGATAATTTAATTTTTGATTTTTTAAACGAATACAGACAACTTCAGCTAGATGGGATATTTTTAAAACAAACAAAATATAACGTAATTATTAGGGTATTTATATGTTATGCGCCTGCAAGAGCATTTATTAAAGGTAAAATTAATCATAATGAATACAATGCTTGTGAAAGATGTACATTTAGAGGAGCTTTCAGTATACAATGAGGATAAGAAAAAAGGAAACAAAGTACCAAAGTTAGATAATATTGATAAGTTCCCGATGGCTGAAGGCCATCTGGAACTTGTTGTTATGAAAACTAATGTTGTTATTTGTTTTTTAGTGAACTTTTATTTAAGTTTATTAAGTTCGTAAAAATATTCAACAAAAATTGTTTTGCGAAACTATTTTAATTTATAGAGTTTCAAAAGAGAGCCCTATATTTACTTACTGATATAAGAAATGAGCTAATAAGCCAAAACATAGTGACCAAGCCTGCTTATAATAGTGAATTTATAAGCCAAATAAGGTTTATTTCGTCAATAGCTGAATTTGATGAAGTGAACAAGATATTAGATGACGAAAAAAATACAATCATCATGGGTAAGTTTTATGAAGTATTTTATTAAATTAAATTGCCTACCCTCACTCATTATGAGTGAGGTTAGGCAATTTTTACATTTAGATGCCATTCCTAGTGTTAACTTATTATTCAGATCAGAAATAATTATTTTTTTCTTGTTATACTACCAGAAGATTACCAGACCAGGTTTACAAGCTCTTCCTACAATGAAATTGAGAGTTTTAAATCCAAGCTTTCCTTCTCCAAGATAAATCTTAGACTTTGCTAAAAAATATGCCTGTTCTATATAGGATCAATTTAATGTCAAGACCAGGATAATATAAAAACAAATAACATTTTTATATTGTTTTAAAGTAGGAATAAAGTTATTAATAAATTTTAGCAGAACAAAAAAAGTGATTTTAATTAAATGTCATTTTTATCAGTCACTTAAAAATATATGATTGTTTGTATTGATAATTAAAATTCCAAACAATACAGGGTCGTCCACAGTTATTTTCGTCGCGTCCATAATTATTTTCGTCGCGTCCATAATTATTTTCGTCACGTCCATTATTATTTTCGTCGCGTCCACAGTTATTTTTGCCGCGTCCATAATTATTTTCGAAACGTTTAAAATTATTTGATATTATAAAAGATTTTTTTATTGCTTAGAAAATGAAACAAATCTATCAGTTTAATTTAAAAAGTGTTATAGGTTAAGATCCACTCAAAACACGTTTTTAGATAAAATATACGTATACTATTTTAATAAAAATTTTACAGTTTGAATGTGAAAAAATACAAATAAGTAAATAAAGATATAAATACAAAGATGTAAATAAAGATATAAGATATTCAATAAATTTCTATTAAATGAATTCATTCCGTTGGATTCCTCTTACTACCCATTCAAGCATATGTGTATAAAATCCTTGTAGTGATTCATTACGAGATGTTAAAAGAATATTTGATATTTCGATTTCCATATCCCCCGTTGTTGCTGGTCTTGGAATAATTCTATTGTATCTATTTTTTATTACCCCAAAAAGCTCTTCAATAGGATTAAGTTGCGGACTATAGGGTGGGAGAAAGTGAACAACACACATTCCATTTTGAATTGCAGAAGTTACAATAGCTGAATGATGAAATCGAGCATTATCCATAATGATAATATACCTTCGATTATTTAGGGCTGGAATCAATGAATTTTCAATCCATTCTTTCGTACTGACAGCATCAAAAGATCCTACTTTCATTTGAAATGATATAATACCTTCTACGGAAATAGCACATATAAGGCTTATATTTCTTCCCCTTTGTGTTGGTACAGTGATATAAGGTGTACTCCCACTTAATGCATATCCATGATGTCTTGATTGATGAAGGTTAAAACCGGTTTCATCAATAAAAATTATATCATTATCATTAATAGAAGAAACATGAGTACAATATAGAAATCTCTGTCCTATAACCATCGCTGAATTTCTTGCAGCCACAATTGGTTTTAATCTCTTTCTAGTATAACCCATATTTTTTGATTCCTCTTTATAGTTGTTGTGGAGCATTTATTTTCTTCGGATATTAATTCACCCATATCTATCGCTGTAAGGGAACTATTTGCCGATACAAACAGTTCAATTTCTCTTCTACGGTCAGTATTAATCTTCGCAACAGGTCCACGTTTTTTTGGTTTAGCATCGGGATTATTTGAAAGTTTCATTACCCAATTTTGGACTGTTCTTAAAGAAAGCCCAGTAGCTTGTGAAATATCAACGTTTTTTTCTTTATTAGCTACCATCCTCTTTATTGTTTCAATGCTTTCAATAGTTGCTTTTTTATAAGAAGCACGACCATTGGTTTGCCTCTCTAACTCAACTATTTCATTAAAATTTGATTCTTGATTATATGTATTTGAATCTGTCATAACTTTTTATTTTTATTCTTTAAAATATTTAAACTTTATTCTACTTTAGAACTTGTAGTTTAAGCAATTAATGCTTATTTAAAAAATTCTTTTGTAATATTTTTTAAAGATAATATTTTGAGAAATTATATTGTTGAAATATGAAAATAATTATGGACGCGGCGAAAATAACTGTGGACGCGACGAAAATAATTATGGACGCGACGAAAATAATTATGGACGCGACGAAAATAACTGTGGACGACCCTGTAATATTAGCTTTACATGTTTGTTTGTTTTTTAGTTGAATCAATTAGAATTAATTGGTGTAATTATCTTTAAAAGACAAGTTTTAATTATTGATGAATTTTAACGATTAATTTAATTATAATAAATTTGTATGATAATGAGTTCAATTAAAATTTGAAAAAAAAGTTAATATTGATATCACGTAATTAATATTAGTTCTCTTATCTATTAAAATTTAGAATATTTTTCAACAATTTTTTGACCTCCATGAATATGAAGGGGAAAGGTGGAAAAATATGCTTTAAGAGCACTAATTTATATGGTGTTGTGAAACGTATACCTTTATAAGATATGTAAAATCTTTTTCATTTTTATTTACAGCATTTATTATATACGATAGAGCGACTGAAACTTTTATTGTTGGCATTTTGTCTGACTTCTTAAAATACTCTCTTTTTCAAAAAGGTGGCAGAAAAGAAAAGAAATTAGATTGATTTTTATAAATATTTACATATATTTCAATAAAGAAATATTTTCTTGTTGCCTACTTATATATTTTTTTTCAGTGTTAATTCAACATTACCAAAAAAATTCAGTAATGAAAAAAACCTAGGATTGAGTTGATGTTTTATGTAAAATAAGAAAAGTCGAAAAAGTAGCTGATATAGTATATATTTTTTTAAATGAAAACAAAAATACTAATAATGTGGTATTAAAAATTTGTATTAATATTAATGTTTATTAGATGAAGATGAGTAAAAAAAAAAGTTACAAATTATTTTTTAGTCTTTAAAATTGTTTGAATGATAATTTATTATCTATTGAGATGTTTTCTTTTTTAATTTTTGTTGCTTCTATATTATCAATTAAACTTAGATATTGTCGTGTGCAGAGCCGTAGTGAAGGGGTGGCTTTGAACGAGGCCACAGCCATGGGCGGCAAATTAGCAAGGCGGCAAACTTCAAATTTAAAAAATAACTTTTAATAATTTAATAATTTTTTTTTAAGCGTAAGAATTAATTACTCTTACAAACGGCTAAACAAACAATAGATTTTGGAACGCAACACTTTAATGTTTTCAAAACTACAAATAATGTTTTACTTAATGACTTTTACGACCCAGATTTGCAATTTTTTAATGAAAATAATTTTGACTTGCAGTTTTTTGACTTGAGAACTTTTAAAAAAGAAATCGAGGCAAAATAATTGCATTTGTATTTATTGATTACACCTAGTCGCACACAGAAACTTTCATTCTTTCTTTGTCAAGAAAAGTAAAATATTTTGAAATAAAAGTTTTAAAATCTATTATGTCACCATCAAAAAAATAATAAAGCTATTTGATTCAGCTTTCAAAAAGTTAAAAAAGCAACGACTTGAAAGTGACAAAAAATTACAAAAGGTGTTTGCAAAATGGATTAAAAAAAGCGAAGATCAAACAGAACAACCAGGTAAAAATATTTTTATAGATGGATTTTCAAATGAAAATCACAAATAAATTTAATTAAAAAACTTAGCAAACTAAGCCATGTCATTTGCAATATTACAATGGAAAAAATGTTGATATAGTTTATTTTTATTTTTACAGCGCAAAAAAGTCCAGTTTTTTTTCGATGTGATGATGAACAGTTAGTGCAAAACAATGAAGTCAACCAAAATGCAGTTACAACAAAACTGTTAAAATTCAAGTTTGATGATCCACCAACTTGGCCCAAAATTAATAACAGTCTAAGATGTTCTTTGGTTGAACATGGTGCTAAACAAGACAAGAGAGAAGTCTATCCTACCACATCAACATCATCAGAAAACAGACATTTCAGTTCTAGTTGGTTTGAAAAAAATCTTCCTAATGGGGAAAAAGTTAATCGTTAATGGTTGTTATACAGTGCATCAAAAAATTCTTTGTTATCTTTCCATGTATCCTTTTTTCAAACACAAAGACAAGCAAGTTTGCATATACATCAAAAAGTTTTTCAGAATGGAAACAATTAAACCCTCGAATCCCTGAACACGAGAATAGCTGCGAACATAGAAAGTGTTTCACTTCATGGAAAGAAATGGAAAAAAAATCTGAGAGAAGAAAGATTTTTAGACAAGGACATTCAAAATACCATCCAAACTGAAAAAGAAAAGTAGCAAAATATTCTATAAGTTGTTATAGATTCAATTATGTTCTGCGTTAAGAACAATATGGCTTTTCGAGGCAGTTCCAATTTTATTGGTGAGCCAAACAGTGGAATCTTTCTCAACTCAATTGAACTAACAGCACGCTATCATCATCCTTTAGCAGAACACATAACGGTATTAAATTATAACGGTTATTATAAACCCTAAACGGTTATTATAAACCCTAACATTAAGTTATAACATAACGGAAACAAATCTTTTACTGGTAACATATAAGCCAGTTCAACCTGTTTAATGTTCTGCTGTCTTGTAAGATTGGCTTTTTAAATAAAAGGCTAGGAAAAGCCAACTATGACTTATAATATCAATATTGAAAAACTTTTTTTTTGATATTTAAAATAAAGTTTTCCTTATATATATATAGACCAAAAACATATATCCTTACTTTATAATACTCCAATGTGAAATGAAACTCCAATGTTACTTTATAATAGTCTTCTGTAAAAGCTCTAGCTCTTTCTGAAAAATTATTTTTAGTAAGCCAGGAGAACACATTAGAACATGTTATTTCAATTGACTTTTCAACTTCAAATTTTATTGAGCAATCAACAATTTTATTGACTATTCAACTTTAAATTTTAACAGTGCCTAATAATACATACCTTTTGGAGTACATTAAGGTAAAAAAAGATCTATTCGTTAACAAATACGTCACTTTTAATTATTTATAACATTTGTTCAACGTTTGCGTGTTTTCAGAAAATTAAAACCATTAATTTAATTACAAATAGTACGGAAACAAGAATCTTTTACTGGTAACATGTAAACCAGTACAACCTGTTTAATGTTCTGCTGTCTTAAAGGATAAGCTTTTTGAATCAAAAGCTAGGGAAAGCCAACTATGACTTATAATATCGATATTAAAAAACATTTTTTTTGATATTTAAGATAAATGTTTTTCTTATATATATTTATCAAAAACGTATATCCTTACTTTATAATACTCTTCTGCAAAAGCTCTAGCTGCATCTTTAAAATTATTTTCAGTAAGCCACGAGAACACTGTAGAACTTGTAATTTCAATTGACTTTTCAACTTCAAATTTTAATGACTATTCAACAATTTTATTGACTATTCAACTTTAAATTTTAACAGTGCACTATAATATATACCTTTTGGAGTACATTAAGGTAAAAAATGATCTATTCGTTAACAAATACGTCACTTTTAATTACTTTTGACATTTGTTCAACGTTTCCGTGTTGTCAGAAATTTAAAACCATTAATTTTAGTATAAATTATACTACGGAAACAAGAATCATTTACTGGTAACATGAAACCCAGTACAACCTGTTTAATGTTCTGCTGCCTTGAAGGATAAGCTTTTTAAATCAAAGGCTAGAAAAAGCTAACTATGACTTATAATATCAATATTAAAAATTTTTTTTTTTGATATTTAAGATAAAAATTTTTTTATATATATAAACCAAAAACATATATCCTTCCTTTAAAATACTCTTCCGTTAACGTTTGAGAAGTTTCTTTAAAATTTGTTTCAACAAGCCACGAGTAAACAAAATAACTTGTAACTTCAATTGACATTTTCGATCAACTTTAAGTTTTAACAGTGCGCTGTAATATATACCTTTTAGATTACATTAAGGTAAAAAATGATCTATTCGTTAACAAATACGTCACATTTAATTACTTTAGACGTTTGTTCACCGTTTTCGCGTTGTCAGAAATTTAAAACCATTAATTTAATTACAAATTATTATACGGAAACAAGAGTCTTTTACTGGTAACATGTAAGCCAGTACATCCTGTTTGATGTTCTGCTGGCTAGTAGGATAAGCTTTTTAAATCAAAGGCTAGCTTTTAAATCAAAGCCAACTATGACTTATAATATCAATATTAAAAAACATTTTTTCGATATTTAAGTTAATGCTTTTCATATATATATAGACCAAAAACATATATCCTAACTCTATAATACTCTTCTGTAAAAGCTCGAGCTGTTTCTGAAAATTGATTTTTTTGTTTATTTTTATTTTCTGTAAATTTGTTTTTAAAATTTACTCTTCTGTAATTGCTCTAGCTGTTTCTGAAAAAGTATTTTTAGTAAGCCAGGAGAACACAATAGAACAAGTTATTTCAATTGACCTTTCAACTTCAAATTTTATTGACTATTCAACAATTTTATTGACAATTTAACTTTAAATTTTAACAGTGTCTAATAATACATACCTTTTGAAGTACATCAAGGTAAAAAAAGATCTATTCGTTAACAATACGTCACTTTTAATTACTTATAACATTTGTTCAACGTTTCCGTGTTTTCAGAAAATTAAAACCATTAATTTAATTACAAACCATACGGAAACAAGAATCTTTTACTGGTAACATGAAAACCAGTACAACCTGTTTAATGTTCTGCTGCCTTGAAGGATAAGCTTTTAAAATCAAAGGCTAGGAATAGCCAACTATGACTTATAATATTGATATTGAAAAACATTTTTTTTGATATTAAAGCAAAGTTTTTCTTATATATATAGACCAAAAACATATATCCTTACTTTATAATACTCTTCAGTAAAAGCTCTAGCTGTTTCTGAAAAACTATTTTTAGTAAGCCAGGAGGACACAATAGAGCACGTTTTTTAATTGACTTTTCAACTTTAGGTTTTTTTAACTATTCAACAGTTTTATTGATTATTCAACTTTAAAATTTAACAGTGCACTATGATATTTACCTTTTTGAGTATATTAATGTAAAAAATGATCTATTCGTTAACAAATACGTCACATTTAAATACTTTTGACGTTAGTTCATCGTTTTCGTGTTGTCTGAAATTTAAAACCATTATTTTTATTACAAATTATTTTACATAAACAAGAATCTTTTACTGGTAACATGTAACCCAGTACAACCTGTTTAATGTTCTGCTGCCTTGAAGAATAACCTTTTTAAATCAAAGGCTTGGAAAAGCCAACTATGACTTATAATATCGATTTTGAAAAACATTTTTTTTGATATTATAGTAAAGTTTTTCTTATATATATAGACCAAAAACATATATCCTAACTTTATAATACTCTTATGTAAAAGCTCTAGCTGTTTCTGAAAAATTATTTTTAGTAAGCTAGGAGAACACAATAGAACATGTTTTTTCAATTGACTTTTCAACTTCAAATTTTATGTAGAATAGTAAATTTTAACCCTTTTATTGTGGGATTATTTTATGGAAAATCTAAACCATCTAATATTGATGATTTAATTTTTGATTTTTTAAACGAATACAGACAACTTCAGTTAGATAGGATATTTACTCTTTTGTAAATGCTCGAGCTGATTCTTTGAAATTAGCTTCAACAAGCCACGAGTACACTAGATAACTTGTTATTTCAATTGAAATTTTTGATCAGTTTTAATTTTTAACAGTGCACTATAATATATACCATTTTGAGTACATTAAGGTAAAAAATAATTATTTCGTAAACAAATACGTCACATTTAATTACTTTTGACGTTTGTTCAACGTTTTCGTGTTGTCACAAATTTAAAACCATTAATTTTAGTACAAATTATACTACGGACAAAAGAATCTTTTACTGGTAACATGTAACCGAGTACAACCTGTTTAATGTTCTGCTGCCTTGATGGATGAGCTTTTTAAATCAAAGGCTAGGAAAAGCCAACTATGATTTATAATATCAATATTAAAAAAGATTATTTTGAATATTTAAGATAAAAGTTTTTTTTATATATATAAACCAAAAACATATAGCCTTCCTTTAAAATACTCTTCCGTTAACGCTCGAGCTGTTTCTTTAAAATTTGCTTCAACAAGCCACGAGTAAACAAAATAACTCGTAACTTCAATTGACATTTTTGATCAACTTTAAATTATAACAGTGCACTATTATATATACCTTTTGGAGTACATTAAGGTAAAAAATGATCTATTCGTTAACAAATACGTCAGATTTAATTACTTTTGACATTTGTTCAACGTTTCTGTGTTGTTCGAAATTTAAACCATTAATTTAATTACAAATTATTCTACGGAAACAAGAATCTTTTACTGTTAACATGTAAACCAGTACAACCTGTTTGATGTTCTGCTGCCTTGTAGGATAAGCTAATTTAATCAAAGGCTAGGAATAGCCAACTATGACTTATAATATCGATAATGAAAAACATTTTTTTTGATATTTATGTAAAAGTTTTTATTATATATAAAGACCAAAAACATATATCATTCTTTTAAAATATTCTTCCGTAAACGCTCGAGCTGTTTCTTTAAAATTAGCTTCAACAAGCCACGAGTAAACAAAATAACTTGTTACTTCAATTGACGTTTTTGATCAACTTTAATTTTTAACAGTGCACTATGATGTATATCTTTTTGAGTACATTAAGGTAAAAAATGATCTATTCGTTAACACATACGTCACATTTAAATACTTTTGACCTTTGTTCATCGTTTTTGTGTTGTCAGAAATTTAAAACCATTAATTTAATTACAAATTATTCTACGGAAACAAGAATCTTTTATTGGTAACATGTAAACTAGTACAACCTATTTGATGTTCTGCTGCCTTGTAGGATTGGCTTTTTAAATTAAAGGCTAGAAAAAGCCAACTATGCCTTATAATATCAATATTGAAAAACATTTTTTTTTGATGTTTAAGTTAAAGTTTTCCTTATATATACAGACCAAAAACATATATACATACTTTATAATACTCCAATGTGAAGGCTCAAGCTGTTTCTAAAAATTTGTTCTTAGTAAGCCAGGAGAATACAATAGAACATGTTATTTCAATTGACTTTTCAACTTCAAATTTATTGACTATTCAACAATTTTATTGACTATTCAACTTTAAATTTTAAAAGTGCACTATAATATATACCTTTTGGAGAACATTAAGGTAAAAAATGATCTATTCGTTAACAAATACGTCACTTTTAATTACTTTTGACATTTGTTCAACGTTACTGTTTTGTTAGAAATTTAAAACCATTAATTTAATTACAAATTATTCTACATAAACAAGAATCTTTTACTGGTAACATGTAAGCCAGTACAACCTTTTTGATGTTCTACTGCCTTGTATAATAAGCTTTTTAAAGCAAGGGCTAGGAAAAGCCAATTATGAATTATAATATCAATATTAAAAAACGTTTTTTTTGATTTTTAAGGGAAAAGTTTTTTTTATATATATAGACTAAAAACATATAACCTTTCTTTATAATACTCTTTTCCAAAAGCTCTAGCTGTATCTTTAAAATTATTTTCAATAAGCCATGAGAACAAATTTGAACATGTTATTTTAATTGTCTTTTTAAATTCAAATTTTATTGACTACTCAACAATTTTATTGATTATTCAACTTTAAATTTTAAGACTGCACTATAAGATATACCTTTTTGAGTACATTAAGGTAAAAAATGATCTAGGCGTTAACAAATACGTCACATTTAATTACTTTTGACGTTTTTCAACGTTTTCGTGTTGTCAGAAATTAAAAACCATTAATTTAATTACAAATTATTCTTCGGAAACAAGAATCTTTTACTGGTAACATGTTAGTCAGTACATCCTGTTTGATGTTCTGCTGCCTTGTAGGCTAATCTTTTTAAATCAAAGGCTAGGAAAAGCCAACTATGACTTATAATATCAATATTAAAAAACATTTTTTTTGATATTTAAGTTAAAGTTTTTCTTATATATATAGACCAAAAACATATATCCTTACTTTATAATACTCCTATGTGAAAGCTCTAGCTGTTTCTGAAAAATTATTTTTACTAAGCCAGGAGAACACAATAGAACATGTTATTTCAATTGACTTTTCAACTTCAAGTTTTATTGACTATATAACAATTTTATTGACTATTCAACTTTAAATTTTAACAGTGCACTATAATATATACTTTTCGGAGAACAGTAAGGTAAAAAATGATCTATTCGTTAACAAATACGCCACTTTTAATTACTTTTGACATTTGTTCAACGTTTCCGTGTTGTCAGAAATTTATAACCATTACTTTAATTACAAATTATTCTACGGAAACAAGAATCTTATACTGGTAACATATAACCCAGTACAACCTGTGTGATGTTCTGCTGCCTTGTAGGATAAGTTTTTTAAATTAATGGCTAGGAAAAGCCTACCATGACTTCTATAATCAATGTTAAAAAAATTTTTTTTTGATATTGAAGATAAAATTTTTTCTTATATATATATACCGAAAACATATATCCTCACTTTAAAGTACTCTTCTGTAAACGCTCAAGCTGTTTCCTTAAAGTTAGCTTTAACAAGCCACTAGTACACAAGAGAACTTGTAATTTTAATTGACTTTCCAACTTTAAATTTTAATGACTATTCAACAATTTTATTGACTATTGAACTTTAAATTTCAACAGTGCACTATAATATATTTATTTTGGAGTACATTAAGGTAGAAAATGATTTATTCGTTTACAGATATGTCACTTTTAATTACTTTTGATATTTGTTTAACGTTTCCGTGTTGTCAGAAATTTATAACCATTAATTTAATTACAAATTATTCTACGGAAACAAGAATCTTTTACTGGTAACATGTATTTTTATGGTAACAATTATTTGAGATGTGTAGCTATCAGTGAAGAGGTAAAGGTTATAAGCCCACGGTCGATTACTTAAAAAAATAAGAAAAGAATTCTTTGTCATCTTTAGGATAGTATGAAGTAGGTTTAGTAGGTTCTGAGGAAAAAGAAAAAGATAAAAATTTTAAAGATTCCTACTTTAAGGTGGCAATTGCAAATATTGTAATATAAAGTGACATTGTTTGTTTTTTTCACTCATTAACGTTTTATATTTACTCCTTTGAGCATAAGTATGTGAAAGCCATAAGACTTTAATTAAAACCAATGTAAAGAGAAGAAAAGCTATCACGCCTGCCTATATCCCGGTGATTACGCAGTCTGAAGAAGAAAATAGTTTTAAAAAAAGATAAAAGTTTTAGGAAGTTTTTAACCAGGAGAAACTGTGCACAGACTAGTTTTTGATTAGTTTTTCTTTGCAAATCAAAGAGTAATAGCCATTAACACTGAAAATCAAACAGTCGAGGTTTAAGTAAGTCTCATAAAGAGTAGGGGAAAACGTGAATTTTGCAAGAGGTAAGACCATGAATATTCGTAAAAGATAGATTGAAACATGGTGGTGGCGATAATTTTTATTATGCTTAATATTTTCGGGTATTTTCATATTTTAAGTCAGTAGAAAATAAGTTTAGCAGTTGCTTCCTGCTAATTAAATTAAAGTTGTAAGAAACGGCTCCTTATGTAGCATCAACAATGCACATTAAAAGCACTAGTAGAGGCACCATCCCTTCGCAACATTGCCATTGCATTGCACTGTTGCGATGCAATTGAATCAGGCTCTTTCATGCAATGAAGAGCTACCGCAAAGTTTGGAACACTTTACTAACAACTGCTCTTAAACCATCAGAGTTTTGAAGCTCCCTCATTAGAAGATACATCATTAGGACCTTCATAAAAAGATATTAACTCATAAACATTTGTACACATTTATATAGTTATAATATTGTAAATTTTTAGTGTTTTATTTTAGTAATGATAATTTGCTTTGTTCTTATTTCTTAATAGTTTATATTGCTAATTACTAATTAGAGTTTAATAATTTTTCTTTACTTTAAGAAGATAGTTATATCAATAAATTATTAATTTGCAAAATAATTAATTGTAATATTAAGGGCGTTTTGGAAACCAGTGGTAACAGCATAGCAAAAATCATACATTATGTTTGTAACTTTTCTAAAAAAAAATTTGTATACTCGATTTATTTAACAATTTATTTAATCTATTTTCACTTTACCTTAACTCAACGTTTTAAGTTTTCTGTAAAATATGCTCCTGAGGGCTAATTTAATTAGGCCATGCGGTGACTGTTTTATTTCCATTTGAAAATCCATCACGCATCATACGTTAGCATACCGTACACATGTTAAATTGGGTCATTGAAATAATCAAATAAAAATCGCTGATTTATTTATAACGAATTATTTATAAAGATCTTAAAAATATAAGTTAAAGTAAAAGTAAATAAAAATTAATAAAATTTTTAATTATTTATTGTTAAAATAACTTGAAAAATTTTTTTTAATTTTTTTTTTCCAGAGAGATTTATAGAAAAACCTAAACCAAAAGCACCTAATTCAACGAGGAGTAAGCGAGGCGGTAAAAAGTCAAGCCTGGGTAAGAACAGAAAAATCTCTCCAATGGGTGCGGATATCGATGACGAAATTTCTCAAGATGGTTCAGAAAAACAAGCCGAGTTAACCACCTAACAGAAAATCATTAATAGTTCATATAAAAAAACAACATATTTATAATTAATTTAAGTTTTAAGTTTAAACTTAAATTTCAATATGAAAAAAAGCAATTTTTTACTGATAAAAGAAATACTCTCAAAACTTCTATTGAAAGAAGTTACTTCCTCCATTGAGTGAAAATAACTTGGACTTGAAATATATTTTTCTTTTCTAGAAAATACATGTTTATAAAGAGATATAAAGTATTTATGCATTTATTATAATTTACAAATATATATTTTATACAGTAATATATAAGCGTATATATATCATACAATAAACTTGGAAATTAAAAGGAGATCATGCTGATCTTGTCGCCAAAACCATATAAAAATTGCAAAAAAAGTATAATATAATACAATTAGTTAAAATCAAATTAACTAATAAACGAAAATCTAAAATAGTTTTAATTGCATCTCAAAAGTATTTTAATCTATTATCCATTTAAAAAATAATAGTCTTTAACTTATCCCTGAAAACTAAATATGAGATTAAAAAATCAAAATTGGGCTAAAGAATTTATTCCAGCGTTAAGATAATCTTATTCTAAAGATAATAAAGCGATAATTTTATTCTGAAGATTATTACAAAGATAGACAAAGGTTTGATTAATTAAATTTGATTGTTTAAATTTTGTCAAACCTTGCTTGACAAAAAAGTTGTTAAAATAAATATCTTTATTTTTTGCTTTAAGGGTGCACATATCTTTAAAAATATTTAATAATGTTTATTGATTACGCTAAATTTCGTGTTATATAACGGGTAACTACATTGCATTTGTTTAAAAAAAATTAGGCATGGTATAAATAACTCAACCTATTCCTGGACTAAAAGCTATCTTACTGATTGAAAGCAATATGTTTATAATGTACAGTCCAGAATATTAGGCTTTGTATGCGGAGTACCACAAAGATCAATTCTTGGTCAACTCCTATACTTAATTTGTATTAACGACTTGTGATGCGTCATTAAAGTTAAACTCAATAATGTTTGCAGACGATACCAATCACTTTCTCACCAATAATGTTATAAAACATTCATAAACTGATATTAATACGGAGTTAACCAAAGTTAATATATGGTTTAGGGTAAATAAACTTTCACTTAATGTTGAGAAAAGAAATTATAGTCTATTTCATAAAAAAACACAAGAACTAAACATTCCACATATGCTGCCCGAACTCTTTTTGAAGGATAAAACAATTAAAAAACAAGTAGACATAAAATTCCTAGGAATTTTTGTCGATGAAAATTGGCATCCTTATTTAAATTAAAACCAGTCTTAAATTTATATATTACGGACTAATTTATTGTTTCTTAAATTATGCAAACATATCATGGGTTAGTACACAACCGACATAACTTCAAACAAGTTATAGGCTACAAAAACACGCTTGCCGAATCATATACTCTAAACGCAAAGAAGAATACGAGAAACCACTTATGAAAGATATGAAAATGACGGATATATTTGAAATAAATACTTATCAGCATATAATTTAGTTATTACAACAACCTCTTACCAGAAAACTTTAACAACAGATCATCGACCAATTTGGAATCGGACTCTTTTTTGATTTTAGTATCAATGTCTTTTCTCCTTTGTGACATTCCAAAGACAATAATTTTACTTACTCATTTTCCAATATCCTTATTTAAAGTAACAAATGCCCTTAAGGTAAACTTAAGTAAAACTTAGGCAACTTTAGGTAAAAAGTGGCTTGAAACTTTGATTTAAACTAAAACTCTTTGCAATTGAGGCCCATTTTTTCAAGTTTCTTTCAGTTTTATTTTCTTTATCTAAAACTGCAAGACGACTAACCAGATTCTTGTTGTTATATATATATATATATATATATATATATATATATATATATATATATATATATATATATATATATATATATATATATATATATATATATATATATATATATATATATATATATATTTATATTCGCTCTTATATATTCAAGTAAAAGTAAAAAATAATCGTAATACTTAGATCAAATATAAGAACACGGATACTCAAGAGGGCCTAGTGGTCCTGTTATCGAGAACCATTTACAACATTTAAAAATCGTCAAGAACCGTTTACAGTATTTGAAAATCGTTTACAAAATATATTAATTAACAAAAATCAAAAAACAAGAAACAAAAAACCAAAAAAAAAAAAAAACGAGCTTAAAAATATATAAGTATGTTTTCTAGTGAGATTATAATTTTTTTTAGTTTACTTTTAAAAGTTGTGTAACTCAAACCCTGAGACAAATCAAAATTTTTAAAAACTATTTTGTTTCACAGAAAAGCGCCACGATATGAAATAAAGGATCTTCCAAAACTTGTATATTAATAAGATTGGTAAATAAAATTATCATTTCTAAAGTTATATATAGTTTTCTTTTCGATCAAATATAAATTATAGAATGAAATCGGAGTCATACTTGCTTTACATTTAAACATAAAACAAAGAACATTAAATACATTTGCATGAGTATAATGATCTTTAAAATTAATTACACGTGCAAGATGCTTCTGTTGCTGATAGAGGGGTTCTAACTTACCTTTTTTATCGCTACCCTAAGCATTATTTGCATAGTTAATAATAGCAACGGATAAATGAGTAAAAAAGTTGAATTAAATTATGTTTTTTAACAAAGTTTCTTGCTTTGTATATTATTCCAATATTTTTTCAAATTTTGTCACATGGAGTTGTAATGTGATTTCCCCACGTAAGGTTTTCGTCAATTAGAATTCCGAGGAAAGGAATAACACTTGCTCTCTCTATCTGTATTTTATAAATAAACATTGAAGGCAAATCCCTTGGTAGAATATTCTTTTTTGATTTTGGATAAAAGAGAGTCCTTTTTGTTTTTTCAATGTTAATTGAAAGTTTGTTAGATTTAAACCAGTTCGAGATTTTTACTAATTCAGTGTTCATATCATGAAAAAGAGCACTGATGCTGTTATTCGACAAAAAAAGATTAGTGTCATCAGCATACATTACTGTCGTTAATTTAGTGACTTTAAAGAAATCGTTAATATAAATAAGAAAAAGTAGAGGTTCCAGTATAGATCCCTGTGGAACTCCACAGGTTATATTTAAAAAATTTGTAGTAAAGGAACCATTGATTTGGATAAATTGCTTACGATTATTTAAGTAAATCTTTATTAAATTTTGAAAATTTCCTGTGATTCCATAATGCTCTAGTTTTTTAATAAGAATTGAATAATCTATGGCATCAAAGGCTTTGGACTAGTCTATAAAAATTCAAACAGAAATTGGACGATAATTTGTTATGTTAGAAATTTCTCCTCCTTTAAATATTTAAAATTTATATAAAATTTATATAAAATTTTTGAGAATGCAGATAGAACAGAAATTGGACAATAATTTGTTATGTTTGAAATTTCTCCTTTAAATATAGGTGTTACTTTAGCTATTTTAAGTTGATCGGGAAAAATTCCTTGCTTTATTGCGCACCGAAAAATATGAAGGAGTATAGTTTTTACTATCTCATATGAATCAATTATAATGTTATCATTTATATCGTCATAGCCTATGGCTTTATAAACTTTTAACATTTTATAAGCAATATCAAATTCTTTAAATGAAATATCAACATTTAGTGTTGAGTTACATGGAAAAATAGGTTCAAATATTGTATTAGTTTTCTTTGGAATATTTTTAGCTAAATTCGACCCAACAGTTACAAAGAAGATATTTATTTCATTTCTTATCTCTTTCGGATTATATAAAAAGTTATTGTTAACTTTGATAACTTTAGGCGAGTTGCATGTTTTTATTTTATGATTTCCTGTAATTTCATTTAAAATTTGCCACGTGCGCTTTTAATTATGTTTGAATTTATCTAGCAAGTTTGCGTAGTATTCTTTTTTTAAGTTTTTTCTTTGACTCTCGAATTGCATTTTATAATTTTTATAAATTATCTTACTTTTTTTCTGATTTTAATTTCAAATATTTAATATAAAGTTTTCGTTTAATTTTGGAAGATTTCCTGAGAGCTTCTGTAATGCAAGGTGATTTGATACATTCATTTGTTAAAGTTATTTTTTTCCTCGGAACGTTTGCATCATATATTTCAAAGAATTTTTATAAAACGAGTTAAAATATAAATTTGCGTTAAAGGAAGTATTAATATGGTTCCAGTGAAGCAACGATAATTGTTTTTTGAATGACGTAACATTTGCTGCATTAAAACAGCGTTTATAGAAAACTTGTTTTAGTTTGGGCGCTAATTCAGTATCAGCATTTATTGAGAAAAAAATTGGAAAATGATCTGAGATGTCATTTTTAATTATGCCTTTTTTAGGAGATGCATTAAATATTATTAGTTACTGTTTGTTTTTTCACAAAAGTTGCAATTGAATATGAATTTTAAAATAAATTTGCTTCTACTCTTTAATAAATTTGCTTCTACTCTTAAATTCTTTGAGATTTTAATATCAATAATGGCTTTCTAAATTTTTTTAATAAAGTTGTAAAATTTATAGATAATTGTGGCAATGTTTAGCATTGATAAGCATTGATATGCAAAAACATGCAAAATGCGCTTTTTTTGCATATTTGTGGCAAAATTGTTATTTGTGCAATAACGCGTATGTAACAAATTTTTTTTTTTGTCAACTGCTTAGTGTTTTAGTGACTCTGACTCATTTTTTTACATAAATTAGTAATTCTAACCAAAAATATTTGAAATTTAGTGCCTAACAATGGGAAAAACTAAAGGTATATTGAACGAAAAAAATTCATAAATAACTGCTCTGTTGAAACATTCAAATCACTCCCAAAGAAAAATTGCAAATTTAGTTAAAGTTTCTGTGATAACAGTAAGCAGAATTAAAAGTAAACTTGATAAAAAAATACCTGTACAAATTGCCAAAAGTGGAAAATGTTTCAAAGCGGATAATTGGGCACGAAACCCTAACCAACAAAAAAAATCTCATAGAGGCACTTAATAATGCCTGGCAAAATGATCAGGAATTAAAAGCAAATGTAACGAAATATACCCAAAGTATGCTAAGAAAGATACAAGCAGTAACTGATGCAAAAGGTGACCCAACCAGATACTAGAAAACATTTTGTATTTTGAGTTTTCTTAAATAAATGCTTAAAAATACTAATAGTGTTTAAATAAGTGTTTTATTTTAAAGAAAATATTCATATAAGCTAGTAGCACTAATAGTTGTCTAAAAATTTAGCATAAGAACACGTAAAAGAGCTAATAATGAATAATATTATGGTTTTGCAAGTGTAACTAATAATTTGGCTGCCCACTGTATATTAAAAAAAAGATAAAAATGGAGGACAGATGGCGAAAAAACAATCTAAGAGTTAAGAGAATTGAAGAACTAGAGAATGAAACCTAGAACGAGAGTGAGGATAAAATTCAGAAATTGTTAAAAGACCACCTTGATTTGAAAAATATAAAAATTAAGCGAGCACAACGCACTGGTCTGAGGAACACTAAGAAACCAAGAACTATTGAAATTATTGAAATATAGTTCTCAACTTTTTGGAAAAAATGTTTACATTAACGAAGATTTTTTTGCTAATAATCATAATTCAAAGAAAAACTGCTACAAAAAATGAAAGTGAAAAAGTCTGAAAAATTCGCGTTCATATTCGACGATAAATTTTTCATAAGGGATGAATATGCAAAGAAAAATAATTGCGTTTGAAATGAAAAAATAAAACTCAAAACTTTGAGTTCAAATAAATTTAATAATCTTCTTTCAATAAAAAAAGATTTTGTGTAGGTAAAACCATTAGCATAGTTAATTATGCGGATCGATTGTCTTTGACAGCGATAAAGTAGTTTTAACTAAGGGTCTGCATCGCGGAATCGTTTTCTCGAAATGAACCGGGAAACGCGTAATGAGACAAGAAATTTCCCGGGAAAAATAACGAGACAAAGGAAACAATTATCTCGGAAAAAAGTTATAAATCGGGACATAAATTTTTTCTTGGAATTTAAAAACTGTGTCCTGGATAATTACGAAACGTTACGAGACAGATCAATTATGTTAACTAGATATCTAACTCGCGCTTTTGCAGTGAAGAAAATTTTTTACAAACCAAGTTTGTTTTGCCAGCCAGAAATGACGCAACCATAAAAACAAAGCTAAACAAAGACTTATTAATTGTCCTGTTTAAATAAAGCGGGTTTAAAAACTTTAAAAACTTGCTTTATTTTTTCTTACGGAATTTTTTTGAAGTTAGACATCTAGTTAATATATATCATTGAGACAAAGTTAATTATATCTATCTGTCTTAATGATATATATTAATGCCATAACGATTCGAGACGTGGCCTAACGATACGAAACATTCTGTAAAGATACGTGACAAAACAAGACATGCCACAACGATTCGACACAAACGAGACATTCCCAAGGCGTGGATTAAGGATTAACAAGTTAAATCCTTGATTATTATTTGGCAGTTGAGCAGATTTGGTTACATTTGGCTGCCTAGACAACTTGGCCGTAACATTAAGGGCCAGACTTGGCGATGTATGACTGGCAGAATAAATTTGCTGTTAAAAAATGCTAATCATTCACAACAAAAACAATAGCAATTACAAACGTTTTTCAATAACCAAAAAGTTCAAACATTTATATATTATAACTCTTTTCTTATATTAGTGAAATTTAATGCTAAAAGCATTTAAGTGTCTTTCTTGGACCATCTGTGCACTAAAGCAGGTAAAAATTTTTCATATTTTTTGATAAGACAAGAAAAACAGAGACATCAAGTAATATAAAACATACCAATTTTGAATGTTATGCATATTTTAATAAAAAAAAAAATAATTTTGTTAAATTAATAAATTACTAAATTAGTATAGTAAAGTTGAACTGTTGTTAGTTGAATTGTCCTAACTTTTTAAGACCCGCGTAAGGGGTCGTCCATAAAGTACGTACGCCAAAAATTTTGAAATTTGACCCCCCCCTCCCCCCTGTTGCCATGCGTACTTTTATGTCCCCACCCCCCCCTTAAAAGTACGTACGTTTCTCAAAAACCCCTTCCCCCCCTCAAATATCCCCCCCATCCCTCCTTTTTTTTTTTTTATTAATTAAAAAATTTAATTAAAAAAAAAAAAGACGGAGGGTACCTTAGATACTTTATACTACCCCAAAGCTTTTTGCTTACGCATTTTAAAAACGTCTTTAAGTATAAATGCAAATAATAATTTAAATAAATTTAAATATACTAATGTAAGTGTGTATGTGGGCGAATGGTTTATGCGGCGGCACTAGTCCTCGGAGATCCAGGTTCGATTCTCGATGAAGTCTAAGAAAAACTATTTTTGTTTTTTTAACGAATCAAATGTAAATAAACTATACTCAAGGTGGACGTTTTTTTCAGGCACCCCTCTTTAGTAAGTAAAAAACGAGTCTAAGGTGAGATCAGTAATATTGAAAACAAAGGGTAAAACCCAGTGGGACGGAGCAACAGCAAATTTTGTGCCTTTTTGCTATTTTAAGAAGCTTTTTATTTTAGCAAAACCTAGCGGTCTTTGAGACGCCATTGACACGTTTTTTTTGGGGTGACTCCGTCCCATCAACCACGGCCCTCAGGTCTTACTCAGGGCCAGTATATAAGGGCGGGCATGTGTGCATGGGCCCCCTCAGGATTTTTTGATGTTTTGATTTTTGATGATAGAACACTTTCACACAACGTGCAAACTTAAGTTTGTTATTATGCCAAATTAGGTGGCCTTGCAAAAAATTTGGATGGCGGAGGCCATCCAAATTTTTTTCCAAATCTAAAAGTTATAACCATGCAAAATTTACACCCCTCTTATTTTGGGGGTCGGGAGGGTAAGCGTTTTACGGCTTTTTGTTCACAGGCCTCCGCCATCCCGATATTTTGCAAGGCCTCCTCATTTGGCATAGGTATAAACAAACTTAAGTTATGAGTTTGCACGATGTGTGAAAGTGTCCTATCTGGAACATCAAAAAATTCTGCGGGCGCCCATACATGTGTGTGCATAGAGGAAAACTATACTCTCTACTTCATATACCATACATCTTTTTATGTTGGCAAACTAGAATCTTTAGTCAGAATGTAACTTTTCTATTGATTAGCTGGTTAATTGTGATAAATTAGAAAATCGAAGTACGTACTTTTAAATTGAACCCCCCCCCCCTCCCATACGCTTTCGTACGCTTTTTGAAGACCCCCCCTCCCCCCTATGAGCGTACGTACTTTATGGACGACCCCTAACATAGTTTCATTTTTCGGGAAATGGCAAGGTTTTACCAGTACTTTCTGGAGAGAGTGGGCACGTCAAAATATACCCAATGAGCAGGACCTTATTGAGCCAGGGCTGGCGAGCCAGCTCCGGATAAATACGTGTGATCCAGTTAAGTGCCGTAGCTGGCGCAACAGAACTGGCTAGCCATTATCGGGTCATGAGCGTATCTTAAGTGGCACGCCAGCTAAGTACGCCAATTCATTATTGTGTTAACACCATAATGAATTTGACAAAATTACTTTTTATTGATGCGAATAAAATAGAGAGCGAAATATATAAATATTTCTTATAAAGCTTTTGTAAGTTAAATAATCTTATAAAGCTGTTGTAAGTTCATAATTTTTATTTAAGCACACGACGTAAGTTTATAAAACCAACTATATGTATATATATATATATATATATATATATATATATATATATATATATATATATATATATATATATATATATATATATATATATATATATATATATATATATATATATATATATATATATATATATATATATATATATATATATATATATATATATATATATATATATATATATATATATATATATATATATATATAACCAACTATAGTTGGTTATAGCAATGAGCTACTGGACTAAAAGAAGAAAGATTCGGAGAGAAGTAAAAAATATTTTGACTGAAATAAAACAAGGTGAAATCGTTATCGATGGAGCCTGTAATTATGATTACATACGCGAAACTGGGTTTTATTTTCCTCAAGCTACTGACACTTTGCCCAAGATAGTCATTCAAACAAATTGCAAAGAATATGCTATAAACAACTCAGATAATGAAGCTTCCAACTCTACTGCTCTGGATGATAACCCCAATATTTCTTATCTAATTGATAATGAAAATAGCGAGTTTGAAGTTTTATCCGATAGTGATTCAGATATGTGACAAGCATAATGCAATAGATGAACTGGAGGGTGATTTAGCTTTTTGGTCTTCTCAACATAACATTACACAACGAGCATTTAGTGATTTAATTTGCATTGTGTGCAAGTTTGTTCCTGGTTTGTCAAAAAGTCCAAAAACAATAATGAGAACAGAAATTGCTAAGCGTGAAGTGAATGAAGGTTTCTGTTATTTTGGTATAAAGCAGGAGATACTCAATAAATTTCCAACTTTGTGTAGTGATAATGAAATGGAAGTTTCAACAATATCTTTTCAAGTCAATATAGATGGCCTTCCATTATTTAAGAGTTCTAACACACAACTTTGGCCCATTCTTGGACTAATAGAACAGTTTGAAAATAAACTTCAACGAAATAGGGAACCATTTGTTATTGGACTATACTGTGGAAATAGTAAGCCAACGGATGTTAAAAATTTTTTAGAAGATTTTGTTAAAGAAGTAAAAGAGCTTCAGCTTAATGGTCTTATCATTAACAATGTGCATTACAAAGTAGAACTTTCTGCTCTTGTGTGTGACACCCCAGCTAGAGCTTTTGTTAAATGTATAAAGGGGCATAGTGCTTATCATGGGTGTATTAAATGTGAACAGCATGGTGTCTATGTTGGTCGTGTCACCTTTCCAGAAACAGGTGCAGTTCTTAGAACAGATAACTCTTTTGCCAGAATGACAGATCGTCATCATCATATTAGTGAAAGTCCACTTATAAATATTCCAATGAAAATGATATCACAAGTGCCTGCTGATTATATGCATTTAGTTTGTCTTGGGGTTATGCGAAAATTAGTATATTTATTTTTGAAAGGTCCTTTAAAGACTAGACTTGGTCCTCGTGTTGTCTGTGAGTTATCAGAAAAACACCTAAATTTAGGAAATTATATCCCATTTGAATTTGCACGTAAGCCTAGATTGTTCAAAGACTTTGAGCGTTGGAAGGCAACTGAATTTAGACAATTACTGTTGTACACTGGCATGGTCTGTTTTGAAGGTATACTACCAACTGCATTATATGATAATTTTATGTTACTGTCAGTTGGTATGAGTATCTTGTTAAGTGAATATTTGTACAATGAATATGTTGACTATGCTCACAATTTGCTATTGTTGTTTGTTAAACATGTTGGTGATATTTATGGCAGGGAAGTGATCACATACAATATGCATGGGTTGCTGCATTATCTAGTGTTTCTAAAAGTTTTGGACCTCTAGATAATGTATCATCATTTCCTTTTGAAAATTATTTGAAAAAATTAAAAAAGCTTGTACGAAAGCCTCATTTGCCATTGCAGCAAGTAGTCAGAAGGTTATCAGAAAGACAAATAATTGATAGGAGAAAACAGTTGAGTTATAAGATGAAAGATTTTCCCTACTTTAAGAAAGAGCACAGTGATGGACCTGTACCAAGAGAACTAAAAATAAGTACTCAGTTTAAAGAATTGTTTGCTAAACATTTTTGTATCAAAATAACTGATGGTGATAATTGCTTTAGCTTAAATGATGACAAAATAATTGTAGTGATGAATATTGTGAAAGCGATTGATGATGTGTGTATCATATATAGAGTGTTTGAAAACATTGAAAATTTATTTGTATACCCTTGCAATTCATCAGCCATAAACATTTTTAAAGTATCGTGTTTGAATGCAACATTGTTTTACTGTTCACTGTCAGAAATAAAAAGGAAATATGTTCTTTTACCTTTTAAAACTAACTATGCTGCTATACCCATGTTACATTTTTAACATTTTTTTCATATAATTTTTTTACATTTTTTTTTGTATATATTGCTTACTACAATAAAGTTATTTATAAAAATGTGTACTTTGTTTTTGTTTAAGTTATTATTTTATATATATATATTCAGCCTATAAATATTTATTTTAAATTAAAAATCATATTATGTGTGTGTGTATAAATATATATATATATATATATATATATATATATATATATATATATATATATATATATATATATATATATATATATATATATATATATATACATATATATATATATATGAGATCAAAAACAAGCTATTTTAATAAAAAATCTATTCACAATTTATTAATAAATAAAATATGAGGATCAAATAATACAAGCACACAAATATATATGTTACAAAATTTTTATAGCTTTCAAAGTAAGTTATTTATTTTACTTTTCCTTATAAATAATATAACCATTGTTATTACTTTTTCACTATTGATAATAATATTATCAATAACAATATTAATTTTCACTATAAATAATATTGTTCTTTAATAACATTATTTGTTAAGTAATAATAATTGTACTATAATAGTATTTATAAGAAAAAAGTAAATAATTTAATTTGAAACCTATAAAGGAAGAAGTTTTTTTATATATGTTATTTATGTATCTTAAACGATATTATAATTGATTTGTAATGTGGTTATTATTTTTAAGATTAATAAGAATTGAAATTTAAACTTTAAATAAATTTAACACATTTAAAATAAGATAAGTTTAAACTATTTAACTGAGTTGATTACAAAAGGCTTGAAGTTTATTTTGTGTTGGGTTTATTGTTCTGAATTGTAGATGGATAAAAATTGTTTTGCAATTGTTGCATTTGTTGACGAAAATGATGATGTTGCAATTGTACCAGGTGCATGGCTGATCGGTAAGGATATGTGTTATTGGCCTCCTTATACAATCCAGCAAAGAAACAATAAAGCTGCCAAGGAGGAAGAAATGCCAACTGATAATTGGAGAAAGCATTCAGTCAGAATTTTAGGGACAAAAGGTAATTCACTCTTTTTTTTTTTTTTTTTTTTTTTTAAACATCTTCGCTTCCAACAAGGCTGCAAGCAGCCACTAATTAAAGTTGGAAGTTACTGTAAGAGAAAAGATGAAGATTGTAGAGCAAGATAACGATTGACGGACGATTTAAAAGATTGCAAATTATATGAATCAGGAAAGCAAGATGAAGGAAGCGAATTCCAAAGAGCTGATGTTCGAGGAAAAAAACTAGACGAATAAGCGTTTTTGGAGCACTTAGGAACAGTCACAGAAAAAGGATGACACTTAATTGAATGACGAGTAACACGAGAATGAATTTTAGTAGATGGCACAAGAGACGCTAGCTCTTTCGAGCAGTGCCCATTATAGTATTTGTAGAAAAGAGAAAGAGAAGCAACATTACGACGATGTGATAATGGTTGAAGGTTGGCTGCAAGAGCAGGTCCAACTATGTTTACAATGCGTTTTTGCACCTTGTCTAAAAGAGAAAGGGCATCATTAGAAGATCCGCCCCAGATATGGCAACAGTATTCCATACAAGGCCAGATTTGAGATTTATAGAGGTAGAGAATAGAATCCAGAGTAAGAAAGTCGCGAGCTCGATAAAGAGATGCAACCTTAGCAGATGCTAATTTTGCAACCGATTTGATATATGGTTTCCAAGAAAGATTGGAAGTAAGAGTTAATCCTAGAAGATGAAGAGTAGGTGACTCATCGAGTACATCACCGTTCATAAATATAGGAAGATCTAAATTATTGCGATAACGATTGGCTGAAAAAAATTGAGTTTTATCTGAATTAAAGTTCACCAGCCACTGTGAGCCCCATGCTGTAGCAGAAGTGAGATCCTTTTCAAGCTCAAATGCCCCCTCCAGGCAATCAGAGGGTGTTGGTTTCTTATCACGACAAGAATAAATGGTAGTGTCATCAGCAAACAATGCCACCTTAGATGTGAGAATATCTGGAAGATCGTTAATGTAAATTAAAAAGAGTATAGGGCCAAGGATAGAACCTTGAGGAACCCCTGAAGTTACAGAATAAGAAGAAGAGTGTTGTCCATCGAGGACAACTTTTATGCTACGATTGGAAAGGAAGGATTCAATGATCTTAAAGATGTTGCCGGATACACCATAAGAAGAAAGCTTATGGAGAAGACCAGCATGCCAAACTTTATCAAACGCTTTTGAAATGTCAAGAGCGAAGGCCTTAACCTCTCCACCTTCATCTAATGCACGATAAAACCTGTCAGTTATTACTGTTAGCAAATCAGCTGTAGAACGAGAAGATCGAAATCCATATTGATGGTCAGAAAGTAAGTTATTAGATTCAAGATGAGAAATTAAGTGTTTGTTAATTAAAGATTCAAAAACCTTGCTTATGATAGGAAGAAGACTTATGGGACGGTAGTTAGACGAATCAGATCGCTCCCCAGAATTTTTGAAGATAGGGATAACAGATGCGGCTTTCCAGCAGGCTGGAAAACAAGACTCTGATAAGCACTTGTTGAATAGTTTTGAGAGTATAGACGACAGCTCTGGAGAACACTTCTGCAAGACAATAACAGGTATGTTGTCTGGGCCACAAGCTGTAGAAGAGTCTAGACAGGAAATCACTTTAGATACAGATGCTGAAGTGATATGAATGTCAAGCAATGAATCAACCTGTTTGTTGGCAATATCAGGTAGAACGCAATTAGTGGAATCAAGAGATGATATTGATGAAAAGTTTTTAGCAAACAGTTCGGCTTTGTCTTTAGGTGAGGTGACAAAGTCTGAACCATACAAGAGAGGTGGAATTATAGATTTGCCCTTATTATTGATATTATTAAAGATTCTCCAGAAGTCACGAGAGCCTAATTTTTGAGATGAGATACGAGATTTCATGACCTGAGAATAGCGGGTTTTGGCGTTAGACAAAACCTTTTTACAGTTGTTTCTAGCAGTAATGAAAAGACGTCTGTTTTCTGGAGAATTGTTTTGCTGATAAATATGGAAGTAACGGTTTCGATTGGCAATCGCAGCAGCACAGTGTGAGGAAAACCATGGAGGAGAGTGAGGCTTGACCTGGAATCGTCGAGAGGGAATAAAAGATTCCATGCCAGCCTGAATCCACGAAGTTATATAAGAAGCACATTTGTCGACAGGAAGTTGAAAGATTTCTACCCAAGGGCCATCACGAAGAAAGTCACGGAAAGAATCCCAGTCAGCTTTACTGTAGTTGTCAGAGGTTCGATAGTAGGGGTATTCAGGTGATGAAGAAGAATGAGATATTAGTTTTAAAGAGATCAAACTGTGATCAGAAGCACCTAAGGGTGAATGTGGAGAAACTGAGCACTGACTAGGATCAGAAACAAGACATAAGTCGAGTAGAGAAGGTAAATGATTAGGGTTGTCAGGAAAGCGAGTTGGAAAGTTGACTATTTGAGTTAGGGATTGAGAAAGGCAAAAGTTGTGGGCTTTAATGCCTGCAGAGTCACTGACACTAGAGCCAAGCCATTCAGAGTGGTGAGCATTAAAGTCACCGACAACAACTATATTTGCTGATGGATAAATAGAGAGGGCTTGGTCAATATGATTAGAAATAACATCAAAAAGTGTACAGTCTTGAGATGAAGGAGATCGATATAGAACAAAGAGAAAGGCAATAGCGTGAAGTGGTGCTAAACGAAAGCACATGAAAGAATAGTCTGTGGATTCAAACCTAGTTTCACGACAAACAGGTGAATTCTTACGAATGTAAATGCTTAGGCCAAGCATGTGGCTATTGGAGTCTTTACGAATCAGAGGAAGATAACCATCAACACTAAGATCACAAGATGAGACAGCCGAACTCAAATTAGTCTCACAAAGAGCAAGTAGGTCTGGTGAACTTTGCAAGAGATAAGACTCAACAGAAGAAAAGTTACTTCGAAGACCACGAATATTAGTGAATGATAGGTTTAGAGAAATTGGTGATGATGATGGTTTTTTGTGTTTTATAGTTTTTGGTACTTTATTCATTTTTAAATTAGATTGAAGAACTTGACTCAAAGCATAGATAGTACTCAGAACACCGTTTAATAGCCCAAGCAATTGCCTCATTACTACTAATAAACCCTAAGCCGTAACAAAGGGCTCCAAATGTGGCCTCCGCAATGCACACCAAAAGTACAAACAGGGACACCATCCATGCGCAACATGGCACTGTTAATACTTTGATATTTTTCAGCTGTTGATGGAATCAGCCTCTCTGAGAGCTACCACAGAGTTCGGGAAACCTGACTACCAGCCGGCCTCAGAACCATAAAACTGAGTTTTAGAGCTGTACCCTCATAAGCTGTACCCTCATAAGCTGTACACTCATATTTTAATTTAAAAAACAATTAAATGCTCTCTTTTTTTATGATAGGATGTAAAGTTATTGTTTTAGGTTTTCTCTAAAAATGTATAATAAAATGGTATTCTACTTCTTAAATGATGTCTAGCTATGTTTATAGTTTATCATTTATCTAATTAATTGTACTTCCATTAAAGTTGTGCCACAAATTTAAATCCAGTTACTTTAATACAATGGTTTTAAGCTGTGTTATTAATTTTTCTACAATTTTCAGAATCTTATGGGAAGGCTCAATTTTGCCTTTCTAAAGCTACTGTCACATCAGATCTGCAGATTGACGCTGAAAGTCAAAGATTGCGCCCCAAACGGTAAGCTACTATAATTTATATGTAAATTTGATACACACCATATTTTTAAAGTGAAATGTATTGCTTTACTTGTTGCATAATATAGTGGCGATTGCTTGGTGTTGTAGCAGTAAATTAGTTAAATGATATTGTGCAAGTTGGTTCATAATCCAATAAATATAGAAATTTATCCATACATTAATTTGCTAGTTAAATAAATTTACTTGTTTGTAGCAAGCTATCAGGTTGATAAAACTTAGCCAGGGCCAGGTTTATGACCGGGGCTGCATAAATATTGATGCATCCTTGTAATATCTTCTTCTTTTTTTTATTAAAATTCACACTATATATGTATTTATTCCACCTTTATTTTATGTATATATATTTTTTTATTTGGCCTTAAGTAAAACAAATGTTTTACTAAATTTATATTATTATTTGTTGACTATGTATAAACTTATTTACTCAGTCAATGTTTAACCTTGAAATTGTTTTCACTGCTGTGTTATAATATCTTAAGGTCTTATATGGCATTTCATAATGTATACTTTAGGGTATTTATTAGATACAATAAGATGGATTTCTTTAAATCATTTTTAAACATATGACTTATCTGTTTAGAATACAAAAGTATCCTGCTGAAAATTATGATAGTGACTCTGAAGATTATTATGAACAACCACAATTTAAAAAATCTTATCTGCTACCACCTACTCCTATAGTCAATAAAGAATGGAACATGATTGAAAAAAGTGATCGAACAGCAAAAAAAAAATTATCTCCTTCTCGTGCACCAACACCTCCTCCATTTCCTGATGCCAATCAAACATTAATAAAAGCAGTTGTTTCAAAAGAAGAATTATTAACTAGCCAGATTCAAAATAATTCCTCAAATGACAGTAATAATAATGTTAATAGAGAACAGCTTGAGTCTGAGCTTGTTCACAATGCTGAAACTGTTTCATTAGTTTCATCAACTACTGCCTTTTCATCAATGAATGCCACTTTGAACAAGATTATTCTTCTTCAGGTGGAACTTAAAGCTGCTGTGAATAATCTACAGAAGCAAGTGAACAACAACACTGCCATGTTACAGACTCTTACACAAGGTGGTAAAGATGATGATGATGATATATTTGATTCTCTTGATTTACCGGTTTGTGACATCGAACAATTGCAGCAACTTGAGGATGCACTAAAGCAGGATAAAATTGTTTTTATTAAGCTTGTAAGCTTTAGAATTGTTTCAAACATGATTTTAATAATTATTTTTCCAAATTTAATAGTTTAAGTTGTTTTAATTTATATATAGTTAAAATTAAAGATTAATTTTCAAGCGGACCATTGACTTATGTCTTAACCTAACAACATAATTCAAATAATCATTTTAAAGCGATGATTTTTGTAAGAGGCTATTGATTTGTGTATATATTAGTGATTCTGAAACGGTAAAAATGCTATTTACAATTTTTTCAAATTGTAAAACCTAAGGACATAATCTTTGTCAATAAAGAGCCATACGATTAAGTTGTCTAAAAAATGCTTCTGAAAGTTTGAGAACTAATTGTAATGGTTATTAATATATGTAATTACATGAAAATTATCTTTTTCCAACTGGTAATTGGTTAGGTATAGAACGTTACTTTTTTTTAAAGGATTTATTGAAAGAGCTAATCAAATATTTCTAAAGTCAAAACAATCTTAATCACATCTGTAATTAATTTGTAGTATATTGCAAATGATTTTATAAGTTAATAAAAAAAACAAACAGATTTGTTTTATTAAGAGTAACAGTTTTTTTTAGGTAAAGGGAGTAGCAGCAAAAGGCGGGCAAAATCTCATAGAAGCCACAAAGCGAATGATATCATCCGTAATAAATAATGAAGTGGCAAAAAAATTGAACTGGACGGGACAAGGTGAACTTAATAAAAAGTCTTTCCGAGCTCTTAAATTTTGCCAAGTTATTGAAAGTAAGTTATTGTAAGTTATTAAACATAAATATTTAAAAGTAATTGTATGCAATTGTTTTCTTTAATTAATTGTCATTTATTTAATTCTAATCATTGTCATATACTAAAATCTTTAAATATGTTTGACGTTATTCAGAATATTTTGTGAATATCTTAAAGATTATTTAGCTTCCTTGACTATTTATGGATGTGTTATGTATATTTTAAAAATGAAAAATTGTCTTGTTATATATAATATATATAACATTTATCAATTGAAATGGTAAATTTATATTAGGAAATCGTACATCCCTTCATTACTGCATGATTAGTTTTACTTGCATGAACTTTTTTAGAGTTTTCATTAAATCAGAATGAATATATAATAATAGCCTTTTTCTGTTGTATTTATACTACATTATTACTACATATCTGTTGTTTTTTTAAGTTGTAATTCGACCAAATAGTTGCTATTTGTTCGAAGTTTACTTACAAAAATTATGAAATAAAAATTTAAGCATGCAGAGTGTAAAATACAGCGTGTATAATACATTTTACGTATAGTATAACAAAACTATTAGTACGTACGTAAACAAAGGCTATATTATTTGTAAAATTTTTTGTAAAAACACTTTGTATATGACTGTTTCATGTTTGTAGAAGCAATACGAAGAAATTTGCCGACAAAAGATGCTACAGACAGCGAAATTCAAAAGGCAATTGTGGCTTTCTTGTCTGGAGCTCTCGACAGAAATGGAGGCAGAAAGGAAAGAGCCGAAAGAAAGTCCATTCTGAAAGCCAGTTCAACAGAAAGTCGTGGTAATTTGAACCATACCGTCCAATCATTAACATCGAAACCTTTACCGCGATTATCATTACCACGATTTGAACGCTCTAATTCTAACGAATCTGACAAAGTTTAATGTGCTTAGGGTGTCTTACATTATCTGTTTTATATGTTTTGTATGTTAATTGTATATTTGGCATTATTTTAAGCTTTACAAGTTTTTCTATTATTAATGATATATGAGCATGTAATTTTTTTTTTTTGGAATTTCTTTAACTTTTAAAATAATATACCTAAAAAGTACATAATTAGGAAAACATTCATAAATTGTTGAATTATTTATTAACCACTTTTAACTATTTCTTATTGTTAACTTACCACCTTATTAAAAAAATTTAAAAATAGATATTGTAAATATAAATATAATAGTTAGGTAATACTTTTATATAATTTATTTATAATTATATATATTATACATACCTAAGTATAATTTAAATAATTAAGTATATGTGTAATAAACGCATAATGTGGGCCTTTAATGGACCCACGTTGCAACATGCGCTGGTTGTCAGCCTTGGCAATGAATTGAACCAGCACTGGCTTACGGATACCGGGCCATTGCAAAACCAATGGGCAACCCGGCGCTGGCACAGCACTGGCGTGCCAGGCCTGGTACAGCGTGGCAGCCAAGCCTGGTACGCTATTGGACCAAATAGTGTCTGCTTATTGGGTAGCTCCTTGATTTTAATTTATTCTTTAAATTTTTAGTGAGACTTTTACAACCGGCACTGTCTGAGTATAGTCAAAGTCAAATTGTCAATCAGTCTGCAAGATGCCACGAAGCAAAGGTCATATCTGGAAATTTTATGAGAAGCAAAAAACAGACGAAATCCATGATGACCGTGGTATAAGCCTTGCCAATGATCGGTGCAAACTTTATGGCAATATTTACAAGGTCAATAATGGTAACACATCTGGCATGCGTAAGCACCAACTTCGTGAATGCGTAAAGTGCCCATCCTCGTGAGTTCAAAGAGCTGGAGAAACATAAATCTTTCCACAAGAGAGATTCTGATTTGGCCTTGGACGAAATTGAAAATATCTATAATGAAAATGAGACTTTTGAGCCACAACGAGGTGAGTTAAAAGTGTAAAATGAAGTTGCTTGTAGCAACTTTATTTTAAAAAGATATTTAAGGATTTTTTTAAACCCTTTATTGAAATAAACGTTTTTGTGTATTGTCTTTTTAATCCCTAAAGAAAAAACCACTTTTTATGACTTATTTTATTAAGTTAATATTCAATTTATACCCCAAATCAGTGGCGGATCAAGGAGGGTGGGGGTGGGGGTGGGGTTTTAGGGGGGCTATAGCCCCGGGTCCCACAATTTTAGGGGCCCCGATTCAAAGTAAATAATCTTTTATTAACTCTGAAAATTAAATCTTTTATTAACTTAAAAGAGCCAATGTTAAATTTACTAAATTGTCTGAAAACAAAAGCACAAAAATAAAATAACTGTCAACAAAAACGCTGCATTGTATATTTTTTCCGGTCTTTGACAACGATGGAGCGCAACAACTTCTACAAAAAAAAATTACTAGATTGGTAGCAGCGCCTTATAGCAATAATTGAATGTAACATTTGTACAAATTGCTACAAAAACAATTCCCTTCGGAAAATTATTAATGACTTGTATAATTATATTGTTATTGAAAATGCATTAACGATTGCAATTCTTCAATTCTTTTGTACTTCCGCACAAAAGAGTTCTTGTGTGAATGCTTTTAATAGCTGAAGCGCTAAATTCGTGAAAGAGAAAAAAAGAACAGTTTAACACTTTTCAGGTTATACAGTTATAATTAAAATGCTAAGAAAATATGAAAGTGGAGCTTGTAAAAGAAGATTGAAGAAAGAGAGAGAGGAAATGGTAGCTAAACTTCCGAAAATGACAAATTTTTTTTCATCAAACCAAACTATTATGCAATTTCCACAAACTGTAGATAATAATAAAAACAATGAAAGAAAAGATGAAAACAATAACACGGAAAATGAGGTAGCCTGTCAAGGTCCTTCAAATGAAATTCAAGAAGTTGAAAGTGTTGAATCTACAATGCATAACAATGAGCTTGACTCAGGTACTCCAATTTTTACTATCTTTAATGACACCTCTAACATCTGCTAAACAAACAATTTACTTTTTAGGCAGTTAATATTTTTATTCTATAAATTGTCACTTATTATTTTTTTATTAGGCTTATTTATCATGATTTTTTTTCCTAGATACCATTCTACGCGAAGACCCTGCTTTATGGCCATTACAATTAAAGGAAAATGAACGTATGAAGTATTTAAACAAGGGGTATGCTTTTTTTCAAAAAAAAGACTCTAATTTCGAATCTTCGAAGCGGATGTTCAAAAACCAGTACAGGTATTATTCGGTTAAATATTTTCAAAAAGTGATGAATTATGGCGAAAAGTGTGACCGAAAATGGTTAATGTTTTCTGAATCCACTAGATGCGTATTTTGTTATGTTTGCAAGTTGTTTTCAACCGATTACGACAACGTATTTGTCAAAAGTGGCTTTTACAATTGGAAAAAAGCTAAACAAACTATTTTCGGCCACGAAAACAGCAAGGAACATATTCAATGCATGATTAAGTGGATAGAATTCATAAAACAAAATACTCATGTCGATGAATATATGGTAAGCCAGATTAAAAGGGAATTTAATTATTGGCCTGCAATCTTAAATAGAATAGTTGCGGTTATTCGTTTTTTAGCCGAAAGAGGTTTAACATTTCGAGGCCATAATGAAGTTATAGGATCGTCAAATAACGGAAATTACCTAGACATGTTAGAACTGTTGACTCAATTTGATCCAGTTTTAAAGCAACACCTTGACACTTTTGCAAATAAAGGCAAAGGTAATGTAAATTATTTGTCTAAAACTATTTGGGAAGAGCTAATTGATATTATGTCTCAAAAGGTTTAAACGCACATTATTACCGAAATAAAAAAAAGAAAATACTGGGGAATTATCGTAGATTCGACTCCTGATATTTCTCACGTGGCACAACTTTCTGTGATATTTCGTTATTATCTAAATGGCCACGTGTATGAACGATTTTTTTTTTCTACAAATTAAAAGCCACGACGGTAAATCTTTGATTACTGACATTTTAGATCTACTGGAAAGATATGGTATTGATATACCAATTGTTTGGGTCAGGCATACGATAATGCAAGCAATATGTCTGGTAAATATTCTGGATTACAGGCACGTTTAAAAGATCGGAGTGAATTAGCTTTTTATATCCCCTGCGCTGGACATTCTTTAAATTTAGTAGAGCAGTGCAGTGTCAGTGAGTGCATCAATTCTATCAACTATTTTGGCGTTCTCCAGAGTTTGTATTCATTTTTTGTAGCTTCAACACAAAGATGGGATTTATTGAAAGGAAATCATGCTACACTCAAGCGCCTATCAGATACACGATGGTCATGTAGGTCAGATGCTTCAAAAAGTTTGGTAGAAAATTTTGATGGGATTCATGCAGCGCTATGTCATATAGCTGAGGATACAGAAGAAAAATCTGATACTCGTCATGAAGCTTTGTGTTTATTAAACAAGATCACTAAGCTAGAGTTTGCATTCATGGCTGTACTTTGGCATCACATACTTAAGAGGTTTAATGCAGTTAGCAAATTTCTTCAAAAAGTTGAATCTGATTTGCATACAGCAAGCAGTATCTTACTTTCACTAATTGACTTTGTAAAAAGCTTACGAAACAACTTTACGAGATTTGAGAATGAATCAAAAAAACTTAGCTCGTTTATTGAAAAAGACTCTTCTGATAAGAACAAAAGAAAGGTAATTAAAAAATTGAGCAACGGAGAAAAAAAACCAAGTTGGTTCTTTAAACGTATCCGACAAGTTTCGAGTGAATACATTTTTTGTCATTATTGACAAACTTGTGACAAAATTACCTATAAGAAGTGATGGTTACAACCACGTAAATAAGTTATTTGGATTTCTATCGAAGCTGTTAACTATTAGTACCATGGAATTGCAAGTTAGCGCGAAAAAAATTGTAGAAGTGTACTCAAATGATTTAGAAGATAGTTTCATATTTGAAATAGAACAATTTGTAACATTATTAAAGTTGCAGCCTCCGGGTTTTTTTTCGCATAAAAAAGATAAATCTGAGACTGAAAACACATTGATTCCTCTGCAAGTTTTTAATTGGATTGTTGAAACCGATGTTATTGATGTATTTCCAAATGTTTATATAGCATATCGCTTATTTCTAACTATTCCCATAACAAATTGCGAGGCTGAGAGATCATTCTCTACTCTTAAAAGAGTTAAGAACATGCACCGATCAACAATCGTTCATAGTCGTTTAAGTAATATAGCAAGATTAACTATTGAGTCAAAACTATTAGAAACTTTGGATTTCAGCAATGTGATTGCAGAGTTTGCGGGGAAGAAAAGCAGAAAAAAATCACTCAACTTAATTCAATAAAATAAATATAAAATTTGTATATAAATAAATATCAGTGATAGCGTTTTCAAGAAAATCTTTGTTTTACTCATTTTTGTCGTTGTTAGTGGAACGGGGCCTCCTACTTTTAAATATCCCCGGGCCCCGAGAAGTCTTAATTCGCCACTGCCCCAAATTAATAAATTAGCAATCAGTCCCGTACAAATTTTTTTATACCTCAGCATAACGAGACTTAGCAATACTAAACTATTTTAAGATTTTTTTCAGGCGAAAAATCTCCTCAAGTTCTCAACCGCTCCATTAAGAAAAGACGTCTTTCCATGCTAGATTGTCTTATTGAGCGCAAGCCAGGCAAGACTGAGTCAGTATCTGAAGTACAAACCCAGAGATCTAATGCAACTTCGAGGTGATTTGGAAATTATGAAACTTTTGGCAAGGATGAATCTTTCATTCAGCTTTGTAGAGGAAAGACCTTTCAAGGAGTTTATGCACTACTTAGTTCCAAAGCTGAAAATCAAGGCTGCCACAACTTATTCTAGGTACAAGCTGCCTTGGTTGTATGACAATGTCAAGACGGCTGTGGATAAAGTTTTGGAAACTGATCTATTGGAAAGGCCGGGAATGGCTCTGAGCAAGGACATTTGGACTTCAAGGAACTTTGATCCATACCAATCATTGCCTGTTTATAACATTGACAAGGAGTGGACCCTGAACAAGTTTGTCGTTTTTATCAGTCCGTTCAGTGAGATGCACACAGCAGACAACATTGCCATAAACATCGACAAGTAAGTTAAATTAGAAAAAGGTACTTTTTTACATGAGTTAAGATAATTGTGTTCAACAGTTAAAGTGATATGCCTGATCTCGCCATTACCCACGTCATGGCCTACTCTACTTACACGGTTGGATATCTTGCTTTTCGGAGCGAAAGATTAGAAGGGTAACTTTTTGACTTACATAGACGTCTTTTAAAACAGTTTATTCAAATATTCTTACATGGTTAACACATGTGCTGTAGTTTACTGTAAAACTGGATATAAAAAGAGAGATCAATCGATCAAATCAGGCCTTTAAACTCTTATTAGAACAGTTTCCTCTACCATCATTTAGCCTTTTGAAAAAAATTAATAAATGTGGGGTAGAACCATTGAAATCTGTAAAATGTTTACTAAACCAAAATAAAATTGACAAAGATGTAGTGCTGTTGATGGATTAAATATATTTGCAGAAAGAAGCACAATATCAAGGTGGTAGAATGATAGATGTAGATAATGAAGGAGTTTTGTATATATCTCTACAAGAAAATTGTTTTCATGTACGTGTTGTAATTTCTGATAATCATTTCACTTATGTTTCTGCTTTTTTACATTTGATGCATAAATATAAAAATATCAACCATGTTAGTAGTATTACTCATCCTATAAAAAAGACAAGTAAGATATTTTTTTTTTGACGCTGTCCATCTTCTTAGAAACCGTTTTCTTAGAAACAATTTAATAAATTCCACACGTTTTATATTCCCTGCTTTTTATCTTGATCAGTTTCATGATGTTATTGATTTACATGCTGGTGAAATATCATGGAAGTTACTTCATGATGTATACGATAAAGACCAATTACTTCAGTCGAATTTAAAAAAAGGTTTCAAATTATCTTATAAATCACTTCATCCAAGAGATAACAAACAAAGTGTACCACTTGCTCTTGCAATATTTGATCCTACAATTTCTGCAGCTATTGAAAGTTATTTTCCAGATCGGACTGATGCCTCAAGCCATTTAAAGTTGATAAATATATGGTGGACAATAAGTAACAGTAAGCAAAAATACAACAATAATTATTATATTGGAAATGCAACTGTTTTGGGTGACATGAAACCTTTATTTTTGCGCAATTTAGCTGAATGGATTGAAGAATGGCAATTATCTCAAGCTTCAAACTCTCAAAAGTTTACATTAAGTAAACAAACATCAGAAGCTTTCAGGACCACTTTAAGATGCACAGCTTCACTTATTGATGATTTATTTCAAAAAGGATACCATTATTTTTTAATATTACGCTTGCTAACTGATTCGTTAGAGCTAAGATTTTCAAAGTATCATCAAATGAGTGGTGTCAGATTTTTAATTGGTTTGCATGAACTTGAGACATCTGAGCGCATTTTAGCGGTGAAAACTTTACTTAAAGAGTCAGTCAATATCCGGTAGGAAGATGTAACAAAAGAGAGTTGTAATATATCTTTAATGAAATTATTTGATGATAAATTGCAAGAAGTTTTACCAGATCTTGAAGAATGCAATTTAGATTCAGAGAGCTTTGAAGTTGCTAAAGTTATTTCTGGTTATGTGGTTAAAAAGTTTAATAAAAAAATCAAATGTGGTGTTTGCGAAACTTTTGTATTAGCTGAATCTAGCGAGATACAATGCCAACTGAATTAGGTGAGCTAATCAATGCTAAATTGATTATTTCACTTGTATATTCTTTCTTTATTATTAAGTTTTTGTTTATCGTTTTATGTATCTTGTTAATATTATTGAGATGTTATTTTTGAGTAGTATATTTCTTATGAGGTACATGTTTACGTTAATACAGTCATTACAAATTTTAATATTTTATTGTTTAAAAAAGTTATTACAATTTTTTATTGATGAATATAGTACAATATAATTTTATTTTATTATAGCGGCGTAAGCTTTTTTTGAAACATAATCATCAGGCAAAGGAAAGTGTCTAATTTATGAAACACTTATCATATTTGTCAAAAAAATTTTATTTCATACACACACTTCCGTAAATAAGACCCCTGTAAAAATTATAATTTTAATTTGCGGTAAGTGTAGCCAATCATTCTATACGATATATTTTTGTTTTGAAAAGTTACCCTTCTATTTTTTCGCTCCGAAAAGCAAGATATCTGGTCGTGTAATTATAATAGGATATGTTCACTTTTATAATCATGATAATGGTGTTAATGTCAAAGCTGCAATTCCAAAGTGCACCTTTATTGACAAGTCTTTTCTTTGTGTGGACCATACCTTGAATTTGGCCATCAAAGACACTGTTGATGCCACCACAACAGTAGACCATGCAATCACTCGTGCTCAAACGTTAGCAGAAAAGACGCACAAGCGTCATTTGGCGAATGAAAGAATCAAGGCCAAAATTGCAGCTATGAACAGGGACATTCGTCTTGCCATGGAAACCGATTCAAAGGAAAATGTTACAGAGTTGGTCTACAAAAATTTCATCACTTCCAACAACACTCGCTGGAATTCTACATACATGTGTGTGCAGAGTGTCTTTGACATAATAGAACCTCTGTTGGCAATTAAAACAAGGCCAGGCATTGACCCAGCAGATGTTGCATCTCTTGTGCCCTCTGAATTGGAGTTTAAAATCTTTGAGGAACTGTTGCCTACTCTCAAATTGTTGGCAAAGATATCTGAGAGACTTAGTGCAGATAAAAAGTCGACTTTACACATCGGTGTTAGTGGTCTCCACAATTTGCAGCACCACATCAACAGGGTTGATTTGGTCAAGGATGATTTGCCAGACACAAGCAAATCTTTTATAAGAAATTTTTTAGCCTAGCTTGATAAAAGGTTTCCCAATGCTGGCGCTCATACCATGTTTTTTTCAGGTGAGGGTCTTCTCTGCAGGAGGAAACAGTCACACACAAAAGAACCAAGCTTCAGCCGGAAAATGTTGAAAAGTTGCTCTATATCCAACAGAACTATGACTTTGTTCGAATCAAGTCCTGGAAACTAACCTCAGAAGATGACAAAGATCCTGGTAGGGCATTCACAAAAAATCTAAAGAGAGATCTTAACTTTATCTTTGCCTTTAGTAAAATCTTAAATTTAACCACTTCCATTTATTGTTTCTTTGTTTTTTGTTTTAACTTTAAACTTTTAAATTTTTTTCAAACTGAAATTTGGCTTAGTTAAAAAACTTTTGTAAATTTCTTTCCAGATTTGTTGTCTCAAGAGAGTAATCAAGCCAATGTTGTTGAATCTGATGATGTGGTTAAGATTTAGCCTAATCCAAGACTGCCAAGTCAGCCGATGTCACGAGCAAGTACGGCCTCCTCTAGAATCTCTACTGCGACAACATCTCATGTACCAGGTATTACACCACTGATCACCAATTCAAGAGGTTTTGCTCCAGCTCCTTTTGCTTGACCATCCAAAGCTCCAACTGATGCATCTTCAACTAGTGTACACAAGTAAATGAACTGTTTGACAAAGTTTGTAATTAAAAACTTTTATTTATTGACAATAAAATTTAGTAATGTGCATTACAGTACAACATTACAAATAAAAACATGAAACACATGCAAATTTTCATTTCATGTTTTATTTGTCTTGTTAAGTCTCGGTAAATAGTTTAATTACGATAAAGTGGCCAAAACAATTGTAATGGCCGAGCCCCTCAGCAAAATAATAAATTTAACATTAAGGATTAACTAGTATGTCTCGTTATGTCTGGTTATGTTCCGTTAAAAAGATGTAAATTCCGCGAAATTGTGAAGCTCCAATTTTGTCCGGGACACCTCGTCTCGTCTCAGTATCGTCCCGGATTTTGACTGAAAATTGAAAATTGTCTCGATTTTTATAGCTAATTGGGACAAAGATATTTTCATCGTGATAAAAGAAAGTACTTTCTAGTATAATTTGTTCAAGCGAAACTTGGCTAACTAATGATGCCTTTAGCGATAATTGTCGGTTTGAATTTTTTTAACTTCAATTTTAACTTTGTTATTTAGGTGCCCCACCTTGTCACAACGCTTCCTTCCTTACTGTAAATATGTCCAGAGCTCGTTTCAAGCCTGGATCTGCCGCTTCTGAAGCAAGCGCTCTAACCACTGCGCCAGGGCCGCAAATTTAAAGAATTACTAATATATGACGCAATCCACTTACAAAAAAGTCTAAAAAATAAGGTGGTGTTGCTGTTTACATCAAAAATAGCTTGCGGTTTAAAGGCGAATTTTTACGAAGCGAATTATTTTGCGCGAAGCAAATTTTTTCGTTGATAACTTTTCGTTGATTCAAAATTTTAATTTCCACCAGCAAAACTGTTTGCGCTATTTGGAAAACATGTTGATATGAAAAAATGTTGTTATTGACTCGAAGAAAAAAAATTATTTTAAGGATGTTGCAAATGAGAAAAATAGAAACGAGAAAATAAAAATAAGAAATGGTATTGGGTAAGGATAACTTATGCCGAACGTCTACAGAAAATAAAGATTCATTTATTGTTACAAGATTATTGTTTTAACAACTTTTAATGCCTTCAACAAAGAGTTGCTTTCGTATGTAGCGCATTGTGAAAAAAAGAACTGTTATGAGTGACCCTTTTAGCCCAATTAAGAGGTAGGCTGTAACACTTAGATTCTTTGTAATAGGAGAAGCTCAGTGTACTCTTGCTGCAATATTCCAGAAAGTATTGGAAATTTCAAAAAAACAAAGAACATTAAATTACAGACGTTCAAGGCCTAGAAGGGCTATAGAAAATACATTTGGTATTGCTACAACACGTTTTTGTATATTTCACAGACCAGTTACCGGTAATCGTGAATAAGTGATTTTGATTACACAAGCAATTGTAGCTTCACATAAATTTCTTATGAAAAAAAAAGATCAGAAAATAATTTTCTCAACTGACTCACAAGCTACACTGATGGTGACGGTTCTTTTGGGTTTAGACCAGGTGATTGGAGGAAAGATAATTCATAATTGATTATGATATTTTGTATAATTTTTAATAACTTTTTATTTAATGATCTGGTGTCATTTCGATCTTTTTGAAATTCGATCTTTTTGAAAACTTAGTTAATGTGAAGTCACTGCTATAATTACTACTACTTGGACTTGATAGTAAAAAACTTTGTAATTGAAATGATGAAGAGAAAACAAGATCTGGAACAATATTTACGTTAGATAGAATTACATTCCGTTGGTTTGTTCGCACTTTTTTCACGCAAAAAATGTCATTTTAATTTAGGTAAGTTTGAGGCTGCTGCTCCTGATCTCGTCATACGATTTCGTTTAACTAAAAAATTTATAAAATATCAAGATAAGTTTATTCCATGCATTTATTTTTGCATTTCTGTCTTTGTAAGTGAGATGATTCACATCCAACAAGGTTGGCAAATCGCGAACAACTTCGATAAAATCTTGTTCGAATTCGGTTGGCTGAAAAGTGTCATTTTCAATTTCTTCATTTTCAACTTGTTAACAAATTCTTCATCCATTATTGAGAATCATTTATTCTTTTAATTAAATAATAAATTTAGATTAATTTCTTTTAATAAAAAATATTGTAATAAAACTAGCATAATAGCATTAGCGCACTTTATGTTTTAACTTGTTATGTTTTTAAACAACCACAAATAGTCAATTTTAATTCATTAAGCACAGTGACTCAGAGCGATCAAAAAACGGCATGAATTAAATAAAATTTTATATAATTTCTAATATGTAAAAATAATAGTTTTTGGGTCAAAGATTTCAAATTTGTATGGTTAACTTTAGCGCGTATGGTTAACTTTAACGCGCATTTAAACGCGCATACGCGTTTAAATGCGCGTTAAAGTTAACCATACGCGACAAAATATTTTTTTTTTAAGCTTTAGAATCTTTAAGAAAAAAATACTTTCTTGATAAATTACTCTACTTGACACTTTTATAAAATTGGTTTTCAAAGGATGTTGATACATAGTGAAAAAAACTATTAGGGGAGAGTATGCACCATGATCCTAAAAATCTATCAGGCCAATTTACTGAATATATGTTTTCATTTCGATCTCTATAGTAACTGTACTTAATAGCAAATTTTATACCTTACTTTAATAATCATTTTTTTAACAGAATATTTTAAGTAGATTTAAAGTTATAAAAACTAAGAACGTTCAATTAAGATCATGGGTGCATACTAGTATGCTTCCTTGATCCTACCTATATGCGCCCTTGATCCTATGTATCCATACTTTATTTAAGATAAAATTTATAACATAAATGTGTAAAAATTATTTTTAAGTCGTCGAAACTATGTCTATTATAAATACCAATAAAGTTATTATTAATTTTACTACAAATTTATCTTTCTGAAAAGATAAAAATCAAGTTTTCTTTTTTTTGTCATGAAGATCTTATTTTGCGTTTCATATTTTTTGTTTTTTGACTGAGACTTTTTTATCATTTCCTGAAGCTTATTTAGTTTATTTCAAACAGGAGTGTCTGTGAGTATTCTGGGACGCCGACGCTTACGTCTTTTAAAGGACTTCCTTGATTTAGCTTTCGGAAATGGCTTAATTTTTTCTAGACTTGCTTGATGAGAGATATTATTAGAAACACTTGATAGTTAATTTCAAGGGTCAGATATAGACTGAATAGGCAATACGCTACAAGCTAAACTTGATGACAGACTTGACATCGATGATTGATTAAAAGCTGGGGCATGAACAATAGCAGAAACTAGATCAAAAACACCTGTAATGGGTTAACATTAAGGTTAGTGGGTTCTGGACGGTCTGTTAAATATGAAGCCAAAAACTCATTATCAGAAAATATGTTAGGATTGAGAGGTTCAATTCCTGCCACAGCAAATCCTGCAGCAATGCTAGACAAAGTAAAAGCTTGTGCAAAAGCTTTCCATACAACTGCAACTATATCATATATGGTCATCGGTCTTGGATTAGATAGAACCCAATTATCACAGTGCATTGTAATATCGTTTCCGCGACCCATAAACTGACCGATCTAATTGCTGCAGCTTGTGACTACAATGTGGTATAAAAGGCAGCATAGTTGTGCCATTTTTTTTCATCTAAATCTAAACACACAATTGAAACATGGCTCTCATGGTTGTCAAGAAGTAGAAGCACTGGAATATCTGGCGAACATTACACATTTTGAATAAAATGTTTCATCCACTCTAAAAACGTTGCAACACTCATCCAACCAGATGGGTTTGCAACCCCCAACCAATCCAAGGGGACCACCATTTATAATTCTTCATTTGGAATGAACTCTTAGAAAAATAAAAAATATAGGGATTGAGTTTTCTATTGCATTAACTGCACAACAAGCTGTTACCAATGTCCCTCTTTCTGCTGAAGTTATCCTTCCAACTTTTTTATCTCCGTTTATAGCAATTACATTAACTGATTTTTGAACAGTTGTGAACCTGTCTCATCAACATTATGTATGTTTTGTGGCTGAAACTTGTGTTGCAGACGAACATCTTTTAGATTGGTGAAAAATTATCCGACTGTATAATGATTAAAAGCAGTTGCTTGTGCCATACTAGTGGCTTCTGGATTTCGTAAAGATAACTCATTCCTACGTAACATAAAACCACGAAACCACTGTTTTCCAGCAATTTGTTAACTTTTCCACGATTTAGGAATGCACTTAAAAAGAGTCATTGCAAATTCATGGGCAAGCTTTCGTGTTGTTTTGGTTGATAATCCATTGTGAAGTTTTAAAGATTGTCTGATAAAGATATTTCTTCTTCGTTGGTAAAGATTTGCATGGTAATGAAGTTAGGTTTGCAGACTGTATTTGGATTTAATTGACATTTCCTAACATATTTCTTGAGTGTCATTAAATTGATTCCCCTTTCTTTAGATATGCGATAAACTGTACCACCATTAAGAACTGCATTAACAGCTGCTCGAATTTCATTTTCATTAACTTTACCTTTAGGTAGTCTATCGATTGTTTTTTTTTTATGATAAACCATATTTAACTGTAAAAAAATGAAACATTTATATAGTTTCGCTATATTCCTAATTTTTGGATGAACATTTATAAATATTTATACTTATTAGAATCTTCTTTATTAACAAGCACACACGCATATATATAAAATATATGTATATATATATATATTTTTTGTATATATATATATATTTTTTGTATATATATATATATTTTTTGTATATATATATATTTTATATATATATATATATATATATATATATATATATATATATATATATATATATATATATATATATATATATATATATTTATAAATTAGTAAAAATACTTATCTAACTTTTATCTTCTACACGTGTTTCGCCATCAGCAGGCTCATCAGGAAGCTTGTTGAGCTTGCTGATGGCGAAACATGCTGTAGAAGATAAAAGTTAGATAAGTGGTTTTACTAATTTATTATTGCTCTGTTCTTTAAGAACATTGAGCACTCTATTTGTAGAATACACTGACATTTATATTAGTTTATATATATATATATATATATATATATGTATATATATATATATATATATATATATATATATATATATATATATATATATATATATATATATATATATATATATATATATATATATATATAATGAATACAATACAATTATATTATATAAAAGTAATAGGAAGACAAAAGACACAAAATAGTATAAAATCTTCATTTTAAGGCTATATTTTGGAAGAAAAAAATATATTTAAAAATAGTATGACATTGAACATGTTACTTTATTGGTTAAACACTTTGTTTGTGTGTGTGTTTGTGAGCACCTTTGATCAAAGGGTCAAAGGTGCATAAACGCATTAGCGTCAAGGGTGCTAACCCGCTCCATTTTTACAAAAATGCTTATTTTCTCATTTTAGATGCTGTCATTTTAGATGCTTACCAAAAGTAACCATTCAAGCGGTGAATAGTTTAGTTACAAAATGACATAAGCAAAATTATTCAACTCAAAAAAATATCAAAGATGTGAGGTTCCTTGTTAAAGTCAAAAAATTACTTTCTGTCGTCAAAATCATACTCTTTAGAAATAAATTTAATAATGGTCTATTCTCTAACCAAAACACAATTAATTTTGAAGATACAATATTTATAACACACTGTTTATTAGCCCTCTTTAATAAGTTATGTAAGTATGGAGATAATGCTATAGGATCAAAGGTGCTTACGGATCAAGGGTGCAAGTTTTCCCCTATATGTGCATCTGATTGATCATAGTGCATAGATTCTGACTTGTTTTCAGTTTTCCTCTGACTTGTTTTCAGATTTTGCTTTTGCTAAATCAATATTGTTCATATGGTTGGGTTTAACATTGCACACATTGCAGAATTGAGTATATTTTGTCTCTGTAAGTGTGTTAACTACTTTATTATCAAACATTGTAAAATCACACCTATAGCTGATATTTAAGGTCACCATTTTTCTTGAATATTAAAAAATTTTGAAATGGTATTTGTTTTTTTTTTCAGATCTGATTCTGCTTCTCTGGATAAAATTGGACTCTCTTTTTTTTGTTGCAGATGAAGAAGTCATCAAAAGTGACAAACTAAAGGATTTCCCTTTTTCCAGATTTTGCCAAATCTTACTTTGAGCAATAAAGGTACATAAGTACAAAGGTACTGAAGATGTTTTATTCATGCTTAAGTTCTCTAATTATGTTGCTTGTCTCGTATTTCTGCTTATAAATACTTTGGCTTAATGTTCATCAAAACCAATCTTTCCATATAAAACTTCAAATATTTCGTTGTTTTGACCACATTTGGGAATTTAATCATTTCAGTTATTCTACTAACACTTTGATCTAACTACTTTACTTACCTAACTACTTTTGAGCACTATTTTTTACTTTTTTATTATTGTTTGATTACTCTCAGGTGCTTAATACACGGGAATGGAGGTTTATAAGTTTTTGAAAAATTTTCCCACCCATCTTTAGCTCATTAGACTCCTCCCTCCTGGAAGGAGGAATTAAAAAATAAACAATTGCTCTGACTAAATTAAAAGACTGAAAAAACAAACTCTCACGGCAAAAGCAATTGCTAAATTTGCTTTTTCCCCCACACCCAATAGCTTGTATTTTTTTCTTAATGCATTAATAATTTATTTAAAAAAGTGTCCGTTTGATATAGATCGTGATTCGTAATGATATCATACTTAATAAAAATTTTATGCCTGTACTGTGGTGATAATATTCATAGATTTTTCACGGTATATAATTTTCTATACCTTATAATACGGTAGTAATACTACAGAACCGTATTACTGCGGTTTTTGTTCACATTCCGAGTGAACAGAGCTAGTATCATACAATCTGTGGTATTACCAATTACTAAGAATTTAGCCATAATATAAAGTAGGAAGTAATAATGACTAAATGTAAATTGTGTTATTATTTAGTACAAAACTTTATTGTACTTTGCATTTTGCTTTGAGTTTATATGCATTTAATTTAAAACGCAACGCTACACAAAGTTTTTATTATCAAAATGGCTGGACAAACGAACGAAAAATTAAATTACTTATGATATTTCTCCGAATTCGAGTAAATCTAATGTCGATATTAAAAAACTATCAAATTCTCCAGATCTACCTCAGTGTTTGCAAGCAATTAAAGATCAGAATAGTCAACCATCTATTGTAAGTACATCAATGAATGCATGCAATCAATTTACTACCGACGTTGGTTACTTCGTACTATAAAAGGAAACAGTATCAAATTCAAATAAAATTACTGATACAATGAAATATAAATTGGTTGAGATGACTAATATTCCAAGCGATAATTTTTTTTCTCGGTACACTTAAAAGTAAAGAAGAAAAGATTGCACTTTAAAAAACATAAGTGGCTTACTTATTCTGAAAAAGAACGAATTGTTTTGCTGCGTGTTATTTTCTGATAAAGGTGGAAAAGAAAGGGTTATATAGCCATGTTATTAAAATAAAAAAAAATTGTTATATCGTGGTTGTGTAACCTAATCTAAAAAACTGATAAGGATACAACCAACAACAAAAAACACGACAAAACTCCATTAAAACACAAAATCCATTAAAACATTAAAACAAAAACTCCATTAAAACACAATGACACAAAAACACAATCTATAAAAACAATTATACGAAAAAATTCAAATATAAAGCTCGTGCTAAGTTTCAACATCCACTTAGGATTTAAGTTAAAAAGAATTTAAATTCTTTATAAATCAAATAAAATATTCCAAAAAAGAAATCTACAAAACTTTTTTTTATTATTCCATTTGTAAACTAAAAAGTAAAAAAACTTTTGACAGAAATTTTTACTTTAAAAATCTCCATAAAAAACAGAAGAATAGTTAAAAACCTAACAATACATCGTCAGCTCGGAATACAAGTGTCGTATCTAAAATTTAATAAAATTGTAAATAAATATATAATGATCTAATTTATGTAAATTTAAAGTAATGTAAATGAAAAAAGTTATTTTTATATAACGTTTCAATATAAAGTTATACAAAATAATCTTTTTTTATTAACATAATGTTAAATTTACATAAACTAGATAATTACATATTTATATATATTTTTAATAAATTTTAGATACGACACTTGTATTCCGAGCTGACGACATATTACCAAGGGTAAAAAAATGCAGCGGCGAGGCGTACGCTTTTTTAAACCTTGACTATAGTCAAGTTCAAAAAATCTTGCAAAAAGCGTACGCCTCACCACTGCGTTTTTTTAAACCTTGCATATTACAACAAAATATTAAGATTCTGAAAAAGAAGTTAGCCCTGCTTACGATGACACTATGTTTTAGCAACTTCTAGCACGTCATAAACAATGTAAGAGTTTCTAAGTAAAAAATAACTCGAAAAGAAAATGCACACAGAAAAAAAAAGTTATATAAAAATGAAACAAAAAATTAAAAACAAAACATTGGGAAAACAAACTTTAAAATAGAAAAAAAATTTAAATTTTATACTGGTCACAAAACTATGTTTACTTTATCATATCGTTAAACGAATATTAGGAGGCCGTATGCCCTCATTGTGTTTTTTCTGTTTATTATTATTATCAATAAATATTCAACAATCAATGGGGTATGTGTCCAAAAAATCTAATATGAAGAATAATACAACTTTTAAAAATATCTAAAAATTAGTCGGACATTCTGGCAAAAAGTCTTTAAAAATTAAATTTTAAAACTTGATTTTCTCGGAAACACAAAAAATGGTCATACGGCCTCTTGGTTCTCGTCTGACGATAAGAATATTTACAAAATATTAAACGTGTGGTCCGTGGTCAGCTTCCCGAATGAAGCAAAATATAATAAAAATAACTTTTAAAACATGTTAACCATGAAACAGGTCATATTAAATATTTCATACTTTTCGATTTTCCATTTAACCAACTTCACTGAAATAAAAAGATAAAATATTGTTATAAATCTTTTTCCATAATGTCTCACTGTTTGTATATGCTAAAATTTTGTCTGCAATAGACAAGCAGAATTTCTATTTTAAAATTTAACCACTGTGCCCTATCTAGTTACTTGATAATAGCTCTTGAGTTCACTAAATTGTTAGCATCAATAAATGAATGTCCAACAATACAAATATTTCAACTAAAAAAAGTAAAAAAATTGGGTTTACTCACCGTAAACCTGATCCAATCAATGTTTTATTCTGTAGATTTGCTTATACCAAAAGTTTATTATTTTAAAGTTTATTTCTTTTAACATAGCAACTAAAAACTTTTAACTAATACTAAACTTTCAATAGCACATAATGTTTAGTCTAGACATCTTGGCAGGTAGATAATTAGGTAAATGTATGTAAATTAAAAATTGATCAATTGCATATTGGATGGATTATTTAAATACACAATTATTAGACATTGACAAAAATTAAAAAAAAAAATTACTTAGAAAAAGTTAAAACTTTATTCATCAGAGAGTTGTTTAAAACCAGGTGGAGGGCGAACAGCTGATTTTGAGCGATTGTTGTTAAAGTCACCACTCCATTCTTCCATCATAGAATACTTTTTAAAGTATTCTCTTATGGAAAAATGGAGTGTCTATGACTAAAGAATGGAGAATCTAAAAATTAAATAATACGCATATTATACAGACAATAATAAAACAGACATGCACTTATTCTATAAACAAATTGAATTACTAGAATTCAGCAATATTAATAATAATACTAATAAAGCAATATTAGATAAAGAATTTAAAAAAATTAAAAACAATTAAAAAAAAAAAAAAAAAATTGTTTATTATTGCAAATTAAAAATTTAGTTTTTAAAATCCAGTATATATTTTTATATAGTGAAAAAATTTTAAAAATTAAAAAAAAAAAAAATACACTTTCAAGTTTGAAATTTATCTTTATAATTATTATAAGCAGGTTAAGTTCTTTTATGTTTAGCAATTTTTTTTTACTGCTTCTTTGTATAACTTGTTTTATTTCTTTCTATATGTCAACATTTTTAATTTTACCAATATTACATGTATTTTTTGGAAATGCAAAAATATTAGCTCATGGTAGAATTTTTTTTCTTCCCCTTTTTTTGGCACTTACACATAAAATGAAACAGCACACTTGCATTCATAAATTTCAGTAACCATTTTACATTTGCAGTCTAATGTTATTTTACACTTAAACACTGATCAAAAAATAACAATGATTTTTTTAATTATCTTCAACTCATTTTAAACTTTTTCTTTATCACATTTGAAGAATTTCATAAGATAACTGTCATGGTATCTAAGACAATAGGACAACTCTGTAAAGCCTTACTGTAGGAATTGAATTAAACACAGATTTAAACATGAGCTTAACTTTATAGTTAGCTTATTAATAACTTTATCGCTTGTTTGATTTTAAGATTAGTTCATAGTTTTTATTAAAACACTTGAAAACCTCTTTATAGTTTAGAAATTTATTTACATATAATTCCACTGGATGACCAAATATTTGAGAAGTTAAATTCGCTACAAGTATTTTTTTTTTAAAGTAGCCATGACAGATTGGTAAATATTATCTATACATCAGTTATTGTTGAGGCGAGAAAGAGGATTCTTGTTTTAATAAATCTTATCTTATATAAAAGAAAAATAAATTTCTTAAATAGATTAGAAATTCTTCATTAGAACAAAAAAGTATTACAATCAACATGATAGATTTTCTTTTAAAATATTTTAAGTTGGTGTTACTAGTATGATCTATTCTTACTAGCAACATAATCAGAGCAATAATCAGATGATACAAAAAACTAACCAATCAAATAAAGAAAGCATTTGATTAAACGCTTTATTCACTTGATTGTTTATAATTTAAAAAGAAACTAATTAAGCATTAAATACAAAACCAAAAAAATTTTTTTTAGCCATTTATTGACTTTGCTTTACTAAAAAGTTGCTTAACTGTAACTTAAGAAAAATCAAGCTCTTAAACTTAAGCTGCCATCACCATGGTTATAGAGGCTCGCCTACCCAAATATTGCTCTTTGTGCAATGATGCTATTTTTATAAATTTGTATTCATGCAGATATATTCTTTGAAATTACCGATGGAGCAGCCCATATCAATGAATCCCCCATATATTTTCATCTAATTGTGGTGATGTTTGTGACATACTGCTTAATCCACTTGATTGAGGAGAACATGTGTCAGAAAAGTAACCCAAACCAAAATCAATTAAAGAATCTATTGTGAGCTGTAACTAAAAAAAAAAGTTAGGTTGGAATCTTTGAACAGTGTTTTAAGCTAAAATGATCACTGTATAACAACTGCACAAAATAACAAAATTTTGTGCTTATAAATATCAACAATTTAAAAATCAACTTACATTTCATTCAGAATCAAAGTTCTGTAAAGTGCTAGAGTTTCCAGAAACTTCTTCTCTAACTTGTTTAGTTCTAGTTAAAAAAAAATCAGCAAAACGACCAAACATTCCCGGATACTGCATGTAAAGAGAATTGGAATTTTTTGGAAATTGTCGTTCTTTTACATCAAAAAGTTCCTGCTGTGGTTTTTGTTCGCTGACATCAGCCAACGAAAACCACAGCAGGAACTGTTGTGGATGTTGGATGACATAAAGAAGGACTTGATTGAATAGAGACTGGTTGAAATTCATTTAATACTGATTTGTTTAATAAATTTCTTCCTAAATAAGTTAAACAGATAATTTTATTACAATTAAAAAACAAACTTTATTAGTTAATTTTCTAACCAGTAACCTATATAAAAAAGCAAAACAATTAGAACACTTTAACTTTATTTTGATATTGGAGTCAAAAAATATAGGTAAAGGGGTACACTTACATAACTTTTTTTTTCCTCATCAACATCAAAGACAAAGACCAATACTCATGAATCCAGTCTCATGATCTGTGTATGGTGAAGCCTTGGGGGCATATTCACCAAACTTTTTTATTGCGTAAGTTTGACTTAAGTTCAAAACTGTGAAATTCGTTTTCACAAAACTTGCGCCGTTGCATTTAACAAAACTTATAAATAATAAATATTAAAAATGGTGTAATATTATGATTCATATAGCTTTATTGTCAGATTGATAAAGAATCTTATTGTAATATATACAATTATTTATATAAAATGTATATATTATAATAAAGTTAACAATAATCATAGATATTAACACAAATATAAATGCATCATAATAATTTAACATCTTATTAACTTAATAACATCTTAATAATTATGATGTTATGTTATTATAAATTATACTAATAAAACATTGCATAATCTAATAATAATATTGTTACATTTTTTGTATAATATTATCAATTTATCATGTTACAATAATAATATAACAGCATAAAACAGGATCGTATTTTTAATATATTTTTGAGACTCAAGATACAGGTTAACATTCATAATTACACCAATTAATCAGCCAACTACACCAGAAAAAATAGATTTCAATTAAGTTAACCTTCAGGTAGATAGTGATGTGGAGAAATTCTTCATCTAAAAAATTATTGGAGGTCACATAAGAGGTGAAGCACATAACAATATACTGTAAAATATGTTTTACTAGAAAACCTTTGCAATTGATTAGAATTAGAAACTCCAGGTGACTATCAGATTTAGAACATAGTATTATTTAAATAGTTAACTATTTTTTGTTTCTTGAATAGTTTTAAAAGTAGAAAATTTCTATTCCAAACATTAAACCATAGATTATTGCAAAGCAAATTAATAGGCCAAAAATTAAATTAAAAAAAAATTAGTTAATTCTGTTCAAAGAAATTTTTTTCCAAAAAAATTATTTAAGCATATGCTAATTTTTAGTTCTTTTAGATTAACACAACTTGTTAATGTAAAACAGTATAAAGAGCCACCTTAGATGTAAGAATGTTTGAAAGATCGTTAATGTAAATTAAAAATAGTATAGGGCCAAGGATTGATCATTGAGGAACCCCTGAAGTTACAGAATAAGAAGAAGAGTGCTGTCCACCAAGGACAGCTTTTATACTACAATTGGAAAGAAAAGATTCAATAATCTTAAAAATGTTACCAGATACACTGTAAAAAGAAAGCTTATGGAGAAGACCAGCATACTAAGAAAGGAGGCGCGAATTTCCTGGTTAAATGCACTTCCGCGGTGCTCTGTGACAAGACTGTTAGGACTTTTTGGGGCACCTAAAATAAAATAAAAAAATAAATAAATAAAAAAAAATATATATATGCTTTAGAAATGCCAGGAACGATGGCATTAACCTCTCCACCTTTATCTAGTGCACAATAAAACCTATCGATTATTACTGTTTGCAAATCAGGTGTTTTTTAATTAAAGATTCAAAACCTTGCTTATGATAGGAAGAAGACAAACAGGACGGTAGTTGGACAAATCAGATCGCTCTCCAGAATTTTCGAAAAAAAGGATAAAAAATGCGGCTTTTCAGCAGGCTGGAAAACAAGACTCTGATAAGCACTTGTTAAATAATTTTGAAAATATAGATGACAGCTCTGGAGAATACTTCTGTAAGACTGTAACAGGTATGTTGTCCGGGTCACAAGCTGTAGAGTCTAAGCAGAAAATCACTTTTGAAACAGAAGCTGGATGGATAAAATGTCAAGCAATAGATCAACCTGTTTGACAGCTAAATCAGGTAGAATGCAACTAGTGGAATCAAGAGGTGGAATTACAAATTTACCCTTATTATTGATACTATTAAAGATTCTCCAGAAGTCACGAGAGCCTAATTTTTGTGATGAAATATAAGATTTCATGACATGTCTGCTTTCTGAAGAATTGTTTTGCTAATAGATATGGAAGTAACAGTTTTGTTGGCAATTGCAGCAGCACAATGTGAGGAAAACCATGAAGGAGAGTGAGGCTTGACCTGGAATTGTCGTGAGGGAATCCATGCCAGCTTGAATCCAAGAAGATATGTAAGAAGCACATTTGTCAACAGGAAAACAAAAGATTTCTACCCAAGGGTCATCAAAAAGAAAATCACAGAAAGAGTCCCAGTCAGCTTTAAGGAAGTTGTAAGAGGTACGATAATAAGGGGATTAGAATGATGAAGAAGAATGACATAATAATTTTAGAGAGATCAAACTGTGATCAAAAGACCCTAAGGGTGAATGTGGAGAAACCGAGCACTGACTAGAATCAGAAACAAGACACAAGACTTGCTTATTACATTACAACTTAGACTCAGAAACAAGACACAGGACTTGCTTTTTACATTTTTTTACATTATAACTTGTTCATTCCACTATAACTGCAACTTAAACTCTAAATTATAACTTAAACAAAACAGTAAACTTCCCCTATTTTAAACTCAGCCCAAGGAGAAAATTATAAGATAATTTTTAAATAAAAAGATATTATATTTAAAAAATAACAATTACAAACTAATGTGCAAAAGATACTTTTTTATACTAACCTAACCCCTCCCCCCCTTACTGCAAAGCAGCACCAGAGATGAGAGAGGGGCAAATTGAAAATTTTTTTTTTGCATTAATTCGAGCCCTGCATTGATTCAGCTACCAGTGAATTCACTGGTATTCTGGTATATTTGCCCTCTCATCTCCGGTGTTGCTTTGCAGTATGGGGGAGGCGTTTGGTTAGTTATTAACTCATTCATTTCAAGGAGAAGATTCAATTACTTCTACTATCTTTTGAAGCCTTTTTTTTTCTTGATTTATTTGGTGTTGTTTTTTTCTACAAAGAATTGCTTAAACTTTTCAAAACAAAGTAATTATTTTATAAAAAATATGCTACTTATTAAATGTTATTTAACAAGTATTTGGCTTATACAACCATCCAAAAAAAAAGTACACATAATTTCTTCACAATAGGCTCTGTTACACAGGTTTGCTTCAGAATAAAATTAGCGCATTTGAGCCGAGCACTGTTTGAAAAACGAAAACAATGGGGAAAAATAAATGCTGGAAATTTTATGAAAAAAAAAAAAAAAAAAACACACAAAGTTTTAATTTTACCAAAAAACCAGTTTCTAACAATTAATTTTAAATTTATGAAAAAAAATTTATAATTTTTTATATGATTTTTTACAAAATTAACAAACACAGGGTGTCTGACATTGGTGCTCCTTAGATCATCCCAAGATCCCCTAAAGGTGGGCAACCAACCACTGTTCATTATGTCACCAAAAAATAACAATGGTTGGTTAGCCCCCTTAGATAATTTTCAAAAAAAGTCCAATGACCATCAATGTCTAGCATCTATTTCGACCTCTTTATGAGTTTTATTTTAATTTTTGACAACATTGCGAGTAATTTTTTTATGGTTTTTGGCAAAAAATGATTTAGTCAAACTTTTACTTATGGCAATAGTGTCACAACAATAAAAAATGTTTTGGTTTAACAATTATCAACAAAAAAAAAGAAACTTTTTTTTCCATTGAAAAAAAAACAATAATAATAAAGTTACTTTCATCAATCTTTGAAGTTGAACAAATTGGACTAAACAGTGACCCATTTGGTGCATCAATACTAGTTACTTGTGTTCTATATTATGTTGAATTTAAACCAAAAATCAAAAGATTTACTTAGCAATGAAAAACTAAAATATCATTAAAATATATTGAAAACAGAAATAACTTTACCTTGCTGAGATTTAGATAAACTTGGAGAACTTTTATTTAAATTAATCTCATCAAACTCGTCTTTAAGATCATTTTCACAAGAATCTGGTGAGCTATTTGAATTAGCTCTAGAACCCTGGTGATATCCATTTACTCCAGTAGAAACACATCCAGCTGGAACATTTCTGCATTTTCGATGTCTTAAATTTTTTTAGAAAAGTTTAAATAAAATCAAAAACGTTTTCATAATTATAACCCTTACAAATTTTTGTTGAACAATACAATTTTGGGATTATAAGTAATGAAAGCAAAAATTGTGATTAAAGTAATAAGATGTGTTAGTATGCTTTTATTATTTAGAATATATGGAGAGATTAGGAGGTGGGGCAAAGGAGAATAAAGTTAGATCAAGGTGGTTTGTAAATGTAGAGCATAACCATAAAGAAAATTAGTTATAATTTTTTTTTAACTAATTTAGATATTATATATTAAAAAACTCAACAAAGATAATAATAATAATGAGATCAGAAATAAGTAATAAAGCAACACAGAAAATAAGTATAAAAATGGTTAAAATGGTTTAAAGTATTGAAGAACCAGAAAGTGGAGAAATAGGTGATTAAGCAATATTTACTATTAATGATTATAATAATTATTCCAAAAAATTACAATTCATCTCATTAATCAGTCTCAGCTATAAACTTGACTCTGACCTTATTTTATCAAACATACCCCCATTCCTGGGGTTATTTTTGATAAAATAAAGTTAGAGTTAAAATCAAGCTCCAATAACTAAAAGCCGTTTTAAAACAAATTCTGTGAGTTAAAGGTTGTTACAAATGATGTTAGACATTCTCTAGTTTATCTTTATTTTTTTACCTTTTAAATATATCAATACAAAAATATCACAAAAAACTATTACTTGATCACATAATCATCGGGCGTGATTATGTGCGCTCGAGATAACGTCGGCGAGCGCGATTATGAAAATTGCTAAAGGCGATACTCATAAAAAGCTTTTTCTTTTTTATATCTTTTTTTATTTATTACATAATTTTTTCGTCAAAAAATGTTTGAATTAGTATCACACTCATGAAACTACTTCAACGAAAGAGATTTTTATACTTCCAAACTTCTTGTATATTGTCAGATCGCGATTTTATTTTATACTATTTATGTTATAAAAAAATAATATCAAACAAAAACGCAACTTCTTATTGATTTAGTATTGAAGTATAATTTAGTGACTTAGTTTTGCTTCGTTGTTTTGATATATGTATTTTAAAATGTTACTCTGTAAACTTAATTAACGGTTAATGGTTTTTATATTTCTTGATATTTTTTATTCAAATTAATTATTTAATTTTTTTCTGAAATTTCTTTTTTAAATTACGTTTTTTTATCTTAAAAATAAACGATATAACACAAGTTTTTTATCTTAAAAATGTTATAATACAAGTTTTTTATCTTAAAAATAATGTTATAACACAAGAATAATTTGAAATAATAGTAAATAAGAATAATAACTTTTCATTTAATAAATATTGATACCATTACTTAGTTTTCTTTTCGAATGTCCTTAATTGCGAACATTCTAAACGACAGAATCGTTTTAAATTTGAGTTAAAATAAATAATAGTTAATAAAAAATCTATACTATAAACAAAAACTAATTTTAAAAATTACTCTATTATTAATATTTATTTTTATCATAAACGATGTGTGGAATATTACAAACAATAAATCAAATAAATTTTACTTGATATTTTCACAAGATTCTTAGATAAGATACTCCGCAGTTTTAATTTTCTTACAATGGTTTTCTCATTTTCTATTCTTATTTTATTTGCGCATTTTTGTATTCACATTGTGTTTCCACGTGCACATTCCATTATTGAAATTAGTGACGATTAACGACTTTAAACTGCTCATTCATTCATTACGTTAGTGCAAAAAAGAACGACGTTGTGCTTTTTTTATAGCTTTCAATTCACTCACTGACGAGTCCGCATTTTTTTGATTTTTTGATTTTTTTTTTTTTTTGTGGAGGCCAAAACTTCACAGCGCTTTTTGAAGCAATTCTTTTGATCGTACAGCCCTGAAATTTTACAAATAATCTTTTGCCGACTAACAATAGCTATATTTGTTACGTTTGATTCAATAAGTCTTTTAGATTTAGTAAAATGAATTAATTTGTTTTTTAAGAGAGCGATAAATTTGTAATGGCAGGTTAGCGTAACGGTCTTCAGAAATTTAAAATAAATTTTTATTGAATATTAATCATAATCAATAAGTGTAATAATTCAATTTTATCAAGACTAAAAAGTAGAAAATAAAATAAATAAAATTTTTTTTTTAAATAAAATAAATAAAAAAAACTTTTTAAAAATAGCTTTCTATTCAATCGACTAAAAAGTAGAAAATAACTTTTTTCTGTTTCTGGTACTCGTGGAAATCATGTACTTAGTAATAATCACTTTTGTAAAGCCAATACTGGAAGACATTGAAGGCAATTCATGTACGTATGTAAACAAACAAACTCATCGAAGTAAAGGAATAGAAAGTTTGGCGCCTTTAGATTTATGTACATTTAAAACGAATTTGATTTTGAAAGCATCTGACTTAAAAGGCGCCAAACTTTCTATTCCTTTACTTCGATGAGTTTGTTTGTTTACATACGTACATGAATTGCCTTCAATGTCTTGAAGGCAATTCATGTACGTACCAGAAACAGAAAAAAGTTATTTTCTACTTTTTAGTCGATTGAATAGAAAGCTATTTATAAAAAGTTTTTTTTATTTATTTTATTATATTTTATATCAGTTGTTTGATAACAGAATATCTTTAATAAAAAATCTTTTTTAAATATTTTATGAAAATAAAAAAATAATCTAGAACTATTGGACGAGCGATATTTTATACGCTCGTTATAAGCTGAACGAGCGTTGTTTATCGCGCCTAGAACGTTTGAAAATACCATTTACGGGCGCGTTTTACGAGCGGAGCGCGATCGCGCTCGCTTCATCACAAGCCCTGATAATCCTATAATACAAAACATGTGATCTATGAAATGGTTAAAGAATTAATAAATTGTAAAAATTTATAATACTTATTAACAAATTATTATTAATTAAAAGAACATACTTTAGCAAAAATTCTTAATCCTGACACAACAACAAGAAGAGATGTCATACATTCTTCTATATCTTTCCATAATGGTGGTTCAGCTTCAGGATTAGAATCAATGCTGGCTAACTTCTGAAGGTGAATTTGAAAGTCTTGTAAGTTATGCGGATCATCAGTTCGTTGTAACGCAATAATAAGTTCTTGTATACTTGATGAAAATGAAGCAGAAGTTTGAAGATATAATTATAAATAAAGTATATTTTTTTATTAAAATACTTTTTTTTTTTAAAAAAAAAAAAAGAAAAAAGGTTATCTTTTTATCACACACCTTGTCAATGATTGACTGCATATGTGACTTATGATAATCATCGTCATATAAAAGAGATTCTTGTCAGTTTGAAAGATGTTATCTATAGTGAGAAGATAATCCAAATAAAAAGTTTAATAAAGGAAGGAATTAAAATATTTGAAAATGATATTAATGATGTTCAAGATATACAACATGCTAGATCCTTGATGGATCAGATCAAAGAAAGAGATTATGATTGTGTAATTTTACCAGATGATTTGCGTGAAGTTGCTACTTATATTGCTTTTTTTATTGCCAAAAAACTGATTAAGAAGTTTAAAATATGTTGCAAGTTGCTTTGTAGTCAACATTGTCAACAGGAGTCGAATGACTATAGTTATTTAAATAAATTGTCCAGAGGTGGGCTAACAACTCCATCACTAGCCCTTTTAGAATATGTCTGTGTTTTGGTTTGTTAGATCATGTATTTCATGTTATTTATCGATCTCAAATGCAACATCGTTAAGCAGCAAAGTTAGTTCTTGGCAGTAGAGAAAGTTACCAACCATTTTTATGTCACCAAAATTGTGGAAAGGAAATTATACACACTATTATTTAAAATATTTATTTTAATATCATCAGAAAGAGAGTCAGTGATTTCATTGTTGCAGATAACATTGTTGTCTATAAAAAAAGACAGAGAAAAAATAAGAATCTTTTATTTTTAAACAGTTTGTGTAAAAAATTTTAAAATAGTTTTAAAGCTAACTTTCGAGAATTTGTGTATTCTTATTTCTTGTACAGTACCTTGAATATCTTGAAAATTTTACTGACAGATATAACCCATGTCTTTCTATAATCATTTAAGTGATATATAATTATGAAGGTTAATAAATGTTGTGTTGTTTTCAATAAAGACATTTATTAGTCATGATTACTATTTATTATTGAAAAGAAACTTAAAAAAAAGACTAAAATTTTACAAAGTTTAGTGAAGTATAGTATTAAGCCAACGCAAAACTTTTATAGGATTAAGCCAACGCAAAATTTTTTATCCTGTGCCAGATTTACTTACTTGAAATTTATAGCTCAATAATTAAAATATTTTGAGAAAGATTGTCCATCCGAAAAAATTTGCGTTTTTTTAACAGGCCTTCTATTTTTTTCCCGTTTAAGCAGAATAGAAGGCCGTGTATTTAAGTAGACCATGGAATATATAATTAAAAGTTTAGTCTTAAGAATAAAACCCACCAAAAATCCACACAAAAAATCCATTTAAAACCCACAAATATCCCAAAAAAAAAATCCATTTGTATAATCTGATATAAACTACTATCGCAAAGAACATTTTAAAAACGAAATGTAAGAACAATAAAAAAAATTAAAATTGAAATATAATAAAAAGGTCGACAAACAATAAATCAAAATCAAACAATAAAAATTTGATTATGCTTTGATTATCAACTTAAAAAAATTCAAACTTTTTGGCATATCTTTGAACTGAGAGAATTTTGCACATAAAACGCATTTTGAAACGATCATACTCGTTAGAAATAAATAAATAACATATATTACAAACATAACCTTATTCGTGTGATGCCCTAACATATAATACAATTACAAATAATATAATAACTAAATATTTAAGTATATGTATTAAAAATAATTTATATCATTAAAAACACGAATGAAGTTAACTATTGTCTACCTTTATCATTTTCTATTTAGTTCTTTATTTTCAAAAGGTATTCGACCAGCATTGATCACAACAACTTAAAGATTGAATGCATGTTTAAACTGCTTATTTCATTAAAAAAAAAAACGAATCAGGTGAACTTCAAATTCTTTGTTTGACGCATTAATTTCAAAATATTTTTGACGCATTTCTTTTTTTTTTTTTTTTGACAGTTTTTCAACAGCAGTTTTTTAGTATTAAAATTTTATTAAATATTTTTAAAAAATAAATAAATGCTACAATTATATGAAAAAGCAGTTGGCATATCTTAATATGCCAACTGCTTTCTGAAAAAAGATAACTTTTAAAATTAAATATTTTTTTTTATATATAGTATAAATTTTGATAATGATATTAATTTTTTTTTTTTTTTTTGTACATATAACATACAAATTTTTTATATTTTATAATTTTTCATATTTTAAAGCTAAAACTATTTTTTCAATTTTGAGCATAGAATTTAGAGTTAAGAATGATTTTTATAGGTAATGCGGTTTATTCTTGTTCAGCTCGTTATACAAATAATACACTTACATAACGTTCCCAATTCAACCGAAATTGGTTGAAATATTTCTATTTAATAAATTTCAAATTTTTGACGTCAATTGCGGTTTCAAAGAATAAAATTTAACTGACGCTAAAATAATCATCCAAAGATAAATTCAGCACCTGTTACGCAAAAAAATGCTTTTGCGTCAATTGTAAAGAATTATTATTTCGTGATTTGATCAAATCGCGAAATTTCAACGGCTTCAAATTTTAAAGTTCAATTTAAAAGTCAATTGCAATTGACTAACATCATATAATTTTTTGAAAATCTTTTATAATTTTTTTCCATTTAAGCTTATCGCTAATTTTCACACTCGACACAAAGAATTTTTAAATGTTAACCTTATGAAACATTTTTAGTTTTTCTCTTAATAAGATTTTTAATAAGTTGTTTAAAAATCAAAATAATTTGATATTAATGAGATTTTAAAATGAATTCAAGTTGAACATTTTTTCCAAAATAGAATAAGAAAAGTTTTGATTTATATTGGTATACAATTTTATACAAATATGTTGTCAGAATATTCTTCGCCACCTCAAAAAAGGTCAAAAAATGGCCCCTTCTATCGCTGCCCCTCTCCCTAATCGGGAGAGGGCGTGAGGGAACCTAGCCACGGCCCTGATTTGACATAATAACATAACTAAAAACCTCATTTAAATATTTACTATTGTATCCTTATTAATACTTCATTAAAAAGCACAAATTAATAGATGTTTTTTTTTTTTAAATCAATTTATTAACAAGAAATTACGATGTTGTTAACTTTTTCACAAAGCGAGAAAGGTTTTCATTTCGTTTGCAATAGTTTCATTTTCTAATCAAATTTGGGATTTAATTTTCTAATCACATTTGGAATTATGTTTAAAATTATTTTATATATATATATATATTTAAAAGTATTTCGATATACAAAAATATAAATTTGAAAAAATACTATTTGATCACGTGACTTATTTAGTCACATGACTTTACAGTTTTTTGAAAAAAAAGTTTGGTTTTATTATTATTAATTAGTTTTTATTATTATTATTTAGATTGTAATTTATTGAAATTTGAAGTTTACAAATCCCATTGTGATTACAAATTTTGACGAAATTTATGGCGCAATAGTAAGCCAAGATTGTTTGTAAAAATAACTTCTGCCACAAGTTTTAAAGTTTCATAAAGTCAATAGAGATTCATAAAGTCAATAAAGATGTTCATGCTGACATCGTTCATGCTGACAAATAAAGCACGTTTTATTTTAACCATGGTTTCTACTTTAAATCGATAAAACGATGTGTAAAGGTTGTTTTATATTAACATAAACATTTTAAATCAAAACAACCTCACCACAACATTGCTTTATTATTGCGTTTAAAATAAAATGTTTTTAACAAATAGATAATTTATACATATTTATACATAAGCAGGGGCGTAGCTCCGCATTATTATCTATATCAATCATGCGGGCTCCGCATTATTATCTATATCAATCATGGCTTTTACAAACCCAAACTTGAGCAAACTCCGTACTTAAACACCCTCAGCTCCTAGCCTAAGAGCATTTATTGTATTCCATTAATCCCTCCAACAAATTTTGATACAAGGCCCATCTAAAGCAAGCTATACCACTTTACATATGCAATCGATTATATTATTAAAATTTTACACAATTGTTAATTTATTTACACAATTATTAATTTATTATTTAGAATTTTTTGAACAGAAAGTTTAAGGATTTTTTAAGAATGGTTTTCACCTGTTTAATTAACTTTAGTCACTTTAAAAACATGTTAGAGGTTTTGTAAAAAGAAAAAAGATTATATTACTCACTTTTTCTCTAACAAACTTCTCGACTGTTTTGTCGCGTTTGATTACTATTTAAGTTTTACAGTTTAATTTATACAAAATTCCATTCTGGATTCCATTCATAAAAATTTTACAACAATAGTTGCGTAAGGAGTATTCGATTTTTTTAAGTAGGTTCTAAATTAAAAGTTTATACATTGTTTACATGGCCGTATTAAGGCGGGGGCGGATGGGGCTGCAGCCCCAGGCCCTTATAAAAAAAATAGGCCCTAAGGCCCGTGACTTTTTTTTTTTTTTTTTTCTTAGGGAACCAGATAAATATTCCTATGTTTCTCAGTTTTTTTAAATCAATTTATTGGGAGCTGCGGAGGCGTTGGGAATAAATAAATGAATAGAGATATACTATATCTCTATCTTCGTATATTTGGTGGAATTTTGGTATTCGCAAATATTTTTTAAATTATCTTTCCGCAAAAAGATGTTTTGAGAACATTCAAGTTATTTATGTTTCCATCTATGTCCGCACAACTATCAGTTTTTAAAAAACACGCTAAAAAAATTAACTTCGTGACATAAATTTTTTAATTAAATAGGTTTTATAAGAGAATGCTTTTAAAACATTCTTTGATGTAAAAACCTTTTAAAGGAAAAACAATTATATTAGTGAATGATTTTAAAGCACTCTCTTATAAAACCTATTTGATTAGAAAATTTATATGTCACGAAGTTAATTTTTTAGCGTGTATTTAAAAAACTAATAGTTGTGCGGACATAGATGGAAACATAAATAAACTTGAATGTTCTCAAACATTAAAACATCAAAAAAAATTTTATTTTATTTTATTTTATGATCACTTCCGTTACCGCAGAAAATTACAGCATTGCTCATTCGTTTATAAAATTAAAATAAAAAATGAAAAGGAGCGGCCTGAGCGGTTGGGTCAAAATGCAAAAAAAGAAGAAGAATGAGATTCAATTAAATGAATTATTGAACAAAAATAAAAAAATGACTGAGTTTTGTAATACTGCAAGTAGTGTCTCGGTATCAGCTACAGCGAGAGCGAGTTCAAATTCACTAACTATGTCAATAATGTCAGTACCAGTTCCAGGTAGTGCTAATAGTGTCCCTGCAGACTCAGCTACAGCGAGTTCAAACTCATTTATGCCAGCACCAGTTCCAGATAGTTCAGCGCGTTCAAACTCATTTATGTCAGCACCAGTTCCAGATAGTTCAGCGAGTTCAAACTCATTTATGTCAGCACCAGTTCCAGGTAATTCTAATAGTGTCTCAGCAGACTCAGCTACAGCGAGTTCAAACTCATTTATGTCAGCACCAGTTCCAGGTAGTTCAGCGAGTTCAAACTCACTAACTAAGTCAGCACCAGTTCCAGGTAATTCTAATAGTGTCTCAGCAGACTCAGCTACAGCAAGTTCAAGCGTTTCAACTATCTCAGCAGTGTTACCCCTGGCTCTGACGACCCACACTGTCAACACCCATGTGGCCAAGTGGATTATAACCGACGACCTGCGTGAGTATTTCAGCAAAAGTGCAGATGGTTTTTTATCATGCCAACATATGGGTAGCGATTTTAAATTATCTACTAAAGTACTGCCTGGTGACACTTTTAAATTTAAACGACAGTGTACAAAGTCCCTTTTTTTCCGGGAAAAAGTGACCCAGCCGGCACAGGACGTCCAAGGACGTCCATAGGACGTACTAAGTTCGTCCGTTCGTCCACGTCTAAAACGGACCTATTTAGACGTCCATAGGACGTCCAATGTTCGTCCGTTCGTCCAAGTCTAAAACAGACCTATTAAGACGAAACGGGTCAATTCTGATCCGGCCGAACGAACTATTTTATTTCAACCCACGTGTGTTTAAAGTAAAGTGATTCTCTTTAAAACTGAGATCATCTCCAAGTGGTGTTATTAAATTTTGCATTTATATATTATAATGGATTCGAAGCTTAGATTAACAAAAAGAAAAAATGTTTCTATCGATAAGAAAATACAAAGGTACGAGTACTCGTACTCGTATATAAAATACTCGTACTGAAATATAATATATAATATATATATAAAATATATAATATATATATATATATAATATATATATATAATATATATATATAATATATAATATATATATAAAATACTCGTACTGAAATATAAAATACATTAAAACCCACGTGGGTTTTAATGTATTTTATATTTCAAGTAAATTTTTTTTTTTTTTCATGTCAATGTTTTGGTATTCAAATATATAATATACATTTAAATATAGTTATATATACTAAATATATAAAAATATTGTTAAAATTTATGCATGTATCTAATTATAAATATACACTGCAGTGTATATAAATGTGTGTATAAATGTATATATATATATATATATATATATATATATATATATATATATATATATATATATATATATATATATATATATATATTTATTTAATATATATATATATATATTAATATTATATATATTAAATATATATAAATATATATATACTTATATATATGTATATATATATATATATATATATATATATATATTAAATATATATAAATATATATTTATATATATATATATAATATATATATATATATTTAATATAAATATATATATAAATTTGTTTTGAAACTTAACACTTAAATAATTATAGTGTTATAGCCATATATAACATAAAAAATATAAAACTTAGTAAGATGCAGCCATATAGTTGCTTTTTACCTATTTATAATTTTTGTATAAGTTAAATTAATAGGTTATTTAAATTTAGAAGAAAGCGACTTACAGACTGGCGAAATTCTAAAAAAGCTGTCTGTGAATTTTCCCAATCTTTTATTCGAAAGGAAGATTTTAAAAGTTCAGATTTTGAAGATTTAGAGAGTGCAGATAGTGACTCTGTATGTAAATTTGCTGCAGATAATGTTATTTATCCAAATGTAACTAGTGCCTTAAGGCCAACATTTAGTAATGGGGTACTACAAAAATATGTTTTTTCTTCTGATTCAATTATTAAAAATCAGATAGAGAGATTCACAGATATTAAAGATGGTGATCAGGAAGAAATGTATGTCTTTAACAACAGTGATATTGAAAAAGAACCATTTGTTACTTTTCAAAATCAAATAAAACTTTGGAGTTTAAAACACAACTGCACAAGGCAATGTACCAATGATTTATTAACTATTTTAAAATGTCATGGGCACCAGGAAATACCAAAAGATGCAAGTACACTTTGGTGTACAAGAAGAGTTGTGAAAACAACATCTTTTGATAATGGAAATTTCATTTATTTTGGCATAAAAAAAGGTATTGAAAATATATTGCAAGTTCAAGACTTCTACTCTAAAATTAATCTTATATGTAATGTAGATGGTTTACCTATTTTTGAATCAAGTGCCTACCAAATTCGGCCTATACTTTGTCAATTTGGACATTTTAAACCATTTGTTGTTGGATTGTATGGCGGTGAAATAAAGCCACGTGCTTCAGAATTATTAGCAGATTTTGCAGAAGAGTTAAAAACTTTCAAACAGCCAGAAGAAATATTTGGTAAGATCTTTAATATTTCTTTGTTTGCAATAACATGTGATGCTCCTGCTAGGGCACTATTAAAAGGCACAGTTGAACATTCAGGATACTATGCATGTGAGAGATGCAATTTGCGTGGTTTTTATGTTCATGGTCGTATTGTTTATGATAAAAGTCACGAAACAATTGCAAATAGAAACAATGCTGATTTAAAAGTCGCATTATACTCTCAACAAGATAAAGATGGTCGGTGCCATCATCATACACGAACTCCACTGTTTGACATTGAAGGTTTAGACATGATTCAGGATTTTGCTCTAGACTATATGCACTTAGTTAATTTAGGTGTTATGAGACGTATGTTATACTACTACAAAGGTACATATTCCCAAATATTTGATGGTCGTTTATCAACACCTTATTTAAAAGAGATTTCTCATTTACTCACTAATTTAAATGGGAAGTTGCCATCAGATTTTGTGCGTCAAACAAGATCTTTAGAAGATGTCAATAGATGGAAAGCCACAGAACTAAGAACTTTTTTACTATATGTGGGTATTGTTGTCTTAAAGGACATTCTCAATCCTAAAATGTATAAACATTTTCTTAGCTTATCTTTAGCAATCCGCATGTTGTGCGAGGAGAGTAATGTTAATAGGAGAATATATTTGAGCCATGCTAAAAAACTTTTGGAGTATTTTGTGTTTAACACTCATGAACATTTTGGTGACACATTTTGTGTCTACAACGTTCACTGTCTTCATATAACAGATGATGTTGAACATTTTGAAAGCAGTTTGGATGAGATTTCTTGCTTCCAGTTTGAGAATTTTTTGCAACAATTAAAAAGATTAGCACGAGGTAAACAAAATCCTTTAGTAGAACTTGCAAAACGCTTAAGCGAACATAAATTAGATGATCCACGTAAAGAAAAATTAATAACTAAAATTGATGTTTCTAAGAATGCTTGTTTCATGACGAAATATTTTGTTGTTTTTGTTAAAAACATTTTACCAAACGATCAATTAGTTTGTGAAATCTACAAAAAGAATCGTTTAAACAATTTCTTTGACAGCTTTGTAGAATCTAAGATACTTAATATATACTATATCAAAAACAAAAATTGTAGTCTAGCAATGCAAACAATTAACATGCATGACTTACTTAGAAAATGTGTGTGTATTCCATATAAAAATAACAAAGTTGTAATATCTTTATTAAATAATGTGAATTTTTGAAATTGCATATTTTTTTGTTTTTTATGTATTTATTGAAGGTTTATACATTTTTTAACTATGAAGCTAATTTCTAGAATCATATATATTTTACAAAAACATAAAATTTATCCTCAAAACAATTCAAAATATACAAGAGTTACAATTTTGCATTGATATATTGTACATAATAAATAGTAAGTTTAATTGTTATGACTTATTTGCTATTTAGTTTATAATTATCTAAAATTGTAGGTTGTACAGTACTGTTGCAATTAAAGAAGATGGTATTGACACTAAGACAGTAGTACCTACTCACTGGGTTAATGCAGAAGAAAGTATAGTATACTATCCTCCACGAGGAAAAAAAACTGTGGGTGTTTATTTATCTGAATGGGCTAGTCCAGAACCTGGCTGGCAAGAGTTTATGTTGTTAGAATTTATTTTGGAGTGTGGAAGTTATGAAACATGTCAGGCAATGTTAAACTTTTTAACTGAAGATGAAAATGATGATCGTCCTGGTAAGTGTATCTATTGGTTCATTTAAAAACTGTTTGCATTTTTTTTTTGTCAGATGATATACTGTTATATATTTTGTAATAAAGTTAATATTTTCAGAAACTTGCTTGTGTAGTTTCTTTGTTCAGCAAGGTTATTTTTTCACAGTTATAGGCTTGAGATAAGGTTTTAACAAAAATTACACAATAGTTACCCCTGGACCTTGAAGAAATTAGTATAATAAGAAGAAAAAATTGATAAAATAAGACCAATGCAATTTATGATAATAATGTATATAGAGCTTTAATATGTTGGGTATTTAATTGGTGTGTTCTGGGATTATTTAATTTTTTATTCTATTTTTTTTGATTTTATAGTTTCAAATATACTCAACCCAAAGGAACGAGTTCCAAGTCCAAATTTGAATGTTTTAAAGTGCACACCATCTGGTTCTTCATCACCAATTCAAATGGGTGTGCCACTTATATCTCCATGGAAAAAAAGTAAAGTGGGCTGTGTAATACAGCCAAGACCAAATGAAGATTTCCAACGATCATTGGATTTAGAATCGTACCACTTTAACAAAAATCCAACATCTTTCAAGATAGGTGATGGTGGTGTTTCATTTAAGGAAATGACAAATAAACGTAAGTTTTTGCATGGTATTAAGGTTTGTGATGATCTTTATTTCTCTGCTCTTATAATCTTTCTCTTTTAAAATTTTAAAAGCTAATTTTACCTCTAGTTTTATAAATGTTTTTTCCTGTTGGCTTCAATACAAATAAAGAATTTATATTTAGAGTTTCAGTATGCCATGCTAATAAAACTAGAATTGTTGCAGCAAAATCAAATTAAAATTATGGAGCGATTGGACAACATGGAAACACAACCAAAAAGTGGTGCTACTGATGTGGGTGTCATAATTACAATCCCACATAAAGATATTAAGTGTTTTAATGAAGAAGAGGAAATTCTCAGAGCAAGTTCTAGTGCTATGAAAAACAAGGTATAAACATTAAACTTTTCAGGAGTATATTCTATATACTATTAAAACAGGTGATGACCACAAATAACATACAACAAAGTTGTATGTTATTTGTGGTCAACTCTAATGAAACAGGAATCTATTATGTTCCTGATGATTATTCAAGTAATGTTTCTTGTAACGTTAGTATATCGTGTTTGTGAAAATGTAAAGGTGCAATATAAAATTTAACTTTTACGATATTAGATTTTAGAACTTATTAGATTTAATAATTTAACAATTTCTCAGATCACTCAAATCAAAGCCATTGGTGGTGCAACACCACGCAAAACTGTGAAAAATGTTTTAAACCAGTTAATGGTGCCACAAGTGCAAAACTTATTTAGTAAAGATGGATTGAAAGGCAAGCTAAAGTTTACAGCTACAGAACATTACAAGTGTATTAAAGGTTAGGCAATGATTGTATTATGCATTCCTAAGTTGAATTAAAAAAAAAAGTTATTTTTATATTTACATATAAAAATAAAAAATTGTTTATATAAAAACCATTTCTTTGTTCAGAAGACTAACAATTGTAATTTACTTTTTTGTTTGTTTAGAAGGCTTAGTATCTGAAAGAACCGGTTATGATGCCGCAACTATCGAAGCCCTTGTTGGCGATTTATTGAAGCGGGCGTTGCCGAAAGTAAAAATAGTTAACGATGCTGACGTTCACGAAGAAGAAGCAACTTAAAATTGTTGCTTTGTAAATTTATTACTTTTGAAAGTAAATGCTTTTTACATATTTCAGTTGTTTTTATTTTAGCACACCTTTTTATAAGCATTTGAAATTCTGATCAAAGTTTTTAAAATAATATTTATACTCTGTCACAGATGTAATTCTACCTAGACACACAGATATATCTAATTAGACTATCTAGTTAGACATATTTTGAAAAATATTTTAGACGTCCATGGACGTCTAAAATATTAGAAATTATAGACATAGTTGTCCAAAATGGACGGGCGAATGCCGTTTCATTTAGTCGTCTATAGGACGTCTTATGGACGTCTAAAATGGACTTCCGTTCGTCCAATTTTAGACGTCCATGGACGTCAATAGACGTCCGAAATGGGCGGACGAGTGCCGTTTCATTTAGTCGTCCATAGGACATCTTATGGACGTCCAAAATGGACGTCCGTTCGTCCAATATCGGACGTCCATGGACGTCTTATGGACGTCCGCGTGCCCTCTGGGGAATGGTGAGAAAATTAAGAGAGACTGGATTTGCTAATCCCCATCTACTAGTAAGGTTTTCTGCGCCCATTGTAAATTATTTAATTCAAAATGTGGAATTGGAGCATCTGCTTTGATGTCATCAGGATATGATGATTGGAAACACGCTGCAAGAGACTTAGCTCGCCATGAAATAAGTGAAACCTACATTCAATCAATTGAAACCCTTTTAACACGTAGGAAAGCTGGAGAGCACATTAGTAAGAGGCTCACAGAGCAATTTGAATCAGAGAAAAAGTACTGGAATGACATACTGTTGCGTATTCTAACCGTAATCAAAATGTTAGCATCGCGTGGGTTGTCATTCCGTGGCAGTAACGAAATTGTGGGTTCTGTCCACAATGGCAATTATTTAGGTTGCTTAGAGCTAGTGGCTGAGTTTGAACCATTGCTTGCAGAACATATTCAGAAAAGAGCGAACAAAGGCCGAGGTCATGTGTCATATCTGTCATCAACTACATGTGATGAATTTATTCATGTGTTAAGTCGTGACGTTTTGGACCACATTTTAACTGAGATTAAAGAAGCAAAATACTTTGCAGTTAGTGTTGACTCAACACCAGATATTTCACATGTAGATCAGCTTACCATTATATTCCGTTACATGACTTCTAAAGGACCAGTTGAACGTTTTGTGACATTTATCCCTATAGAAGAGCACACTGGGGAAGGATTAGCAACAAATTTACTTGATTTTATGGAAAATACTGGCATTTCAATTAAAGACTGCCGAGGTCAATCCTACGATAATGCTGCCAACATGAGTGGCCGTTTCAATGGCATGCAAGCAAAAATAAAAAAACATAATAACTTAGCTGAATACATACCATGTTGTGCTCATTCGCTTAACCTTGTTGGTCAATGTGCTGTAGGATGTTGTTCTGAGGCTGTAACGTTTTTTGACTTTGTAAATAAGCTGTTTGTATTTTTTTCTGCCTCCACCTCTCGTTGGAATCGTTTGATGGCAGTTTTAAAGCCACTTAATATGCCTACCTTCAAAAGGTTATCTAATACCAGATGGTCAGCACATTATGATGCTGTACACTCCCTCCAGGTTGGCTATACGCAAGTGAAGTCTACACTGGATATCATGTGTCAAGATATGTTCCAAAAGCGAGAAACACGACCTGAAGCCGCAGGATTGAAAGATATAATGAGTCATCATGAAACAGGTATCCTTGTTCAATTGTGGTCAAAAATTCTGAATAGGTTCAATTTAACTAGCAAGTACTTACAAGGGGCAGACATGGATCTCAACACCGCTACGGAACTGCTTCGTTCTTTGGGTGATTTTGTTCATTCTCTTCGGAGCCAGTTCACAGCATTTGAAAAGGAAGGAAAGGATCTGGGTACCGATTCGTACAAAGGTGAATCAAGGCGAAAGCGCAAGAGGAACCAGAGATGGGATTATGGTGACTCAGAAGATCTAGAGTTATCCCCTTCTGATAAGTTTAAAGTTCAGTGTTTTTTGCCTATAGTTGATCAATTGTTAGTTGCTCTTAAACAGAAGGCTAATGCATATGATACAGTCAGCAAAAGGTTTGGTTTTCTTAAAAATCTACAATCTTTGTCCAATGATGGTATGAGAGATCATGTTTCATTTGTATGTGAAACATATTTTGAAGATGTTGAACCTAACTGTCATGGTGAATTTATTCACTTCACTTCTCTGTTTGCCAAATTGTCACCGCCCAATGAAACTGATTGTGTTGAACTGCAAATGTACACCTTTCTAGTTAAGAATAGTTTGACCGATACCTTTGTAAATGTCTACACTGTGTTGAGAATTTATTTGTCTCTTATGGTCACAAACTGTACTGGAGAAAGATCTTTTTCAGTCCTTAAAAGAGTTAAGAATGAACTTAGATCAACAATGGGACAACCTCGCTTAAATGAGTTGGCTTTATTATGCATTGAAAGTGACATAGTTAGATCAAGAGATTTCACAGTAGTGATCAAGAAGTTTGCTTCAAAAAAAGCCAGAAAAGTCAATATATAAAAAACTATTTTAAAGTTAATTGATTAACTAAATAGTACATAAATTATGCTACAATTTATATTTATTGTTTTTTTTTTTATACTTTCAAAAGAAAAATATATGAAGATTCTAGCTTCAGCTAAATATTTGACACCATCAACAATACTAAAAATGATATATGTTTGCTTATATTGCTAAATGCTATCCTATTCCAATATAACTTAAATATTGTTATTGGTGCTTTTGTAATGTTAGACTGTACTAAGGGCATACATGTACTTCACTTCTCTGTTTGACCTTTGCCAAATTGTCACCGTCCAATGATCTATATCCTGGAAAACATATGAAAAAATATTTACATGATAAAACAACAATACAATACCTTAAGAATTTGTCAGTGCACAGTAATAAACATTGAGTTAAAGAATGAATTTTTGTGTATTTGAAATATTGTTTATTTTTCTTTTTTTAATTTTTTCATTTAAATACCAATATTATTGGTATTTTCTTCCTTTATTGGAGGTGAACACATTATCAATTTGATACACGTACTCTACTGTCTCAATAGTAAATATACCTACAGCTCAGCAGTTGCTTTCTTAAGTCATGATTCAAGACCTTTTGTCAGTTTACATATATATGGGTGTCATGTGCCAAAGGGGTGTAGCTGTACCTAACCAGTTGGTGAAAAATTATAAAAAAATGCTCTAAAACATACCTAGATTGTGTCCTTTTATTAGCAAGACTGAAAAAAAAAATTCTGGGGGGCAGCTGCCCCCCTGACCCTCCTACTTGGGGGGTCTGGGGGCCCCCAAACCCCCCCGGCTGGGGGCGTTCGGCCCACTGACCCCCGGGTTTAGCCTGGCTAACGCTCGGCATTTTTACCTTACCGCCACATTAGGCCCTCCTATACTTACAGCCCCAAGCCTAAAAATGTCCTAATCCGGCCCTGATTGTTTAAAATAACTGTGAAATTAACTTTTTTATTAATTAGATGTAACGTAGGGCCTGTCGAGTATAAGATCAATAAAAAATATTTTATTAACTCACTAATAGGCTGAGGGGTTAATTTTTGGGCTATGAGATCACATTATCAGACTTTTCACGCACGGTTAAGTTTTAATAAACAAAAAACACTTTATTTTTGTTATTTAAAAATTTAGGAGGATGGCGCATCAACAACCAAAGTTGTAAGAAAAATTTAAACTTTAATAATTTGACGCCTGTATTTGCACGCTTCTATTGTAAAATATAAATTTATTTAATTCATTTTTTATTCTTTTGATTACCCAAATTACAGATAAAAAAAAACAAAGTGTATAAAACTGATAATTTATACCATTAATCTAAAGTTATACCATTGGTCAGAAGTTTTGATCATGCAAAGTTTACAACCCCTACCCCTCATTTTGGGGGTTCTGAAAATTTGCATGGTCATAACTTTTGTAATTTTCAATAATTTTTTACGAAATTTAAAATCTGACAATAAATTTTAATTTAGTTTACGATAATAAAGTTGAAAATTTTACTACATTCGTACCCTCACGTATGGGCACGGCGGGGGGGGGGGGGGGGAGATCAATATATTTAGAGTTTTTTTGTTCCCAGGCCTCCACCATCCCAAATTTTTACAAGGCCTCCTTATTTGGCATAGGTAGCTATATAGTAGCTCAGTCAAGCTAAAAGCGCATATAAGTAGGTTCAAACTAGTGCTCAGCATTATTTTGACCAATCCGGATTACGGATTACAATTATTTAATTCAAATTTCGGATCAATCCGTTTTATCCGGATTCACGGATCCAATCCGTCAATTCGGATTTCGGATTCAATCCATTGATTCGGATTTCGAATCCAATCCGGCTTCATTGTTTTTGAGATAATCAGCTATTTTTTCATTATTATCAAGTATCAACCTAAATAATTCGAATTACGATCTCAGATCTATTGACAATCGACTCAATATAAGACCCCTAATAGCAAATACACCAGGGTTTTCGAGTTTTTCACAATTTATTATTAGATACCCACCTATGAGGTAGGAACTAGGAATTAGAAAGTAGCAATTAGGTATTTACTATTTTTATTAATAAAAAAAGGAGATGTTATGTGCCTATTTGTATGCAGTTCATACAAATTCAGGCATTGCAAAATACTAAGTGCTTGTTGTGTTCTTCAATACCTTTGGTAAAACTTGTCCAAATTTGAGACATTTTTAATAGGTAAAGTTTAAAATATCAACAGTTTAATAACAAAATATAAATGATATAATACAAAATACGATACGATACGTAATAAATACTAATGTAATAACAAATTACTGAGCTGTAAATTAGTAACTAGTAGACTACAAAAAACTACAAAACAGTGAGTACTGAAAATAAATGACATTGCCTCATGACTGACGACTGTTATTAAATATTAACAAATGTACAATAATAATTGATATCTGATAACTCGTTGTAGAACGCACACAATATTTATTTATAGCACTTCTGAACAACAATAATACACGTGATAGTAGAAGAACCCATGAAGATTAGAATTAGGAGACCCAACTAGTACGGCAACATGCATGAAAAAATAAATATTTGGCTAAATATCGAATAATGCACGATTAAACGGCCATAGTTTGCGCATTTTTGTAGCTCGTAAAATTACGAATATGTGTATATTTCATTAAAAATTGTGTTATTATTATCTTATAAACAATCCTATTATTATATTGTCAATTATTTATCTCAATCAATATTATTCAACAACATTAACATCTTGTAATCTTGTGTTTTGTGTATTACTAAAATACTTAATATGTATTAACTATTAGGTATTGGGTACTCTCTTGTCTCTAGTAGTCTAGTCTCTTACGGATGTCAGGAACTGAATAAAAGGTCGGATACTTACTTCTAAGCAGAGTACTTACCTACATCTAATATCATATTTCAGTAGTTTTCAAAAAAATCGGGGAAAATGGGAATTTTAACGCAAAAACAGACAAAATTAATTTTATTTTTTTATATGGTTGTAACTCAATGTAAATACTTTAAATTTTCACCAAATGTTTATATTAGTGTTGAGTTTTTTAAATTTTATATTTAATTTTTCCAAGTATTTTTTTTTGAATAAACCGGATTTATATCATAATCCGGATTTGGTATTTCAATCCGGATTAAACGGATTGTTACTTTTGATTTAATCCGGATCAATCCGGATCGGTAATCCGGATATAGGTTGATCCGGATTTTGTGCTCAGCACTAGTTCAAACCATACACTTATTTTAAAAATTATTATTTTTCTTCCCATCCAAAAAATAAACTTAATTAAAATTAACTAAATTAATTGACTTATTGCAAAACTAGTTATTGAATATTGTATTGTCATCAAGCAAGAGTATGTATACAAAATTTGAAGAAAATCTATCACCAGAAAGTGGCTCAAAAACTGATTGCAAGATTTGATGTTAACAGAGATGAGGAGTTAATAAAAGCATTGGGGAAAAAAACCTTTTTTTTTTAAGGAACAGTGCGTAAAAATTTTTATTTATGCAGAATTTCAATGAGCCAAAAAGTTAAGAAAATTAACTAAGTTTTATTTTCTTCAAATACATGTGCGCGGTTCCAAAGTAAAAAAATGAGGTGATACTTCTTTTTAGAAACATGTATATATTTTTATAATAATTTATTATATAAGGCCTCCTAGGCAAAGACTTAAGGGGTAAACAGATTCTATTTGTTGACCAGCCTCGCACCCCTTCTTCATCTATTAGGCTGGCGCAGATGTATTTTTAATACATTGTTTCCAGTTTAGGATGTTGAATGCTGGATCTTCTTGACTCAATGCATGGGTTTGCTTGTGTCACTGTTTTTATGACTAGGCAACTCATTCTATTATCTCCTTATGAGGTTACAGCTCTAAAACTCAGTTTTATGATTTGGAGCCTGGCTTGTAGTCAGGTTTCCTGAACTCAGTGGTAGCTCTCAGAGAGGCTGATTCCATCAACAGCTGAAAAATATCAAAGTATTAACAGTGCCATGTTGCGCATGGATGGTGTCCCTGTTTGTACTTTTGGTGTGCATTGCGGAGGCCACATTTGGAGCCCTTTGTTACGGCTTAGGGTTTATTAGTAGTAATGAGGCAATTGCTTGGGCTATTAAACGGTGTTCTGAGTACTATCTATGCTTTGAGTCAAGTTCTTCAATCTAATTTAAAAATGAATAAAGTACCAAAAGCTATAAAACACAAAAAACCATCATCATCACCAATTTCTCTAAACCTATCATTCACTAATATTCGTGGTCTTCGAAGTAACTTTTCTTCTGTTGAGTCTTATCTCTTGCAAAGTTCACCAGACCTACTTGCTCTTTGTGAGACTAATTTGAGTTTAGCTGTCTCATCTTGTGATCTTAGTGTTGATGGTTATCTTCCTCTGATTCGTAAAGACTCCAATAGTCACATGCTTGGCCTGGGCATTTACATTCGTAAGAATTCACCTGTTTGTCGTGAAACTAGGTTTGAATCCACAGACTACTCTTTCATGTGCTTTCGTTTAGCACCACTTCACTCTATTGCCTTTCTCTTTGTTCTATATCTCTCTCCTTCATCTCAAGACTGCACTCTTTTTGATGTTATTTCTGATCATATTGACCAAGCCCTCTCTCTTTATCCATCAGCTAATATAGTTGTTGTCGGTGACTTTAATGCTCACCACTCTGAATGGCTTGGCTCTAGTGTCAGTGACTCTGCAGGCATTAAAGCCCACAACTTTTGCCTTTCTCAATCCCTAACTCAAATAGTCAACTTTCCAACTCGCTTTCCTGACAACCCTAATCATTTACCTTCTCTACTCGACTTATGTCTTGTTTCTAATCCTAGTCAGTGCTCAGTTTCTCCACATTCACCCTTAGGTGCTTCTGATCACAGTTTGATCTCTTTAAAACTAATATCTCATTCTTCTTCATCACCTGAATCCCCCTATTATCGAACCTCTTACAACTACAGTAAAGCTGACTGGGATTCTTTCCGTGACTTTCTTCGTGATGGCCCTTGGGTAGAAATCTTTCAACTTCCTGTCGACAAATGTGCTTCTTACATAACTTCGTGGATTCAGGCTGGCATGGAATCTTTTATTCCCTCTCGACAATTCCAGGTCAAGCCTCACTCTCCTCCATGGTTTTCCTCACACTGTGCTGCTGCGATTGCCAATCGAAACCGTTACTTCCATATTTATCAACAAAACAATTCTCCAGAAAACTGACGTCTGTTTATTACTGCTAGAAACAACTGTAAAAAGGTTTTGTCTAACGCCAAAACCCGCTATTCTCAGGTCATGAAATCTTGTATGTCATCTCAAAAATTAGGCTCTCGTGACTTCTGGAGAATCTTTAATAATATCAATAAGCAAATCTATAATTCCACCTCTCTTGTATGGTTCAGACTTTGTCACCTCACCTAAAGACAAAGCCGAACTGTTTGCTAAAAACTTTTCATCAATATCATCTCTTGATTCGACTAATTGCGTTCTACCTGATATTGCCAACAAACAGGTTGATTCATTGCTTGACATTCATATCACTCCAGCATCTGTATCTAAAGTGATTTCCTGCCTAGACTCGTCTACAGCTTGTGGCCCAGACAACATACCTGTTATTGTCTTGCAAAAGTGTTCTCCGGAGCTGTTGTCTATACTCTCAAAACTATTCAACAAGTGCTTATCAGAGTCTTGTTTTTCAGCCTGCTGGAAAGCGGCATCTGTTTTCCCTATCTTCAAAAATTCTGGGGAGCAATCTGATTCGTCTAACTACCGTCCCATAAGTCTTCTTCCTATCATAAGCAAGGTTTTTGAATCTTTAATTACCAAACACTTAATTTCTCATCTTGAATCTAATAACTTATTTTCTGACCATCAATATGGATTTCGATCTTCTCGTTCTACAGCCGATTTGCTAACAGTAATAACTAACAGGTTTTATCATGCATTAAATGAAGGTGGAGAGGTTAAGGCCATCGCTCTTGACATTTCAAAAGCGTTTGATAAAGTTTGGCATGCTGGTCTTCTCCATAAGCTTTCTTCTTATGGTGTATCCGGCAACATCTTTAAGATCATTGAATCCTTCCTTTCCAATCGCAGCATAAAAGTTGTCCTCGATGGACAACACTCTTCTTCTTATTCTGTAACTTCAGGGGTTCCTCAAGGTTCTATCCTTGGCCCTATACTCTTTTTAATTTACATTAACGATCTTCCAGATATTCTCACATCTAAGGTGGCACTGTTTGCTGATGACACTACCATTTATTCTTGTCGTGATAAGAAACCAACACCCTCTGATTGCTTGGAGGGGGCATTTGAGCTTGAAAAGGATCTCACTTCTGCTACAGCATGGGGCTCACAGTGGCTGGTGAACTTTAATTCAGATAAAACTCAATTTTTTTCAGCCAATCGTTATCGCAATAATTTAGATCTTCCTATATTTATGAACGGTGATGTACTCGATGAGTCACCTACTCTTCATCTTCTAGGATTAACTCTTACTTCCAATCTTTCTTGGAAACCATATATCAAATCGGTTGCAAAATTAGCATCTGCTAAGGTTGCATCTCTTTATCGAGCTCGCCACTTTCTTACTACGGATTCTATTCTCTGTCTCTATAAATCTCAAATCCGGCCTTGTATGGAATACTGTTGCCATATCTGGGGCGGATCTTCTAATGATGCCCTTTCTCTTTTAGACAAGGTGCAAAAACGCATTGTAAACATAGTTGGACCTGCTCTTGCAGCCAACCTTCAACCATTATCACATCGTCGTAATGTTGCTTCTCTTTCTCTTTTCTACAAATACTATAATGGGCACTGCTCTAAAGAACTAGCGTCTCTTGTGCCATCTACTAAAATTCATTCTCGTGTTACTCGTCAATCAAATTAAGTGTCATCCTTTTTCTGTGACTGTTCCTAAGTGCTCCAAAAACGCTTATTCGTCTAGTTTTTTTCCTCAAACATCAGTTCTTTGGAATTCGCTTCCTTCATCTTGCTTTCCAGATTCATATAATTTGCAATCTTTTAAATCGTTCGTCAATCGTTATCTTGCTCTACAATCTTAATCTTTTCTCTTACAGTAACTTTCAACTTTAATTAGTGGCTGCTTGCAGCCTTGTTGGAAGCGAAGATGTTTCAAAAAAAAAAAAAAATATTAATGATCGCTTTTTGACGATGATAAATTCTTTAGCTGCTTGTTAAGTTAAAGTTATTAGTCATACTTCGAAACCACATTTTAGTTTAGTTTAAGACTTGTAAAGCGTGCAAATCCATACTCTGTTTATATGTTATTATTACACTTTTATTGACAACGTTGAACAAAAAATATGCCAAGAACACATTTTAGAAATAAAAAGAGACCATTTGCTTGTAACCAGTACACACAAAAAAGAGAAGATCATTTAACAAATAAACAAAACTTTGCATCTGGTTCTTTACAATCAGCAAGTAACTCTAATTCAGGAAAAATAAAATTCAACCCAATAATTCTTGAAGATAAAGATGATTATAACATTATTATTAATTTTGGTTTATTGAAATCTTTAGTTGAAGAGATAGCTAGTTGCTCTGACTGTGGAAATAATATTAAAGTTGAAAATAATGAAATTAAGCGACAAGGATTTTGTTTAGAACTAAAACTATCATGTGCCTCAAGTTCTTGTCGATGGCATCAAACTTTTAAAACTTCAAAGAGTATCTCTTATGTTCAAAACAAAAACAATGTCACTAAATATAGTAGCAATAAATTATTTGCAACCAATGTTCAAATGGTGATAGCATTTAGAGAAATTGGTAGAGAACATAGAGCCATTAAATCTTTTACATCATGATTAAATATGCCACCACCTATTTCTTTAAAAGCCTATAATAGTATTATTAATGTTTTGCATGGTATATATACTAGTGTTTGTAAAGCATCTATGACTAAGCAGCCATGGAAACAGCAAAACTAAGAGAACAGAAAAGTGATGAAACAATGACCTGTACAGTTTCTGTTGACGGTTCATGGCAGAAGAGAGGACACACCTCGCTAAATGGTATTGTCTCTATCATTTCAACTAATAACGGAAAGTGTTTAGACTATGACCTCCTTTCAAAAAAAGTGTCATAGTTGTGTGATGTGGAAACTTAAAAAACAATCTCCTCAATATGTAAACTGGAAACTCAATCATGTTTGCCAAGCAAACCATGCAGGTAGCTCTGGTTCCATGGAAGCTATTGGGGCTGTTAAAATATTTTCTCGTTCCATATCTGAAAATAATTTTATGTATACCGAATACATTGGTGATGGCGACACTACATCATTTAATCAAGTACAATTATCTAAACCTTATGGAGAGATTCTAATTACCAAGCTGGAATGTATTGGACACATTCAAAAACGTGTAGGTACTCGTTTCAGAAATATTTGTATAACTCATAAAAATAAAAAGTTATCTGATGGAAAAGGTGTCTCGGGATTAGGTAGACTCAGTGAAAAAGCTATCAATACTCTTCAAAATTATATTGGTAGGGCTGTTAGGCAAAATATTGGTAACATTTATTTAATGAAAAAATCTATATGGGCAACATTGTTTCACAATGCAAACTTTTTTGATAAAAATGTTCTTCATCAGTTTTGTCCACGCAACAAAGATAGCTGGTGTTTATGGCAGGCTGACAAAATAACAGGTAACAAAACCTATAAAAAAAACTTGAGCCTTCCAATTACAATTAAATATTTATTAATTCCAGTTTGGCATGACTTAACAACAGATTTGTTGTTGTTAAAATATTTGCATGGCCAAACTCAAAATAGAAACGAATGCTTAAACAGTATGGTGTGGAAAAATGTCCTAAGGAGATTTTTGTATCTAGAAAACTTCTTGAAATAGGTATTTGCTCTGCCGTTATTGAATTTAATGATGGTCAATCTGGTTTAACACCAATAATACAAGTACTTGGATTGCCAGTTTCAAAGTTTATGCTTTCATCAACATTCATCAACCAAAGGCATAAAGATGAGAAAAAAATTAAGAGCTATCAGAAAAGGATTCCTGGATAAAGAGAAGGAAAATGACATAATCCCAGCTTATTCAGCAGGCTCATATTAATAAAATCATAATGTTTTTGTTAGTTTAATTTTATTTTTGTGTTTTTCTCAGTATTTAATTTTTAGCGATTTTGTTAACTTTAAAACATGATATTTCAAGATCCACATAAGCTTTTAGGTTGAAATTTTCACAGTACATTCTTTAGTTTTAATAGCAGGAGGTGAACCAAAACTAATGTTTGATACAAAAAAATAAAGATATTATGGCACTTTTTATGAGCAATTACTATACAAAATAATGTCAATCAGTAACAAATATCAAAATCTTTTGAAATATTTTATATTATGACTTAGTTTTAGTTCAACTCCTGCATTTCTATACAATAAAGAACTGGTAAAAATTTGAAATCTCAAACTCTTTTAGTTTTCCAGATTTTATGTTTACAAAATGTCATAAAATAACCCTTTTTTTAGTATTAATCGAGGCAAAAAGGCTTGATCAACTATTTTTTTAATTAAATTTTTTCAAATTATTTTGTTTTGAATAAAATAAAAAATATTAAATTGTTGTGCATTTTGTTATTCTGATTTTTTGATTTTATGTGTATGTACCACCTTAAAGATTATTTTAAATAGTCCTTAGAGATTATAATTCTTTAATCGCTACGTAAAAAATCTAAAACACATTAAGCTTCGTAACTTATAATAAACAACTGTTTACTTTTTTTCTTTTAGAGGAATATAAATTTGAAGTTTTTGTTATATTTTTGTTAGCATTTTCATTGAGTTATGTTAATATTTCATTCAAAACTTTTTGATATAAGTTAAACTTGTAACTGTTTCCAATTGTTATTCGTACAGCAGATGGCGCCGGAATTACCAATTAAAATTTTAAGGAAAGTTTTAAAATTGCACGCTTAGTTTGTCCCAATATAAAAGGATTATCTATTTGAGATTATGAAACAACACAACTCCAACGTAAATAATATTGATTAGGACAACTAAGAAAAATTAAAAAAAAGTCCAACTAAAATTTCATTAAAATGTTTAAATCCTCCTCAAGCAAAAGTCAGCAAAATATCATAGGGTAAAGTGACCAAATTCGAGCCAGTGACCAAATTCCAGCCACATTTTAAACTTAACTTTTCTGTCTTGGTTTCTGCTTTATGTTTAAAAATGCTCATACTTGTAAGATATTTATATTATTAGGTTTTATTCTTTTATTATAGGTACTTTATGTTACATTTATGTCCTAAAAGTTAAATCAATCTTAAATATATGCATTTATTTAGTTAAATATTTATATAATATTTTTTAAATATGAGGATGATGATTTAAAAATAAATAAAAGTCTAAATAGTTGAAAGATATCATATTGTTTCATGTAGATTGTTGCTTATAAATAAAATTATATTAAAAAATAATCTTTAATTGAAAATTTTAATAATTTATAATATAAACTTTTCATTTTAGAATGGCTGATAATAAAAAAAATAAAAAATAAGAAGAAACAATATCATCCAACTCGAGGTAAATATGTGAAATATAAGGAGTTATTAGTTCACCTAAAATGTCTGTTAGAGCTGCTGCTAAATTTTTTAAAGTACCCCTAGCAACTTTGAAGAGCAGGATAAATGGAAAATTGGTGCAAAAGCAGGAAGAAAAAGTTTAATCCCACTTGATTTTGAAAAAAAGTTACTAAATTTTTCAGACAACAGAGTTAGGATGGGCATTGGTTTTGGAAAAGAACAATTCATGGTATTTGCTCACAAGCTTGCCAAAAAACATGGATATTCTTATAAGAATGGCAAACCATCTAATAAATGGTGGCGCCTACTTATAAATTGACATAACAAAAAAAAACTCTTCGACAACCAGAATCAACAGCATCAGTTTGTCATCAATGCATAAATCCGATAAAGGTGGCATATTATTTTACCGCACTTAAAGTAATCATTAAAGACTGTCAGCCTGAAGTAATAAGGAACATAGAAGAGACAGGGCTGCAGCTAGACTTTAAGGTGTACAAAATTGTTGCTGCAAAAGATACAAATTATTTACATATGAGAACAAGTGGAAATCGAGAAATGATTACTTTAATTGTTGTGTGAATGCAGCAGGAAGAGCCTTACCACCTCATGTGATTCCAAAAGGGAAGACAGTAAAATCCCTTCAAAGTTTTCAAGTTCTAGATGCCCCTGAAGGAACCAACTGGAGTCCAAGTGAACCTGGATGGACTAAACAAGAGATTGAAAAACTATGGATTGAGCTTACATTTTTAAAAAACATTGGACCACAACGCCAACAAGTTTTAATTTTGGATGGCCACAATTCCCACAATTTCGTAGAGTTAATAGATATGGCTATACAAAACCGAATTAAAATTGTTGAATTACCTGCTCATACAAGCAATTGGCTACAACCTTGCGATCGAACTGTATTTAAGCCATTCAAAGTTTCGTATAATAAAGCAGCCCAGGATTTGATGTCTAATCACCCTGGGGTTATAATAAACAAGGCCGATTTTACAGGACATTTAACCAGAGCCTGGAATAAAAGTATGGCAAAAGCTAATATTGAATCTGGCTTTAAATCATGTGGAATCTTTCCATATAATCCTTCGATTAATCCGGCTGAAGCTTACTTGCCAAACTATGTGTATTCTGAAGACAAGTTCGTGACTAATTTCTTTGATCAAGTTAAAACAATTGATAATACAAAAACAGTTGAGCAGATTAATCAAACAACAGACAGCACAAAAGTGCCAGATATTGAGTTGGAACATCTAATTACCAACCCAAGATTTGTTATAGCAAATGATCATGACTATTTAGCCGAACCAATAACCGTAGTAAAAATTCCAGAACATGATGGTTCTGGAATTTTTTCAAATGGTTCAAAGACAGCTTTAGGATTATGTCTGACTCTGAAATTGAACAGCCTATTGATCAGCATGAAATTGATTTTACAGTTTCAACTCCTTTAGCTTCTGACTTTGTAAAAACTAGATCTTTTGCCATAAATTGCCCTTTTACAAATTTATCTTATCCAGGAGATGGAGATCATTATCTCCATGATATTTTTCCATATTCAGATCCAAATTTTACAAAGAGAAAAAAGCTAAGAATTCAGACAAGTTTTTTGTGCTTACTTCTAAGGAAGTATATGAATCACAATTAAAGCAGATGTAAAAAAAGCTCAAAGTGAAACCGAAAAAGAAATGCGTAAATTAAAAAGACTACAAAACATAAAAATAAAGGAAGCAAAGGTATTGTCAAAATATAATCCAAGAAAAAAACCATTGCTATAAAAACGAACTAATAAAAGTATAAAAAAACCGTGTAATTTGATTATGTTGTTATGAATTTTTGTTCCTAGTGTTTAAAAAATTCTTTTACAGAGCTCACTGAATTCTTTTTTTTTTTTAATGTGAATATTATATTCTATGCAAATCTTTTAAAACAGTAGTTTAGATTATTACATTGACATTAATTATACTGATATACACATAATAGGTTCTTATTTAAAATATTAAACCTAGTTTTGTGTTTGGTTTTTATTTGCATTAAAAAAAATTTACTTTTATTTATTACCAATATGTATACGTTTTTTTTCCTGGCCCATGGATAAGGTGGTGCAACTCCTGAAAGCATAGTTTTTTAAAGTTAAGCCATCTTTAATAAGTTTAGGCGAGTTTATTTATTGATGAATGCTTAGTATTAAGATAAGCAATCATTTTCTAACTGATGTTTAAGAACATGTTCATTTTAACTTTAATTTTGCTAAAACTGTTTTACTTAATGTTTATCCGTCAACCGGCTAAATTTGTAGGATTAAAAAAATTATTGATTTAATATTTAGTAACGCAATTAAATTTTATTATTTTAAATGCCAACCCATAAAAGTATTGGTAAAAAGCTTGTTTTTTATATTGGCTGTATTTAAATTCATTCTGCATACGCCTCGCTGAAATTTGGTCATAGTGGCTGTATTTTGGTCTAATTTATATAATTTTTGTTATCGTTGTTTCTTCAAAAAAATTTCATTTAAAATAATTGCTGTAATTATATCCTAAATGCTGAAAGATTTATCTTTCTAGAAATGTATAATTTTCATATAAACCTTTTTGTTAATATGTCTGTAGAAACAATTTTGTAAAGATGCGGCTGGATTTTGGTCACTTCCCAGTAGACACGCAACGTTTTATTCACGTTTCAATCACGTGTATTTTAGGTGACTTCGTCCAGGTTGCTATTTTACGTGAAAGTCACGTGAAAGTTACGTGCCAAAATATCTCGTCTTTCGGAACTTTTTTTATTCTCAAAAAAACTGGCATAAGAAATGTGAAATAATATTTTTTATTATATTAATTATTTTTTTATAGTATAGTTTTTGTATTCATTATATTAGTTATAATTATTTACTTCTATGATAATATAATTAATTTTTATTGTAGTATTATCTCAATTAAAAAAAAAAAAATTGGTCTATATACTATCTTTTAACGCAATGCATTTAAAACAGAACTAAAAAGAACAATATATTTTAAGTTGTAATATCTAATATTTAAATTATATCAAATTAAATTAAATAAATTAGTACCCTATTTGCCGTCCCTATTTGCCACACAAATAAGATTAAACTCAAATACAAGGTATGCTTTTTTTCTACTTTATGATATAATATTTTAGACTGGCGAATTTGTCCATTTTGCTTACTTAATTTAGTACGAAATAAGTTATGTTATAACGAATTTAATATTAAATTAAGTAAGCTACATGGACAAATTATAAGTTCTAGCAGAACTTATTCTTGATTCTTGAGCAATAATAATGTCTCTAGAACTTCTGCATACATTATTACTCAAGAGTCGTTTAGATAAAAATCCAAAATAGATTTTTCTTTATTTGGTTTTATTTACTTATTTACTTTCTTTATTTGGTTTTTATCAACAAGGTTAAAGAATTTACCCAAGATAATATCAATAAATAAATGTGTTATGTTATTTATTATTGATATATGTATATATTATTATTAAATACTTAATCTTTTTATAATATATGACATCTTGATCTCGTGCTTTACTTGTTAAAAAATGTTAATACTTATTTCCTTTTTTTATATTATTTAAATATTATATGGTTAATATATATATATTCGAGTTATGCGAAATTATTACTATATATATTATATGACTTTTATTACTATTGTTATTATGTACAATATAAAACAGGTTATTAATGCGGATTTGTTCGATGTTTTCCCCACAAAAAGATAATTATGATGCTATTGTATTTAAAACTGCATTTTACTTATCTTTCAATGTTGACGACCTTCCAATATGTAAAGCAAGTTTCTCTCAAGTATAGCATTGCTTTTTCGAAAATTGTTTAATGATTTAGATCAAAGAAATAGCAACACCAGAAAATCTTGTTGCCAAAACAGTTGGTGACTCACCATGTAAGATTTGTGTTAAAAATTTGTGATTTAAGATGATTATTTAATATTCATATTATTATTTAAGTTTTTATTTGTTTCTTTTGAGCTATATTTGGTGTTGTGAGCTATTATTGGAGAAAATATCGACTTATTTATTAGATAAAGTTTGATGCCTGCTCTTACCCCGTTTCCTTCTTCATGTTTCAATCATGTATTTTTTAGGTGACCTTGTCCAGGTGACAATTTTACTTGATTAAAACGTGAATGTTACGTTGCCAAAATATTGTGTATTTTGGAACTTTTTTTATTCATAATAAATACCTGTAATTAGAAACTTGGAAAGATATTCTTTATTTACTATTTTTTTATAATTTAGTTTCAGGGATAACCTTATTCAGGATATTCCCAGAATACCAGATATTTTTCTGAAATTTATCTTTTTCCAAATATCCGAAAAGTTTTCCATACATACAACTTTTATTACAACATATAACAAGTATATATTATTCATCTATTTGTTTTTATGTTATTTTAGTCATCATTCATACAAAAATTAAGAAAAGTTTTTAAAAAATTGAGAAAAGACTTGGCTGAATGCAAAATTAAGGGGGAAATGAGGGGGGAAATATTCTGAATTTTTTCCGGATATTTTCCGCAAATTTTTTCCGGATATTTTAGATATAATGATTACATGAAATATGTAGTTTATATATTCATTATTGTAATTACTTTTTATTTTACTTTTATAATAATGTAATTATTTTGCATTGTAATTTTATAATAATTAATTTAAAAAGTAGGGCGTAAGATATCTTATAACGTCGCAATGCATTTTTGCGACGTTGTAAATGTCACATATATAATATTTTATCCAAACATATTATCTTATAACCAAGTTTTATCAATTTAGGTTTAATAAATATATGATAAAGCTTAGTTCAAAATTGTGTAACGTTATGGCAGATAATTCTCATATTGCAACACGCAAAAGATCAAACCCTACTGCAAGGTATACTTTTTTTCTACCATATTGTATACTATTTTAGACTGTCAAATTTGTCAATGTAATTAATTTGATAATAAATAAGTTATAACTTATTTAATATTAAATTTATTAAGCTGTATGACAAATGATAAGTTCTGCATAAAATAATATTAACTAGGAAGACCCAATGGTATTGTTATGTTATTGCCTAGGAATATCATTCTGTAGTAAGACCCAATAACCTTTTAGCTTTTAAAGTTTGAGAAATTTCACTTTTCCCTCTCTTTGTCTTCTTTTGTGATCACACTCTGTAGTAAGAATTTGATTTAATTCATATCTTGTTGGAGAATGCAACTTGATTCTGAGTTGAATTTTCAGCACTCTGTATTTATTGGTGACCTAATTTGACAATACTTTATTATACATATTTTTAGTTTTATACTTAATATATTGTATATAATTAGGGGTAATATATTGCACTCTGTATTTATTGGTGACCTAATTTGACAATACTTTATTATACATATTTTTAGTTTTATACTTAATATATTGTATATAATTAGGCTCCTTAGCCGTGGTGAATGTTTCCACAGCAAAAGGAGCCTCAAGGTGAAAATCTGACCATGGATAAGGAAAATCATGATATAAAATCCCCACTATAATGCTTTGTGTTTATGTGATAACTATTACATTTTTATAAATTGTTTTAATTTTTGTGTGCATTCTAAAATGACATTTAATGCTGTTCAAAACTTTGTAGATTACTCATTTAAAGCAACTTTGCGGGCTGTCACCTTTGCATCTAGTGAGTTAATGTATGAACAAGTTAATGCAGAAACAGATGCAAATATAAGAAAATGGAAAACAAAGAAAACAAATTATCATGTTATCACATAGTACACAGATGTTATCACATAAGGTGAGTACAGGTCTTTTTCTAATCACGCCCATCAGTTATTAACTTTATAGATATAGATATAGATAAATCTATAGATAGATATTAGATATAGATATATATAGATAAGAAATATTTTTTTAAACTTGTATTTTTTATTATGTACTTCTTTTTTTTTAATCTTCTGTCGACTTTTTTGTTACATCTTTTTTTATTAAATACTTATTTACTTTTTTAGCAATCAGAGTATAAAATTAGAAGGCAAATAACTTTTATTTTTTTACATTGTATGTAGTATTGTTTTCTTAAAATTATTTAATGATTTAGATAAAAGAAAACAAATAACACCCTAGAAAATCTTGTTGCCAAAAGTAGTTGGCAACTCTCAAAGTAAGATTTGTTTTAAAAGTTTGTGATTTAAGATAATTATTAAATAATCATATTATTATTTAAGATTTTATTCGTTTCTTTTCAGCTAAATCTGATTCATTAGATAAAGTTTGATGCGTGCTCTTATAGAAGAAAATATCGACTGATTTGTTAGATTATGTTTGAAGCGTGCTTTTATGGGAGAATAGATATATAAGTTTGAAGCGTGCTCTTCGTAAGTTGCAGATCTACGACTTCGTACTTATTACTTTGGATATAAGAAAGATATTTTAACAAAAGTGCAGCTTTTATTACAAATTAAAAATTTTTATGTCAAGAACTAATATACTGACTAATAAAACCATGTATTTATACGTATTAAATATTTCCTCGACGATGAGTTTTTTTTCTTTACACGAATCCAAACACTTATAATTGTAATTATAAAGCATAATTATTGCTTAAATATTACGTGCCAAAATTAACGTAAAAAGCACGTCTTTTGGACAGTTTATGGAGACCAAAAAGTCAGCTAAATATCACGTGCCAAAAGTAACGTGAAAAACGCGTCCATAAATCACGTGAATTGGTCATTTCATGGGGACCAAAAAGTCACCTAAATATCACGTGCCAAAAGTAACGTGAAAAACACGTCCATAAATCACGTGAATTGGTCATTTCATGGGGACCAAAAAGTCACCTAATTGTCACGTGCCTAAATAACGTGAAATTCACGTTTTTGTCACGTCGCTGTGCCTACTGGGTTTATCCTACAGAAGATAAAATATTTTAAATTGTCTTAACTTCACCGAGATGGAAGCAACTCTAGAGTTGCTACTGTTTTATGATACTTCTTTGCATGGAAAACATAAACATAAAAGAAATTAAAGAAGAACTCATACTGTTGAAAGAAAAAATAATTTTCCAAACTAAAATTATTGAAAACCTTAAGATAGAAAACAGACATTCGGAATTGGATATAAGTCTCTTACAGCCGTGTCAAATATCGAAATTAAAGATTGATGGTTATTCGCAATGTGAAAATAAAATAACGAACACAGGTGCTAAAAAAAATCTAACTCAAAAAACGCATGATAAGCCTCTTAAAAATGCTGAGTACAAACCGCGACTATTAAAAACATTCGCAAATGTAGTTGCTCAAACTCACTCAATCACAAATCGACCACAAATCGATGGAATACTGACCACAAATATAAGCGAAAAAACCAAAATCGATAACAAACTACGCGCATCAAACACCAACAATGACGAAAATAATTTTACTTTAGTGTGCCGAAATAGTAAATCTAATCACAAAACACAAAATTGTCCATTAGTAAAAAAACATAGAACTTCAGAGCCAGTTTTCGGAACAAAAATTTCTGAAAATAAAACAATTGCAGGTGAAAGAATAATTCGTAAATTTGACGTTTTTGTCGGAGGGGTAAGCAATCAAATCAATGAAGAACTTTTTAAAAACTATTTAGAAACAGAAATAGGAATCACCCCCTTATCTGTTATATTGAATAAAGAAAATGAATACAACAGATCGTACAAAGTTTCCGTAAACAACACAGAAAAAAATATAATATTTAACCCTGCTTTATGGGATAACAATATAATAGTTAAACCATACCGAAAAAAACGTTTATATACTAAAATATTTCAAAATCTGGAAACTAACGGAAACCAGGAAGATTCTCATAGATCAAAATGGATTTAGGGAATATTTTAAAGGAAGAAAAACTTCCAACAACAACATTTAATTTATGTACTTTTAACTGCCACGGTCTAAAGTCCAACATTGAGTATACTAAATCGTTGATTCTCTCTCATGACATAACTTTTATATGTGAACACTGGTTATCGAAACTAGAACATTTTATAATAAAAAATATCTATAAAAATACCCATTCTTCATTTTTCCACCAGGCTAACAAACATGAGCAGGGTCGGCCGTTTGGCGGAAACGCGTTTTTTATTCGGAAACATTTGTTTCAAAACATTATTATTCTTTATGAAGATGATCACATCTTCGCAATAAATCTTAAAAAAAATCAGACTAATATTATAATTATTGGCATTTATCTCTCATCGTCGCGCAATAATCAAACATCGCTGGAGGAATACAAGAGTCAGTTGGATATAATTTCTGGTATTATTAACAACTACGAGGGTGTTGCTGAATTTATTGTTCTTGGGGACTTTCAATCTTTTCCTCACGAAATATATGATTTTTTAAAGAGAGCTAGCTATACGAAAAATAACTACTCCGTGGTTTTATCAGATTTTATTAAGTCGAATGAACTTGAATTAGTGGACGTAACCAAAGGCTCTGGACCTAAGATAACGTATCGCCATAATACATTACCAAACGCATCTTACATAGATCACATAGCTCTCTCAAGGTATACGTCTCTTCTGTACTCAAATTGTTTCGTAATTCCTTTTTTATCTCAAAATATGAGTGATCATTTACCAGTATCGATTGAAATTGGAATTATCGGACAATCTTCTCAAGAAAACAATCACAAAAAATCAGAAAATTATAGCATTCCAAATTATGCCTGGAATAACAATGATTTTTTACAACTATATAACAATTGCTTAAATATTAATTTTAATCGTCACAATTTTACGAATGAAAATTACGACGAAGAACTTATCAAGGTATATACTGTTATTACAAAATCTGCATCTGAAGCACTTAGTCAATATTTATTCGGGAAAAAACCGTCTTTGCATTCAAAATCTTGGTGGACACCCGAGTTAAGCCGCAGTAAAGATATTCTTTCATTTTATTTTAAAAAATGGCGGGAAAATGGTTTCCTAAAAGATTTAAACTCCCAAATTTTTATTCGATACCGGATGGCTCGAAAAAATTTCCGCAATGCTATCAAAAATGCTCAAAACAAAAACCTGTACAAAAAATACATAAAAATCGAAAAGTTAAAAAATACAAATCCAAAAAATTTCTGGAATACTTTCAAAAATATAAAAAACGAAGCAAACTCGAAATTGTTCACCATAAATAATAAAAAAGATAAAGACTCAATCACGAAAGAATTTGCCAACAGTTTTGAAAATCGATTAAACACTAAAGCAATCACATATACCTCTTCAAATTTTGAAATTCCACCTTGTACAAAATTCGACGAGGTAATAATATCAGATGAAAATATAAAAACGGTTGTTTCTCGCCTTAAATTAAACAAATCTAAAGACGCTTTTGGAATCTCAGCTGAACATTTAAAGAATGCGAGCTGTGAAGCACTAACAGAATGGCTCAGAAAATTCTTTAATTTTTCTATTAATCATGGGCAGACCCCAAAATCGATGTCTACATCACTCATAATACCACTCGCTAAATCATATAAAAAATCGCTAACTGATCCAAATAATTACCGCGGCATTAGCATCATTCCAATCTTTACGAAACTAATGGAATATCTTATCCTACTAATCTGTCCAGAAATAAAAGAAACTCATCCTCTTCAATTCGGTTTCACTAAAAACAGCTCAACCCTACACGCCGAATTTGTTATTAGTGAAACGATTAAACACTACAACAACAACAACTCACCCGTCTATCTCTGTTCCCTCGATGCTGAAAAAGCGTTTGACAGCTGTAACTGGGACATTCTGTTTGAGCGACTCTACAATGATAAAAAACTCCCTCTATATATTGTTAATACCATATCATCATTATACTATGAAAGTAGTGCTTCTGTTTCTTATCTAGGTTGCAAATCATATCCATTCTATCTAACGCAAGGAGTGAGACAGGGATCTATTCTCTCGCCTTATTTGTATAACATTTACACCGAAAACCTACTAGATACCTTACAAAATGAAAGCACCGTAGGTACATCAATCAATGGAAACTATACGGGTGTTGTAGCATATGCTGATGACATTATACTCCTTAGCTCCACCCTTTCTGGCCTACAAAAGCTTCTTAATACCTGTAATATGTACACACACAAAAACTGTATAAAATTGAATGCTGACAAAACCGAGTTCTTGCTCACCGGAAAAAAGCAAATTAAAAACTGCACAATAACTCTCAACAACAAAAAAATAAAACTTCATGATAAACTTAATCACCTAGGTTTTACATGGGATACAAAAAGTTCACCTTTTGCCTCACTTAATAGTTTAAACATTGATCACCGAATATCTAATTTCCGGGCAGTAATCCAAACTTTAATTCAATCAGGAATTCGTTTTGCTCACCCAAACTCCATTGTCCAGCTATATAAAACTTTGGCTGTCCCAACACTGACATATGGTCTTGAGCTTTGTGAACATAAAAAGGTATTAATGCAAAAGCTTGATATAGTTGGAAGAAACGCACTCAAGTCACTCCTCAACGTTTCAAAACATAGCAAAAATTATATTCATCCCTTATTCTTTATTGAAGATATATCAATAACTATACAACAAAACAAGCTCAACTTATTTATTCGCCTGATGAACAATAAAATTACATTTGATATTATTAAGTCGCAGCCGGAAAACAAAACAGCCCCACAACCTTTTTTAGATAGTATCAAGGGTTTGTGTAATAAACATGAACTAAATCTGGAGAAAATAATTCAAAGTAAAAAAAAAATAAAAATTATTGGCTTAAAAAATTTAGTTCCTGAAACGGATCTTCAAACTCTAAAATGTGCAGTTGAATGCTGGAACTCAAAAGAACAAAGAACAATCTTCAAGGATATTCTTGAAAAAAATATTCCTAGATGATAATAATAAAATAATAATAATAATAATTCAAGGATTTTTATAATTATCATGTACAAAACTCTAATTTACCTTGTATACTTGTATAGTGGGTGTTTAATAAATATATATAAATAAAATAAAGCTATTTAATTCTAAACGGATTAAATGTCGATAAAAATTAAATTATATGCTTTAAATTGTCAACCCCATTTCAAATGAATTTCTTTAATAATGAATTTTTATTTTTAAAAGTAGTCTACTTATGTTGTATTTTACTTTAAAGAAGTATTTAAAAAAAAAAAAGTTTGCCTTGAAAAAAAAATAAATTTTCCTCAGTTATTCAATATTTCTTCTGTTTTAGCATGCTGTTTAAAAAATGGATTTCTCAAAAAGTAAACATCCATTTTTAATGCCCTTTGGTATTTCAGCTACAAATAGGTTAACTTAGGTACCCGAACAGTTTTATTCATTTTACTGGTATATTTCCAAAGTTATAGACATTTCCATAATAGTTTCTAATTTTACCAGGCAGGTCTTGTTGCGTGATAATAAAAATTAAAACTTATAATCAAGCAAAAACATTAATTTCGCTACTAGTCCTCTTTCAATGTATTTTGAACAAACTGGAAAAATTTCAAAGAAAAAGAATAAACCTTTGTGGAGATATCCTTTTTTACTTTATCAGATTTGCTATAAATCTAATATGTAGATAATCGAAAAACAAATATAAAATTACAAATAAAATGCTACAGATTTATAAATATGAACTGGTTCTACTTTTGCTTGTTTATTCAAAAACCATTTTTTCTCTTAGCTTCTGGCTTCTTACTTTGCTTTTGTTGGTTGACAAATACTTTGCTTTTGATATATGCAACATATCGTCAAATATTGTTTACTCCTTGAAAACCATCATTGAATGGATTAATAGAAGAAATCGATAATAAATTTAACCAGTATGTATATATATATATATATATATATATATATATATATATATATATATATATATATATATATATATATATATATATATATATATGTATATATATATATATATATATATATATATATATATATATATATATATATATATATATATATATATATATATATATATATATATATATATATATATATATATATATATATATATATATATATATATCCTTAGGACGTCGTTTCCAAATAACATCATTCAAGCTTTCATTACCCTTCTGTATTTTACAGCAAAGACACTTTTTTAGAAAATCTTGATTAAATATATCTCTGAAAATTTCACAACTTTGTGAATGACTAATGAAATGCTTAATTTTGTTTTGTGTTTAAATAAGTTTGTTAGTTTAAGAATGTCACAAACAGTATTTGATGTTGGACAAAACTTGGTGGCATATTTATAAATGCTGTTAGTACGAAGAAAAAGTCCGAAGAGATTTATAACATTTTCCATGTTCTCTAAAAGCCACAATAGCATTAGAATTTACAGCCGCAACAGGTTTTCCAGGAGAGATTAAAAATGGTTTAAGGCTTGACAGAGATGTATCAAACTTTGTTAAGAACTTACACATATGACATGATAATTGTAACTCATACGAGAACCCTTTTTTTTTGTTAATTGTCTTTTTGTAGTAACTTTCCACCATTCAATGAACAACATTCACTACATTTACAACCATTAAACATTGTCTTTACAAATTTAAAGTTTATAGTTTTTATAGTTTATAGTTTATTGTAATTATCCTCTGTAATTTACCCTTTAAGTTTTTTTTCTACACTATGAAACTCAGCATTATCTTACAATTTTTTTGACTTGCACTTCCTTTTTTGTTTAAAACAGAGGTTTGATTAAAACTGTTTATACTTTAATTGGTAACATATTGGTTTCCTCTAAATACTTTTTTATATATATATATATATATATTTGGTAAATCTTAGCGTTTTTAACAAATTTTTTTTACTTTTATATAAATGTATCATGGATAAATTAACATATAACTTGAAAAATTTACACTTCTGTGTTTATACTTTACACACCACAATACAGTATTATACATATCAAACTTTCGCGGCAAGGAGTTCAAAATGAGGCAAAAAGTTGTCAAAAAGTCATTTAAAACTTAACAGTGTTTATTTTATGTACAATGACTAAATGTATATTATTTTTTGAGGTGATAATTATTAAGTTTTCTTAAAAAAAAAGTTGCTATGGGCGTTATTAGGTAAATAAAATCTACCCTAATCGTTCCTAAGATGAATTAGACCAATTTATGTATAAATTTGACAAATGTAAGTACTCTAATTTTGTTCTACAATGATTGAAATAAATGAAAATCACTTTTTATAAAATCTCGAAAAATTTTTTTTAAATACGTTTGAATTGGGGTTGACTACCTTAAAGACGAAATCCCATTGTAATTATAAAACTATATTTTTATAATGTTTGTAGTTTGTTATAAAAAAATAATAACCTTAAATAATGATAACAACAATAATAACAATTATAATAAACTCCAACTCACTGGCTAAAAACTATATAAAGAATAAAACAATAGAAATTGTATAGTAATTGATCAAAACTTATAAAATTTAGAATAAATGAGAATATATATGTACAAATCTTTTTATTCTTCATTAAAAATGTTTTTAAAAAAAAAAGAACGTTATTTACAGCATTAGTTCATATACCAAATATATCTTGCATGGTTATATTGAATTATAAAACTCATTTCATAACTGTTCTATAGGGGTAATAAATTTTGGGAGTTTCAATAAATCTTTTCATAACCTCGTCTAATGGTTTTCCAGTTCGTAAAGTTTCCTCAAGAAACTCAATGTAACGATGAGCGGCTCTTATCAGCACAAGTTTAGTGGGTTTTTTTTCCTTCATACCAGGTATTCAATTTTTTAAAGATTCCATCGCGGAATCTTTAAAAAATCGAATACCTGGTATGAAGGAAATACCTTTTAACGGTTGAATAAAGTAAAGCAATTCCTTTTTTTATTCACGCAATCCATTGAGTTAAATGTGTTAAAGAGATAACATAGATTTATAATAAAATATTACGCCAAACATACTTTCTTACGTCATAAAGACAAACAACACCTGTCTTAAGCATTTTTAAGCAAACAGTTTAATGATTAACTAATTAAAAGACCATTTTAATTTTATTAAAACGTTCTTTCAATTAGTTGGTTTAACGGTTGAATAAAATAAAGTAATTGCTTTTTTATTCACGCAATCCATTGAGTTAAACGTGTTAAAGAGATAACATAGAGATTGTGGATAGACCGGTCATTTAAGAAACAAAACAATTAAGAAAACTCTATCCTCCATTACGGATTCAAAAGTTTCAGTGTGCGTTTTTTTCCGTAAAAATAATAAAGTTTTTTAAAATAAATTATTTTTTAAATAAATTTTAAACCTTTAAAATTTTTGCGCGTATGGGCGGGTTAAATGTGACGCACGCGTACAAAGAATTTTTTCTTAAGTTTTAGAATCTTCAAGACAAACACATTATCTTTAACCTTGATATTTTTGCCGTGTGCCTAAGCCTAGAATTTCTTATCTGTTTATTTAAACTCTCCAATGCATCTTCCGAATATACCCCAATTGGCAAAGGTAATTTATGTGATATAGAAGAACTATGCAGTAGCAGTTTATGTACAGTAGGAAGCATAACTACCAGTCGTACAAACTCACTATACGTTTAGCTGTTTTAGTGCAGTATAAATCTAATTCATTGATATTAATAGGATATCCACAAGATACGGTTTTGAGAATATTATGCAATCTTTCAATTATATCATAATCAACTTTAGTAATTTCAGAAAAAACTTCACTATTTTTAAATGCTCTTCTGGAAGTATTTCCTTCATTGGTATTTCCAGACCCAGTTTTAGGCATGTCATCATATAGGCTTAACCGTATTCTGAAGAGTACTTGAATTTCCTTTTTTTAAGTCTACAGATAATTTTTCCTCATTTGTTTTTGGCTTATACTTTTTAATTTCAATTTTATAACTCAATTGAAGAATAAATTCCAAGCATTTTATCCAGCAATGCAAAGCTGAAATTCCGAGCCCCAAAACTGATTCAATCTCAGTTTTTGCTTTTAATTAATCAATATTGTTCATTTCGTTGGGTTTAGCATTGCACACATTGCAAGATTGAGTGGATTTTGTCTCTGTAAGCGCGTTAACTACTTTATTATCAAACATTGTAAGATCAACTCTATAGCTGATATTAAAGGTCACCTTTCTTCCTGCAGTATCAAAAACTTTACGAAACGTCTTTAAGGTATTTATTTGATTTTTTAGATCTGATTCTTCTTGTCTGGATAAAATTGGGCTCTCTTTTTTATATTGCAGATAAAGAGGTCTACAAAAGTGACAACTTGAAGGATTTCCATTTTTCCAAATTTCGCCATATAAAAAGCAATAGAGCCAAAAAAGCTGTACTTAAAAATTTTCTTCACTTTTAAGTTCTATACTTGTTTTAGCTGTCTCGTATTTCTGTTTATAAATACTTTGGCTTGATGCTCCATCAAAACCGATCTTTCCATATAAAACTCCAAATATTTCGTTACCTTGACCACATTTAGGCATATCAATCATTTCAGTTATTCTACTCACAGTGTGATCCAACATTCTTTGAAGAGTACACTTTGCAGAAAGTTTAAAAAAGTGTATATTCTCAGGATAGCATTTCAATTTTTCCTCGAAAATATCGTGCAAGGTAGGATAAATATGTACAATGAGTACAAGAGCTGAGTTTTTGATCATTTGATATTGTTTATCGTTGAGATCAGTGTTCATTTTTAACGCAAGAGCTTCCTCTATACTCATATTAATGGGAAAGGTTTTATCCAAAGTTTCATCAACTTTTTCTATTTCTAAAATATTAGAAATATTGTTTTTTAAAATAGAAGCTTTTTTTTTTTCTCCAGCGGCATTTGCACTTTTTTCAGAAGCCTAAAATTGAGCTTCTTGATGTTCAGTGGCTAGTTCTATTTTTTTTTCTTTTTGCTTTGCTCTCCAAGAACACTCCATTGTTTATGGGGCCTTCCAGAACCAAAATGGCTGTTTTTATTGTTCGTAAGATTTTTTTGAAGCCAACGATTTTCTTTTTGTATAAATGTATCATAATTTCGTCCACATTGTTTTAGTTTTTTCTTCACCTTTGAAATAAATATAACTAAAGCAACCTTTACTTTATTTAAGTTTTCTTTGCAAATTTCTTCAGTATTTTTAATTTCATTAAGTAAATCCTTCCATAATCTTAATTTATCCACTCCTAATTCACGTATATTTGGGATATGATCTAATTTTTTCATTGTTAATATTTTTAAGAACCATCAATACAATAAAACTTATATATCAGAAATATTTTAAATTACATTATATATTTTTTTACTTTACACTGTTTAAAATTTTATTTTGTTATGGCTTTTCAAGGCCGTAGACAACTTTTTTTGATGTTTGAGCTAAGCAACTTAAAACCCCAAAACGTTAGCCCCCTCCCCCTCCCAGCCCAAAATAGTAGGGCAACGAGTCAAATTTGAATTTTTTTTTCAATATCAAACTTAATTTATATTCATCGACGAATTTGAAATTTGATTCAATAATCTCTTGATGTTCGGCTTTTATGATCTTATAAAGTTTACACCCCTTCAAATTGAGGGGGCTGTAAACTTTATAAAGTCTTAAAAACCGATCGACACGAGGTTATTGAATCAAATTTAAAATTTGTCGATGAAAATAAATTAAGTTTAAGATTGGAAAAAAAAATTCAAATTTGACTTTATGCCCTCTTATTTGAGGCTGGAGGGCTAACGTTTTGGGGTTTTTGTTGTTTCCAGTCTCAAATTTCCGCAATTTCTTGAATAGCATCCTCATTCCTCATATATATGAACATACTCAAATATGGAGTTTTCTTCATGCTTCAAAGTTGCTTAGCTCAAACCTCAAAAAAATTGTCAACGGCCTTGCTTTAACAATTGTCACATTGTTACATCCTGTTAAAATACTACAGCGGTGGCCAAAAATTAAAGACCACTCATTTTTTTTTTAAATTTATTTTTAACCTTAGTATAACTTTATTTTGGAAAAAGGTATCAAAAAAAAAAAACATTTTTAGAAAGAATTTTTATTGTATTTTATATTGTATTTTATAAAATTTTTATTGTATTTTATAAAAGAATTTATAATTTTTTAACAAAACAATGTTAAAAATTAAAAAACTGACTAGTAAAAAATATAAATGGTAAAAAAAATTGGACAAAATTTTAAGACCAGTTTCAAAAATATTTCAAAAAGCAATAAAAAAATAATTTAGAAACGTGTTGTTCCTCCATTTGTTTTCAAGCACTCATGTACTCGTTCTGGCATTGAATTCATTAAAGTTTTGATTACTTCATCAGGCACATTTTTCAAATGATGAGAGATAGAAGATTTCAAACCTTCCAAATTGTAAAGCTGTTCTTTACTAAGCTTGTGATCAAGCCACGACCATAAATTCTCTATTGGATTCAAGTCTGGACTATTGGCAGGCCATGGAAGCATTTGAATTTTATTAGAATTGAACCAATCGCTAACAACATGCGCTTTATGACACGGCGCATTATTTTGCTATAAAATAAATCCATCTTGCAACTGCCATAAATCAATGCTTTCCAAAATTTCGATGTACCTTTCTTTGTTGAGTCTACTATCGAATAAATGAAAAATGCCAACTCCACAGGCACTCATACAGGCCCAAATGCCTATTGAACCACTGCCTTGTTTTGTTCGTTTCAAAATTCATCGAACAGGGTTAGGGTCAGGGTTAACCCTAACCCTAACCCTGCCTTGTTTTGTTCGTTTCAAAATTCATCGAACCGTTCGCTTGGAAGTCTACGCAACATTACGCGACCTTTTCTGTTGTCTACCTCAACGTTCATTTCATCACTATAGACCACACGGCTTTACTGATCTGTTGACCAATTTTTATGCAGTTTGCACCACTCTTTCCTGGCAAATTTTTTTTTTTTATTTAAGCGTGGTTTTTTTGCAGCAGCACGCCATAAATAATTTAAATTGTGGAGGACCCTTTGCACAGTTCTAGGACTTGCTTTCGGACCATTTGACAGTGTTCATTTCGTAGACAAGTCTGTAGATGATGCTTGTGTGTTTTCTTTCATTAATCTCACTAACGAGCGAACATCACGGTCATTTAAAATTTTATTGCGTCCAGTCCTATGACGATCATTAATTGACCGGGTCTCTTTGATTCGTTGAATTATGTTAATAATGCAAGAGTGAGACCTTCCGAGCTTTTCTGCTATTTGTCTGATGCTATAGCCTTCTTCTTTTAATACAAGAGCCGCGTATCTGTCTTTTTCTTCGATCTTTGCACGTATTTTTGCAATATTTTTATATCCTTATTGCAATTCAAAAAATAAATGTTTATTTGATATCGAAACTCAGGTTTCGACGTTTTATTTTATAGCCAACGTAATAAGCAATTAAGACAGTTTAAAAAATAATGGGTTATTATTTTTAATAAGTGCAAATTAAAGATTTGAAAGTGGTCGTTAAATTTTGTCCAATTTATTTAAAGAAGATTTATAAGTAGGGGAGATGGGGGCGCATTGATCGCCGTAGCAGTGTTTTGAAAATTGCGCAGAACCTGAAAGAGATGTAAAAACTTATTAACTACGAAACACATGTAGAACTATCTGGCTTTTGGAATATATAAATATTTTGATTTAAAAAAATGATAAACATGAATAATTTTAACTTTTAAACAACCCTCTCAAAAGATCAATGTACCCCAAACTATGGGGTACTATTATTTCCGACTTGGGGCACATTGATCTTATATGCCTAATATTATCTAAACGTTTAACACTTCTATAACTAAATCTTGTAAATAATTTAGTCAAAGGGTAATATTGTATAACATATAATACATCTAAATTTTTTAATTATTTTTAAATATAGCAGTTAAACCCACTAGTCTAATTTTTAATTAAAAAATGTATAAATCACAGCAGTTATAAGCTACCCGCTTTATATACGTTTAAAACTTTACAACAAATTGAAGTTTATAAGAACTGAAATATAAAGACTGAAATAAGAACACAACTTTTAAGTTTACAAAACTTGTTAAAAGTACAATATTTTGATTAAGAATATTTCATCATTTGTGAAAGTCAAGTTGTGAAGCAGCTTTTGGTTTACATTGTTTTTTATTCCTAAGCAAGTAATTCTTAGTTTCTTTCTTATCTTTTGTGGAGACTTTTTGTTGATTTTTGGTTTGCTTCAAAATTTTCTTTTCTTTTGACAAACGAATTTCATTTCTGACAGGAGTATCAGTCAAGATCCTTGTTTTTAACTGCCTATTTTTAACATTTTTTTCTTCTGGCAGATGCTTTTGGGTAAGGTTTTAAAACCTCAGATGAGATTATAGAAGCAACACTTGTTGACACTTTGTTTAAAATACTTGTTTCAATATTTACTATAGTTATTTCAGACTCTATGTGATTAACATGTGCTGGTATCATTTCAGATTCCATGTTGTTGACAGGAGTGATAGTAACTGTATCTGGAGCAGCTCTATCTGTAACTGATGATGGTAAATATTCGTCATCTTTGAAAATTTCAGAACTGAATGGCTCAATGCCAGCTACTCTAAATCCTGTCTGTATATTAGATGGTGAGAAAGCTTTTGTATACGGTTCTCGAACTATTGAAACAATATCATAAATGGTCATTGGTCTTGGGTTTGAAACCATCCAATTATCACATGCAGAATTATAAAACCTTTTCAATGGTCCAAAAACAGTTCTATCTAATGGCTGCAATGGGGAGGAAAACTTATCATTGTAATTCCGTGTTGAATTGCAAGCTCCAAGCCTTTAACAGAAATATGACTTTCATGACTGTCGAGAAGTAACAAAACTGGAGATTCCTGAGAACAGTTTGAATATTTAACAAAATGTTTAATCCATTCTATGAAAATTTCTGAGTTCATCCAACCAGAAGGATTTGCAAATCCCACACATCCAGGAGGTCCTTCCTTAATCATGTAATCATGAAACTTTACCCTAGGAAAAATAAATAATGGAGGAATGGAATTTCCAATAGCATTAGAGGCACAACATGCAGTTACCAATGTTCCTCGTTCTGCAGATGTGATTCTTCCAACTTGTTTGCTTCCTCTACCAGCTAAAACCTTTACCGGCTTTTGAACGGTTGTTAAACCAGTTTCATCAACATTATATATACAGTTAGGATTATATTTATATCGATTTCTTACCGTTTTAAGATTTTGAAAAAACTCTCTTACAGTGTGTTTGTTAAATACTGTTGATCCAAATGAAGCTTGAAAGCTTCATTTGGATTAAGCCTCTTTTTACGACAATATCTTTTTAAAGTCATTCTATCTATGTTAAACTGACGTGCTACAACATTCAGCTGTGTTCCTTCTAAAACTTTATTAACAGCTACTTTCATTGTTTCACTTGGTATAGCAACTTTATTTGTTTTTTTAATTCTATTTCTAACCATTTTAAGATCTGTGAAAAAATATATCAATAAAAACATATGTTTTTAATAAATGCTAATATTTAACATAATAATATTATGTTAAATATTTTTTAATTATTATGTTAAATATTATTCTTTTGATATTATAAAATAATAGTATTATTATTACTAGCTTATAACATAAGTAGATTTAAAAAATGAAATGCTAAAAGCTATTGTTTGTTTATATATAGTTTTTTTTTAAATTATAAATACAATTCCATTCGTTTAACTGTATTGCTTATAAACAAAAACATGGGGCACTTCGTCTTCTATGGGGCACTTTGATCTTCCGATCAATGGGCCCCGCATAGTCAAAGATCAATGTACCCCAATAGGTATAGGTAACATATTGATAGCAATATCTACTGTATAAATTGCAGCCAAATAAAAATTATATATTATATTATACACCTAACACTTACAAATTTAAAATAAAATTGTTGTTAACCCATACAGACATCTAAATAAAAATATATTTGAATTATAGTACGATTTAAAAAAATCACTTTTTATGACGAAAAACAATATTTTCTTTATTTTTTTTGACGCTGATAACCTTATGAAAAAATATTACGAATAATCAATTAGGGAAGCATAATGGTTAATTAAATTGCAACCTCACTTCTAGTAAGGCAAAAAGGAACGAGTAAAAGCCAAAAGATCATACTGCCCCGGCGATCAATGCGCCCCCATCTCCCCTACTCATCACTTTTTTAATAAGTTAAACGCTATTTAATTAGAATTAGATTAAAAAAATTATACCACTTTAATCCGTATGTTTTAATTAACAAGATATTAAAAAAAATGTAATATGTCAATTAGAATCTTCTTAATTTTAATTTAAAGATTAAGAAACCAACTAAAAAAATGAGTGGTCTTTAATTTTTGGCCACCGCTGTATATTACTAAGTTAACTTTATATTACAGGAAATAATAAAGTTGTTCAGTTAAGCTTTTTCAAACATGTTGTACTTATTGAATAATAAATCGTTCTTTAAAATTGTCAATAAATATTTTATCAAACTTTTAAATAGTATATAATGACAAAAGCACGTTTTTTAAAACTATATTTAATACTTATGATTTAAAAACTATATTAGAGCAAGTAATACAAGTAAAAAATTAAAATTTAAGTTTCCCGCCATTTTCATTTGTTTTGATTATAACAAAATACTTTCAAAAATGACGGAAAGCAAGGTTTTTAAGTGTTTAACAAAAATTTGTATTTGTTTTATAACTTCCAATACCGCAGGAGACCGCAGTAATCACTTTATATTTTCAAAGTAGAAATGTTAATTAACTAGAAAAAAATATATATTTTTGGAACTCGGTGGAACATTTTTTTAACTGATATATAACCAAAAAAATACATTTACTTACTGCTTTTTTTTCAAAATGTCTTTAAACTTAAACAAAAAAATCAGACTTTTTTTTTCTTATTAGTAAATTTGAAATATATAGAGCCAAAAGATTATCTTCAAAATAAATATACACTTTTATTAAAATTAAAAGTACTCTTTTTTAGTTAAATAAAAATCTCACATTTTTCAGATTTTTTTGAAAATAATAACAAATTTTTTCACTTCTTTTTACTATAAAATACAAAATAAAAGTTTTACTAAAAAATTTTTTATACTTTTGAAATAAAAAATATTGCAATTTAATATTATTTAAAAAAGGCCACTTAATTTAGAGAAAAGTTGTGTGGGGTTTATTACCATTTTGTTGTTGTTTTGACACTGTGCGTCGGTGCGATATATGTGTGGGTATAATGCTTAAACCAATAAAAACCACACTACGTAAGAACGAAAGCCGCACAATATATTTTTTGGAAAGCTTTACGTGGGAAAAACAATTACAAACAAGTTATAATAATTGATTTGATTATATATATATTATTATTCACGGATAAAAACACTTACTGAAACTTTTTAGTTTCTGTGTTACAAGAAATTTTATACTGATGGAGGTTTTAACATTTTCCAAAAATATAAAAACGTTTTAATGCGTTACTATGGAAACTATTTATGGTGAGAAGACAATTATGGTTTGGAAAGATAAATTAGGGATTAGCACCAAGGCATGTTATATAGAGAAAAAGAAGATCTTTTCAATTTATGTGACGAAGATAAAATTTCAATTGTTAAAGATGTAAAAACAAAAATGTGTATTTGTTAGAAGAAAAAAAACAAAATCATCACGATCAAGAGCTGCCAATATATTGTTCTGATATTACTAATATGAAGCAAAAAATAATAATTTATAACCCAAAAAACAATTCAATGGTGTTAAGAGTTTGCAGAAGCTGCCATGGCATATCTGCTAATACAGATAAATTTAATATTGTTAAAGGACGCAGTGAATGTAATTTTATGAATTCCAGTTGTCCAGAAAGTCAATCATGCAATAATTACAGTGAATTAAAAACGGAAAACATTAATGATATCAAAAAAGAATACGACAATATCTTAGAAAATTTACAAAGAAATCATCTGAACTTAATTGTAGTTGCATTGATTCGTTTAAAACAAGCTGTGAAACAACGTCTCAGAGTTCATATAAAAATATCTACCAAATATGTTTGAGTGATGATAATGAGTTGATTGCGCCATGTAATTGCTCTGGATCAGCACGATATGTTCATGCCCAATGTTTAATCACGTGGCTGATTAAACAATGGCTAGGAACATATCGTGCTGAAACACGATATGCTCATGCCCAATGAAAAATAACATGAAAAAAAACTTTATTTTTTAAAGTTTTTTTCAGCAACGTGATGAAACTTGCTTGGGTGATGTTAAGATAAGAAAAATAAATCGCCTTTGATTTTGCCGTTTAGAAGATACCCGAAGATCCTCCTGTATCATTAATATGGTTCTCAGTATTTTTTTTTTCTGTTTGTTTCTTAATTTTTATTCAATTTATCTTAACTTATCCTAAAATTGCAAATCTACTATGTGTCTAGTTTTGTATGTTTTAGATGGATTTGACATTCCATTTAACGCTGGATTTTTATATTTTTTCAAATGTCGTCATTATTGGAAGAAATGGTGTGCTTTAAACCAAGACTGGTATATAGACGATTTAAAAGATGATGTCGATGAAGATGTCGATGATCATCCAGTGTAATAGATGTAAAGAACTTATTTTAGTAAATATTGCCTTAATATAACTTTTCTAATTTAATCTTTAGTTCTTTAACTTTGCGTTTGTAATTTATTAAAGTAATATACCTCTTTGTTGTTTGTTGCGTTTTATTATTTTCTTTTTAAATTATTTTTCTATAAAAAAACAAAAATATTATTATTTAAATACTGCTTGTCTATAATGACCTGAAAATATAGGCTGGTATATATATATATATACAAGCCTATATTATCAGGTCATTATTCTAAAATTAATAAACAATTACTAATTGCTCATTTTAAAGTCTAATGCAATAAGAAGGACGGGTGGATAAAAAAAAACAATTCCTTTTACGTTTTTGGAGTAATTGTTCAGCTTTACGTGAATAGAAATTTGAGCATAAATCGCTCAAAATTTTATTCACGTAAAGTTAAGCAATTTACTCCGAAAAAGCTGAGTAATTGCTTAGCCTTACGTGAACAAAAATTTGTGCAAATTCCGTGAAGTTTTATTCTCGTAAAACTGACCATTTACTGAGTAAAAGCAATTGCTTTTTTTTATTAACCAGGCCTATTTAGTCTAATTGCACATATTAACTCATTCAACGCCGCGAGCCGCTGTCACCGGCTTTTGCTTTTAATAAAAGGCAAGCCGGTAGTAACGGCTTTTAGAAAAACAATCATTAAAACCATTTTTTGATTCAAGAAAGGTAAACATTTCCACTGATTCGTGCTTATGTTTAATAAATAACCTAATTTGATTAGTTTTACCTTTAAAGAAGCTTTGTTTTCAAAATTTATTGATTTTTTTCCAAGAATTTTTAAATGGCAAGTTCGACATTAAAAAAAAGTTATCCAATTCAAAACCGAATGATAAATGAGGTTGCTGTCAAAAATATTAAAAACAAGACAGACACTAATAAAATATTATATCCTCAATTATAACTTGTGAAAGAGTTAAATGTAACCTACCAAATAATACAAGGATCTCTTTATACTTAAACTATAGAGAATGCGCAATAATTAAAATAAAACAATAATAATGTTGACACCAAATTAAGAAAATTAAAACTCAGCTACCCGCTTTGAATACCTCCCTTATATAACAGTTTATAGCAGACTGCAAAACAGCTGAAGAAATTTTAGAACTCTGCAAAAGCATCCCAAACAATTACGTCACCGTGACGTCACTGTCCTGGCTGACGGCGCACAGCGTTATTCAATGTTTTGGAAAATTCTATACATTTCTCTGCTACATAAATTATTGCACACGTCGGTGTCATGACTTATGTTATATACAGTATATATATAAACACAGTATATAATATATATATATATATATATATATATATATATATATATATATATATATATATATATATATATATATATATATATATGATATATATATATATATATATATATATATATATATATATATATATATATATATATATATATATATATATATATATATATATATATATATATATATACATTTATATATATATATATATATATATATATATATATATATATATATATATATATATATATATATATATATATTGTTAATACATTTACATAAAATGCTAAAATGCCTACATAAATAACATTTTAAAGTGGTTTATGTGTGACCTTTTTCAATATTTTAATGGAATAAACGTCAATTTAGTCATTAATAGGCAAAAGTTTATTCATAGGTGGTACATTGTAATATTTGCGTTAATTTTTTTTATTTATGATTATTCAAAACTATTTACGTTTATGCCGACAATGTGTTATTTTTAAAGAGTTATTGTTATTGTAAAAAGCTATAAAACAGCATTAAAACAAACTGCAAAGTTGTTTTAAAAATATTAAGAGTTTGTACAGTGGGTGGCCATTGAAATAGAGCCATCGAGTTTTTTACACATTTTTGTTAAATTTTATCCATGATGTAAAAAAAAATAAAGGTTTACGGTAAAAAATAATTAAAAATTTAAAGAATAGTTGTTTATTATATAAATATAAAAACAAACGAATTTTTTTTTTATATATAAAAATTGTAATGTTATCAATATTTTTTAAATCCACCCTTTGCTGCTATAAAGCTTCTATTCTCCGTGGCATGCTGTCAATGCATTTCTGTGACAATTTTTTATGTGAGGTTTTCGATGCCAACCTTCAATTAGTTTTTCAATAAGCTGGTTTTTATTTGTCACCAGTTCTTTTAAAGAAAAACCTTCCGTTTTAATAGCTCCCACAGGTTTTCTATAGGATTAAGATCCGGGGAATTTCCTGACCAATCCAGCAGTGGAATTTTTTTCTCTCCTAGAAACTTTTTAAAGGATTTTGCCGTATGATATGGGGCAGAATCTTGCATAAATATAAATTCGCCATCTGGAAACCATTCCGAGACTTGAGGAATGAGCTTTTGCTCCAAAACGTCTTTGTATTGGTCCTGCCTCATTGTCCCTTGGACTATGTAAAGCCTACCCGTACTCTTACCACATATAACGGACATGACCATAATTGACAATGGATGTTTTACTGTCTCGATAATGCAGTCTGGATTAAATTTTTCACCCACCCTTCGTTGCACAAATGAGGCTTTGTCGTCCAAGATCTGAAACGTGGATTCATCAGAAAAGCACACCTGAACACAAATGTTTATAAAAATGTTAGTCTTTCATTAATCTAAAGAAAATCGAGAAATAAAGCAGAAAATGACAAGTTTAAGAAATAAATCCCTTTCTCCAATCATCTGTTGTCATATTGCGGTGTTTTATAGCCCATTTCAGTTTTTTATCCTTCATGGCAGGCGTTAATTTTGGTTTTTTCGCAGGACGGTAACACTTAAAGCCTAACTCATCTAAGCGTCTCCTGACTGTGCGATCAATAATATTAATTCCAGCATCTTTAATCAATGTTGTGATTATTTTTCTGGGTTTCTTTCTATTCTCAAAGCAAATATTTCTGATAATTTTTTTCAGACCTTGGCGTTGTAAGGCGTTTTCCTTTACAGTTTTTATGGAGTGTGGATATAGGGTTTTCGCCATTTTTTATTTTTGATGCTATTCTTTGCACAGTCTGCCTAGAAACGCCAATTCTTCTTGAAATTTCTCGTTGAGAACAGTTAGTGTTGCCTAAAAGTGACATTATTTCACTTTTTTTAAAAACATTCACATCTTTTTTTTTACCCATTGTCAGAAACTTTAAAAAATTTAATAGACAAATAAACACACCACAAAAATATGTAAAAGAAAATTAAAAAAGTTGAAATAATGTATATTTTTGGAAAAACTACTTTCAAAGAAATCTTTCACTTAATAAAACACTTAAAAAATAAAATTTTGAAAAATTTTTGGTTAAAAATAACGTTTGAAGAAAGATCCTTAACACACACACAACAAGCTTCAGCACTCTACAAATGGTAACTGAACACAATTTCACGGTTTTACTTGTCAAAACATTCAAAATGCAGTGTTGCTAGCAACAAAATAGTTTTGTCTACACAATAATTTGTAATAATGTCGTAAATAATTATGAAAAATTGTGAATTTTACGTTTGAAAGGTGAATTAATGCTGACAATATAACAAAAAACGTGATGGCCCTGTTTCAATGGCCACCCACTGTAATAATGTTAAACAACTTCGTGACGCAGTTTTATTGCTGTTTTATATTGTTTTATTGCTGTTTAACATTAAAACATAATACAAGTTTAAAATAAAACATGGTAAATAACACCTCAAAAATAAAATTTTGGACAAAATTTAAAAATTATTATCTTAAGAACTAATAAGTTTTAATATTTAATATTTCAACTGTTAATATGTTAGTATACGTAGTTTATAAATATATTAAAATAATTATTTCAAATACCATATTTATCAATATTATAAAGTTTTTTTGAAAGATGTTTTATTTGAGTGAGGAAAATTTCTTTATTCATCTTTGAATAACAATATCTAATTCTTGCTTCAAGTTCTTCCAAATTCTCAGCTCTCCAATTATTCTCGTACACTTGCTGTTTTAATCACCCCAAAAGTTTTCAATTGGTCTTGCTTCTGGAACGTTAGCTGGGTTTATATATTTGGGTACAACTTTGATTTTTTTCAATTTTAAAAAGTCGATGACCAACTTTGCGTAATGTGATCGAGCTAGATCAGGCCAGAAAATAAACTCATTGTCCTTTTTATAATATTCTGATACTAGAGGAAGAAACGTTTTTTCTAGTACCTCTTTATAAGTGTACTGGTTGATTGCACGCTTACTTTGATGAATATAAAGTGGGCTTATTCCACCGGGGCTGATGCAACAAGAAACTAAGAGCTTGTCCTCGTACTTTTTACACAAATTGTATCTTATTCGGTCAGAACATTGAGAAGGATCAGCGCCATAAAACCTATCATTACCAGCTAATGTGCTATTGTTTAAGGTAAAATAGCTTTCATCATCCATAACAAAATCCAAGTTTTTATAATTTTCGTACAATTTACGACATTTAAAACGCATAGCTTTCTTCTGCTGATGGCTACGATCTGGACGATTTGTTTTTTTGAAAGTTCGAATGTTAGTCATTGTTTTTAATACTTGTGAAATTAGAGTTTGACTACAGTTAAAATCTTGAGCTACTCTCTTTTGGGAGCACCCTGACTTATTTTCAAAAAAGGCAGCAATCTTTGGAATATTTTCTTTAGCAGCTACCTTAGCGATTCGACCACTTCCAGCTTTTTTTTTTAGACATCCATTCTCCAATTTCACGATTTTATCGTAAGCAGTTGATCTGGGTAAACCCCGTTCCATAAACTGCTTAGTAACAAACGGTTTATCTTTTTCTCGATTTTTTTGGAAAAAAACTTCCATAATTTTTTCGAGGTCCTTTACTTTGACCATTTTATTTTCAATATTTAAATAATATTTTTAACTTAAATAAATTAAATTTAAATAGATTATAAAATCCTCTTTCAAATAAGTATAAAGGTTTTTTGCGTGCATGAAATAAATTACATAATAAATGCAATTAAAATTTGTCCAAAATTTTATTTACAAGGTGTTAAATAGTGTTGTTCTAATGTCACAAACCAATTTTAAAATGGTTTGTGGATGTTTTCATTTAAATTGTTTTTCAATAAAAAGTGAAACAAAAAAATTTGGTTTAATATATCTTTGGTTATATTTGGTTTTATATAAATCGAATTATATTTGGTTTTATATAAATCGAATTAAATTTCCTTTAAGTTTAAGAATATGCAAAAAAAAAAATTTTTTTTTTCTTTCTATGAGCAGAAGTAAAATAATTTATTAATTTTTATTTAAGTTTGTTATAATTTAATTTTTATTTTAACTTTTGTAACCACTTGTTTAATGTTTGGATAGAATGTTTCTACTTTTAAAACTATTTTCTCGAAACAAAATATAATTAACTTTTCAAAACGTTTACAGTTTAAATAAAACTTTCTTCCTCACTTGCACTATGTTCTAAGTCTGATATTATTACTGTAGCTTGATATACTAAACGTATATCTGGCAACAGTACTAATATCAGATTTAGAATCTTTCAGCAACGATTCTCACTATGCTGGGTATTACGGAATGGGTATTACGGAATAGGTATTACGGAATAGGTATTACGGAATAGGTATTACGGAATAGGTATTACTTCTGTCGCTAAATTAATACTATATTTATTGGTTGTTAAAAATTTTTAAGCTTTTTTTTTTTTTAATTTAAAATTTCAATCGCAAAATTATTTGAATGAGAGAATTTTAGATTACTAAATTAAAGCAACTTAAATCTCGATACAAAACATTAAAGTTTCTGTCTGATGGCAGCTGATGCAATTTCATAGTGCCTGTAATGCAATGCAAAAAACTGATGCAATTTCATAGTGCCTTTAATGTTTTGGAACATTCTGAGTCAAAAGAAGTAATTTTGGATCCCTCAATATAGTAAAACTTTATTAATGAATGTCCATTGTTAAGAAAATTATAAAAACTTTCTGCATCTGGAAGGTCACAACCCATATTAAGCAATGGATCTGCCTGACGTTTCACAGATCCTCCTATCGCATATGGTGCTCCCTCGCCATGCCCAACTTCGAAAAAAATTCCAACTGGCTAAATTAAATTTTAATTCGTATATCAATGAAGAGAATAAGAAGAAGTTTTTCATATTCTTATATTGTGTGGTTGGTCCATCAGAAAAAAAAAGAAGATCTGTAATTTGAGTGTTATCTATCTTGAGTTCAATTAGCACGGGTTCCAGATGTGCCCATATAGAAGGAGGATTGTGCCTCAAAGAGTCGGATATATTTGTAAATGAATGATGTCCATCCATTTTATAAATTACTATTGTATGCAATGTCGCTTGTTTGTTACTTGCTCCAAAATGTGAAGATTGAATTGCATCAAAATTCTTGCACATAGTTCTAAGAAAAATCTATATGTATAACAGCTTCGTTCACCTTTACTGTTTCTTTTAATTGTTTGTACATTCTGAACTGGTGTCTTTTTATAAAAACATGCTTGCATAGCTCGTTTCGAATTGATTCACAGAATTTTAACTTAAGATCTTTAAGTGTTCCACGCTTCACACTTTTCCTGATAACATTTGTTGTTTTCTTTTCTCCCATCTTTTCGTATTCCTGTTTTTCTTTTACCCACTGGAACCAAACTATAATACTTTCATCTTTTAGCAATCCTTTTGCTTGAAATTGAACACGAGACTTAAAACGAATGTTACATTCTCTGAACATGCATTCTCTTCTATCAGTACTACAACAAACTTGTTTCACTACTTCTTCAATATTTTTTTCTTCCAAAACACGCAGGTTAATAAGTTTATCACAAAGTAATTGTATGTTCTCGTGTTTTTTGCACAGACATGTATCTCTATCTTTAGCCGGCGGTTTGCGGACAAAAAATGGGCGTGACGAGTAAACGTTGTAAATGAAATGTTGTTTCTCGTATATTCCGCGCTAAATTTTTCAAAAAGGTTTAACAATGAATCGAGTAGTAGTCGCTTTTGTTTTTTATCTTTATTTTTTGTTACAGTCTGTTTCTTTGCAGTTGTTATTCTAGAATTGTAATCACGTGTAAGAACTGTCTGATCAAATCCTGTGTTTCATTTTTCGTGATGCATTACCACGATGGCATTCACTGTTTGGAGTTGTACTTTTTGATGAAAAAAAAGAGTTTGGGGTTTTATTAACTGCTAATAAATTTGACATCCTGCTTGTTTCATTTGTAAGAAAACCGTTTTCTAAAGAAGAAGTAGATGACCTTGTAGGTGAATTTGCTTGTAAACCAGGCAGGAAACTTTTAAGCCTTAACCAACGTTTTTTTGTATTTTTCGGCTGAACAATTAGCCGTTTCCAAATCGTCCGTTAATGTTTGTATTTTTCTATAAGCCTTTTATTTTTCGGTAAGCAACCTTTGCTCTACCTCTTTGTTTGCGTTCGTTATTTCTACTCAACTCGCGTTCCGTTGACTCTGATAACGATGTTTCAATCTTTCTTTTTGCAGCTCTAAGTTTTGCTTTCTGGACAAGCCAACAACGACGAACAATTCGTTTTTTTCTTTCTGATAATTTTGATATCACTTTAACCTTCTTCTGCTCACGCCGCATATGCCATCGTTTGCGTTCTTTTTCACGAAATATTTCTGCCTTTTTTTTCTAATTGTCTGTCCTGAAACGCTTTCTGAATTTCAGCACGAGATTTCTTTGAAGTTTTCATGTTATATGCCTTATTGTATTTCTTTTGGAAAACTAGTATAATAACTGTAATTGTTAATACACCAAAAGTTTATTTATTATTTATTTAATATTATTAAAATATATTTCAAGATTTACATTTATTTTAAAAGCCAAACTTTTTATTATTATTATTATTAGTATATTATATTAGTATATTATTATTATATTAGTATATTATTATTATATTATTATATTATTATTATTATATTATTATATTAGTATATTATTATTTTATTATATTATTATATTAGTATATTATTATATACGTATATATTATTATATTAGTATATTATTATATTAGTATATTATTATTATATTAGTATATTATTATTATTATTATATTATTATATTAGTGTATTATTATTATTATTATATTAGTATATTATTATTAGTATATTATATTAGTATAGTATATTAGTATATTATATTAGTATTAGAGTCAAATGTAATTAAAAACCAAACAATAAATGAAATACTTACAAATTACTCTTACAATAACTTGAAAGTAAAAGAACGCAGCGTACATATGGTAATTATATTTAACGCTGCAAGGTAATCATATTTCATCGCTGCAGTAAGTCCCTAATGGTTGACGTGTTTATTTAATGCAGAAAATAGCTTAGTTTAAATTGGGCTTTTTTGCATTATTTTAATTAGTAAATAAGTAAAAACTACAAACCTGTGACTATTTTAGAATGTAATTACGGAGTGGACAAAAAATGTGGGGACAGCAAGTTTTTGACAAGAGCTACAACAGGATAAGGTGTAAATTAATACATGTATTAAAATACCATATATTAGCATGTCTAAAGCACCAAATTATGTCCCCGATTAGCCTTAATACAAAAGAAAAAAAATTATTGAGTATATAATATAGTCCTAGATGTATGACAGCTACGGAGTGGAAATTTTTGATTAACAATTGTGCACACAAAATTTTAAATTTTAGTTGGAAATATCCGATAAAATGCTAGTTTATATTAACGACAAGTATTACTACCCACGGTGCTGTTTTTTATGTTACTTGTAAAAGAATTGCGTTTTTATAGCTGTAGGACAAAATTTCAGTAACGGAGTTGACGGAATGAGAAAATGTCTCATTAACTAGATTTTATAGTTGAGTAACTGTAATTTACTGTAGTAATTATCTGGTTGTTTTGATTTATTTAAAAGGTATGTTAACAGTGATGTACTTTATCAACTCAGTAATTCAAACTAAAAATAACTTTGAAATAATATTGGCGTCCACGCAGAGGTTTTAAATAACTTGTTGAATAAAATCTCCGCGCAAGAGTGCAAAGATCATACTTCTATTCAAAAGATAAATTTAGCGTGATGTACTTTATGACCTCTAATAGAAAAGTTAGACAACATTGCTATTAAGAATATCTAAAAAAATCTTGTGTTAAAAAAAGAAAAAACAAACAAATTGCGAAAATATTTTTTTAAAGAATTAAAAAAAAGGTTATTAATGTAATTTAAATTTAATTGATGTAATCTAATCGCGAAGGTGTGGAAAGCAATCGCGATTTGAACCCTTATATATATAAAAAAAAATGTATATCTGCGGTGTAAAGTGAATTTTTAAATGTTTGAGTTTTAACACTTACGGGCCATGTGTTAACTCTGAACTTTTTTATGTTCATGCCTACGCCAAATAAAAATGATTTGCAGAGAATTGCGGTAATTGGAGTTTGCAAACAAAAAAACACTAGTTTTTGGGCCCACCCAGCCCATACCGTGGGAGCTCTGTGTATGTCAAATAAAATCCCTACAATCTTAGATTGTCAGATTACATTTAGTTTTTGTGAAGCTCATAGTGCAACTTTTACTAAGGAAAGCTGCAAGCTGTAGTAACATTGGTGCTTTATCAACTGTTGATTGATTGGTGAAGATAGACCACAATTCTTTGGCTGACCCTGTAGCATTAATCGGTTTGACACGGTTAAGTCGACGATGGATGACAAAACTAAAAGGCCAAGTATATTCAATATTGAAGTATTTTGAAGTAATTGAGTAAATTGAATATACTTGGCCTTCTTGATCAGCCTTTTCGTTTTGTCATCCATCGGCGACTTAACCGTGTAAACACAATTAATGCTACAGAGTCAGCGAATGAATTGCGGTCTATCTTTAGCAATCAATCAACAGTTGATAAAGCACCAATGTCACTACCGCTTGCAGCTTTCCTTAGTAAAAATTAGAACCACGTTTTGTAGCTATTTGCATTAGGCAAATGAAATACTTTATCTTGTAAGATATTCCATGGATTGACAATGCGGTTGTTAAAAAAGTTTAAACAAGCTATATTGTTGCTATGTTTTTTATGGTGAAGTCTCTCTCTGTGATTTGCTCTTGGTGGAATTGTGATATCAGGAATGTGCTAGTTGACTATGTCAATGTTTTTATCAATCTTATATTTTTGAATGAAGTCATCTCGATTACAACACCGGATTACCGGTGTTTTAAACGAGATGACTTCATTCAAAAATATACCGTTTACCGGACGCCTAGTCTAACTTTTTTATTTATTAAATACCGTTTACCGGACACCTAGTCTAAATTTTTTATATATTAAATACCGTTTACCGGACACCTAGTCTAACTTTTTTATTTATTAAATACCGTTTACCGGACACCTAGTCTAACTTTTTTATTTTTCTAGTATCTTTGTGGCTCTGCTCTGTATTAGCTCAATAATTTATTCATCACTAAATGCGGTTTCCAAGTTGGAACTGCTAACTCAAGTAAAAGAAGGACTTAGGTTGTCTTGCAAGGTTTTAGGTTATCTTAGGTTATCTTGCTAACCTAGCATCAATAAGTTAAAAAAGTTTATAGTAAATATAATATCTATCAAGCACATTAAAAAAAAAAACGCATCAAGAACAGTTTATTTTAACACATAAAAATCGTAAATGTTATTCACATATATATTATAGATTTTATTCCTAGTGTCAAAAAATTATAACTTAGTAGCCTAAAAATGAATATAAAATATATTCATTTTTAATTTTACATTCTAGTATACAAAAAAAATATAGTAATCTAGCAAAAAGAAAAAATATTTACCTCGTACACAGGCTTTTCTTCTTCTACTGCAAAATACAAGAATAAATTTTAACTATTTTTAACTAATGCATTGTAGATAGTAAAAAATCTTTTTTAAAAAAATCATATTTTACCTTGCAAATTATTACAGTGTACCTGTCACAGTGCGCAGTGGGTCAGATATCGAAAAAGCTGGTCAAAATATGAAAACGTTGAATGATTTGCCTGAAATTTCATGGCAAATATGTTTTGAGGTTACTAATTAAGATTTTGCTGAAAAAAAAAAAGAAAAAAAAAAAAATGGCGGATCCAATATGACGAACATATATGTTAAAAAATTGTTTAAATTTTTCATAAATTGGTTTTAAGGGTTCTTTCAGGCCATAAATTAAGAGTTTGATTAAAAAAAACTAAAAAAGTTAAAAAACAAAATGGTGGATCCAATGTGTACATAAATGCTAAAAAATGGATCAAATGAAGGAAGATGGTGTTAAATATAGAAAAAAAAAACATTATGTTTCAGTTACAATCATTTTGGTTCTTTTTAATCTTTTTCTGTCTCTTCGTTGAAATCTTCATTATATTCGAAGTCTGTTTCCTCCGACGCGTCAGAGTCTTCATAATCTTCTGCTACAGAAACCAAGAGGGCAACAGCCTCTGGCAACAAAGTCCTCAATTTTTTTTGTGCTGATTTTCGTAGAGATGAAATGTAGGGGTCTGCGGTTGCCAACAATCTCCTGAACACGTCTTCTATAGTCTTAGCTCTTGAAAACTTTCGAGAAAAACCCAAACGATATAGCTTTATTAACTTATTGATTGATTTTTGAGCATCCTCGGACAGTTGACCAATGGGTAAAATGGCCGAAGAAATAATTTCTGGCCCGAGGATCAGCAATCTATGTACTGATGTTGGCATTTTGTATGAGGGATATTCTTTGATAAAGTGTCTTGCTAAGGCGTAACCTCGAAGCTTTTCAACGTCGATTTCATGTCCACTCGATATTGTTTGCAAAATTATATGAAAACGGTGAATTAATCCTTTGGAAACACCATTTATCAAGGATGACGTTTGAGTGTTTTCAAAGAAACGTCGAGCGGTTTTTCCGTCGTTCGTGCTGCCCAACCCTTGCTTTGGCATGTCGACTAAAATTTCAAGTTGCTGATTGAAAGCTTTTTGGATGCTAGCTTTTATTGTTGCTTTTTTCTTCTTCTTTACGCCCTTGCCATTTTTTCGTATTTTTTTTTTGTATCCTAAATGAATACAGCATTCAAAACATCGAATCCAGGCGTGTAGAGCTGACAGTCCGTACTGTAGATAATCAGTGGTTACCGGTCTTTTCAAAACTTCATCAATGTTATTAAATTGCTAGGAAGTTGCCTGGCAGAGATAACACCGTTTCGCAGATTTTGTGTTGGTGATAGCATTGCATACTTTACCATCTAACATGGTCATACCGTGTTGAACTAAACTGAACTGTATTCAACTGTATTGAATCAAAACATTTTTCATATGAATTGTTTTTTTTAATGGTTGGAGTTTTTCGATCTGTTTGTCAAAATGCGTTTTCTCATTTAAAATAGTTTCCTCGGTTTCCATTGTAAATTGCAATTTCAGAGGTCTGCTAAAGAGGGTTGAAGATGGCTTCGGATTACTCCATAAGAGATTTTCTTCTTTCGTTTCTTGATTTACACCTACAAGTTGCAATAGAACAAGCAAATTAAAAAATAAATTTGCAATTGATATATTCGGATCTTCAAAAGTCATTTTATAAATGCTTTGCCCGGATGTTCCATCAGAGCCTCACTTACAAATCAAAGTCATATTCAATATTTCTGAATCACTTATATATGTAATATTGTCTTGATTCATCAGTAAAACACGTTCCTCAGCTTTTGATTTGGTAAAATTTAAAGTGTCGTCTGGAGGTTAGCAACATTTTTTGCTGCTAATACAGCTGAATATGGTGGATAAAGTGTATTTAAGCCTTTTTTTTTTTGCCTGATTTCTCAAATGCTGGTACAAATCTTTCGTCAAATTTAGGTCTAATAGAAGTGCTAGAGCTTCATTTGCATCATAAAAGGCTGGCAATGATAATGATAGTTGCAAGCCTTTTATGTAATTTGTTGCCTTGAATGGATTTGACAGTTTAACGTCATTCACAATCTAAGCAGCGTCTGAATGCCCTGAAGATCGAAGACTCATTTGCGTAGCGAACGATAATTTGACAGGACTAAACTTCGTACACATCTCTTTAGTCCTCCTTCTTTTGGACCTATCAGGTAAAGTTTCGAAATTTCCAGTGGGCCGACCCGTTGATTTATTTACAGTTACATGTTTTGCATCAATCTGAAAATTTTATTAAGTTTTTAACCAGTTTTCGTTCTTTTTGAAAAAGTAATCTTGTCGTTGAGCTGCTTTTTTACATTTGCTTCTAAACTTTGTCATTAAAACAGAAATAGTAGGTCTCATGCAATCATATCTTGAAGATTGGAAAATGGTAATCACTGTGTGGCGGTGCGTGTGGCGATCGTTGTCTTTTCTAAGTTATTCATCTCACTGTGTAGAATAAAGCGTTGTTCCCGTCCTTTTCTCTTTTTAAAATTCTTTATAATGCTTCTAGACATCGATTATAATTAAAATTGTACAAATGTAGCGCATAGTTAAATAATTTTACTTTCATTTTTCAAGATGTTTCAACAACGGCATTTTGCAACTGTCATAGAAAAGATGGCTTAAAAGCGGAGTTGGTACTAGTAGGTGAATTTGAATGTTACAAAATTACAAAAATAATACTATATACGTACAAACACAATGTAAATGAAAGTGGAATGTCGTGGAATTCGTAACTTATCTCTATTTTAAAGCAAATTTTTCAATTTTATAAAACATTTTCTGTATTAAGTTAAATTAAAAAAAAAAACATTTATATAGTTAAATAGTTTTGACTTGACAATGACTTTTGTTTTTTAATTAGTACATACCTCGTGAAACGAATTCCATTTTGAAAATATTTGTTTCACGTGCACACAACAAAAGTATTTATCTTTGAAGAAAATACAATTTTTTAGCTTTAACGGTTGCAAACACGACAGACAAAGGACTGTCGCGTTCGATCTCCAATATATCGCACTAAATGAACAGCTGATCTTCTGCACAGCCGGCATTAAGTAGTCCCAACATCACTAAAGCCAACCTGATAGTCCAAAAATACCGTGTCGAAACTTTTCTTTTTTCCTTTTTGACCAGCTTTTTTGAGATCTGACCCACTGTGCAACGTTGCGTTTTTTTAAACCTTGCATATTACAACAAAATATTAAAATTCTGAAAAAGAAGTAAACCTTGCTTCCAATGAAATTATGTTTTAGCAATTTCTTTCGTGTCAATAAACAATGTAAGAGTTTCAAAGTAACTAATAACTCGAAAAAAAAATGCACGCGGAATAAAAAAGTTACATAAAAATGAGACAAAAAATTAAAAATAAAACATTTAGGAAAACAAACTAAGAAATAAACAAATTAAATAAAATTTTATACTGGTAACAAAAAAAACACATTATTTATACCTTAATAAAGACACCTTTAAATACTAACACAACGTTTTAAACATAAAATTGTTATTTCTTATTAAATAGTAAACATAAGAAAGGAAACAATATCAATAACGTTACTTTTCTTTTAGAGTTGAGTCTTAAAATTATTTTAAGACGCAAAACTATATTGTTTAATTAATCATATCGTCAGCCGAAAACCAGGAGGCGAAATATGTCCACATTTTGTGTTTTTTCTGTTTATTATTATTATCAATAAATATTCAATAATCAATGCAGTATGTGTCCAATAAATCTAGTCTTAAGAATGATACAACTTTTAAAAACATTTAAAAAGTTAGTCGGACATTCAGAGAGAAAGTCTTTAAATTAAGTTTTGTAAGGTGATTTACTCGGAAACACAAAAAATGGTCATACGCCCTCTTGGTTCTCGTCTGACGATAAGAGTATTTACAAAATATGTATGTACCATAAAATATTAAACCTGAGGTACGTAATTGAACCAGAAAAATGGTTCAATTACTACCCAAATGAAGCAAAATATAATAAAAATAACTTTTAAAACATGTGAACCCTGAAACAGGTCATATTAAATATTTCATATTTTTCGATTTCCCATTCAACCAACTTCACTAAAATAAAAAAAATTATTATAGATTTGTCTTTATGTCTCACTTTTTGCATATGCTAAAATCTTTGTTTGGAATATACTATAATAATGATACAGTACTTCCTATAGTACTATAATAATGATACAGTACATTCCTGTATAATAATTTCCAGTACATTCCTGGAAATGATGTTGATAGTAAATGTTTTTACTGCTCATCTGGTTTAGAAGATTTTTATCTGTCTTTATGAAACGGTGCTAACAATACCTCATTTAATAATAAATCAGCTGGACTATTGTATCAATCAAAAGAAACAATTGATTCAAGAACTACTATCTCATTTGACAGAAATTATACTCAATCTGATTCTATGCCCAGCGTTACTAATGAAAGAAGATAATAGTTACATTAAACTCTGGGGATGAACAAATTGGACCATCTGGAAGTTTTTATGCTTTAATAGAATAATTTTACTATTACGTTTAAAATATTGTTCTGACGTAACTTTTTTTATTTGGCTCAGAAATTATGTTTGTGTAACAAACATAATTTAGCTGAGAATTTATGGTTGTGTTTTTTATTTTTTGGCTAAGAAATTATGGTTGTGATGTAACCATAATACATTAATAGATTATGGTTGTTATACAACCATTATTTTAATTATTATTTCGGCTCAGAAATTACAGTTATGATGTAACTATATTTTATATATAGATTATGGTTACATCTTAACCATAATTTTATTTTTTATACATTTTTTTTATTTTGGCTTAGAAATTATGGTTATGATGTAACCATAAATTATATCAGCAAAATTCTTGAAAAATTAATGTATTCTCGTATCTACCACTTTCATGATAATTCTAAGTGTCTCTACGGCCGTCAGTTTGGATTTCGTTTAAAACACTCTACTTCCCATGCACTTATTAGCATTACTGAAATGATTCGTGGTGCGATTGATAGTAGTTCTTTTGCTTGTGGCGTCTTTATTGATCTCCAAAAAGCATTTGATACAGTTGACCATAAGATTTTAACTGAAAAATTGTATCACTATGGTATACGAGGTATTGCAAATGATTGGTTTTCATTCTATATTAACAATCGCACTCAGTTTGTCTCAATTAATGGATTTCAATCGACATGTAAAGTTATTAAGTATGGTGTACCACAGGGTTTTGTTCTAGGACCTTTACTTTTTTAATATATATTACCGATCTGCCTCACTCTACAAATAATTCGATTGTTCATCATTTCGCTGACGACACTAATCTTCAATGCATAAATAAATCACTCGCGCAGCTTTGTAAAAAAGTTAATTCAGATCTCCATCATTTGTGTAATTGGTTAATAGTAATCGTCTTTTCCTAAATATCAATAAAACTAAATTTATTATTTTTCACCCTCCAAAAAAAAAGATTGATTGTAATAATGTGAAAATAAGAATTAATGGTAAAAGACTTTTCCCATCTAAATATATAAAATACCTCGCGATATTTCTTGACAAAACCTATCATGGTATTATCAACTAATTCAATCAAATAAAAAACTCTCACATGCCAATAGTATGCTGTCATTGATACGACACTATGTTCCCCAATATGTTTTAATATCAATTTACTATTCCTTGTTCTTCTCACATCTAAGTTATTTTTGCACTGTTTGGGGTCAAATAGGTAGTTCTCTATTACATCGTATAAACAGTTTACAACGTACTTCCTTAAGAATTATGACATTTTCTCCCTCACGATATAATATCGAAAATAGGTTTTCAGAATTAAAAATTCTAAAATTTCACGATCTTGTAAAGCTTTCTAATTGTCTCCTTGTGATTGATTTTCTCCAAAATAAGCTACCAAATTCGTTCAATAATTTTTTTATTCAAACAAGTGACACACACACAAATATTACACACGAAATACTGAAAATTTTAACTTGCACACTTCCTTTTTCAGCGCTATCAAATATGGCAAGCTCTCTATTAAAAATCAATGTATTTCTCACTGGAACCAAATAATACCATTTATAAAAAAAAGATTTTAACTAAATACCCTTTTATTACTAGCATTCTTCATCTCAATTGAAACCAAATTAAAAAATTTATATTTGAGTATATAATTAATGAATATTAGTTTTATCTTTTATTATTATTGCCTTTTTTATATTACGGTATTTATAAAATTATTATAACTTTTATTTTATACTGTCTTTTTTAACTCTACTAATACTTCTATTATCCTTAATTTATCTTTGTTTTTAACTTTACTAATATTACTATTATCATTAATTTATCTTTGTTTTTTTAAATCTTATTAATATTATTTATAATGATAGTGATAGTGATTCAATTGTAGTAATAGTTTTTATGGTTATTGTCCTGATTTTTGCAATTGTTATGTTTATTTTATTAGTTTCTGTCGTAGTTATAAACTTTACTATAATTATTTTTACCATTAGTTATAATTTTTAGTAAATTTAACATGATATAGTTACTCTTTGTTTTTTTTATTCACATTATTATTAATATTATTATTTTTATTATTTTATTATAGCAATTATAAATATCATCTTTATTTATTAGTGCTTTATTTTCCTTTCTTTCTTTCTTTTTTTTTTTTCTTTTTATTTTTTTTTTTTATTTGTAATTCTTTCTGTGTTTTATTTGTTTTTTTTTTGTTTTTTTTTCAGGTGTCACTCCATTGACTAGTTTTTAGCTAAATGAGTGACACCTAACCTTATTTATGTGAGTATATAATTATTATTGTAAATTTTCATATTTTATGGTTAAATAAATGGATTATATATATAGATTATGGTTATGACAAAGCTTAATTTTTTATCTACATACATAAATACATACATACCTAAACACACAGATGCATAGATACATACATACATAAATACATACATACCTAAACACATAGGTCCATAGATACATACATACATAAATACATACATACATAGATACATACATACATTCATACATACTTACATACATACATACATACATACATACACTTTTAAATATATTTACAATCTTTTTTGAGTTATTTTCTAATGCAACCAAGATAAGCCTATTTTATTTTCAGCCATTAAAAGAGTTAAAGGTGGTTTATATGGAAATATATATAAATAAACAGTCATCAAACTAAAAAAGTTCGTTTCTACGAGCCGTATCCATTTTTAAAAATTTTATTTTCTTAAATTTTTTCTGCGTTTGCAGTAATAACTTATCGACACTAAACGACCGTGACATTTAAGTGTGTGAATTTGCGCCTAAACTATAGATTTGTTAACATTGAAATATATACTAAAGCTTGTAAGAAATGAGAAATTAGGATTAACATGCTATCTGAATAATTTCGATTCTTAAGACCTATTATTAAAAACCATCACATAATCAAGGTTTTTTAGTTATGTCTTTATCGAACCCATATTTTTATGCATTATTTTTGTGTGCTTTTTTACGTACGTCAGAAGTCCTAAATTACGAAATAGTTAATTGCACAGAAGAAACAAAAAAAACTTTTTAATAATGTCAATGAAATAAAATTCTTGTTTATGTTTTTTATTTGTGTCATCTTTTTTTTAATTGTTTTATTAACTTAACTTTAGTTTTTAACAAAATAATCTAACTAGATATAATTATTAGGAATGTCTTTTTTATTCTATAACTTAGTAACTAATCTAAACAAAACATGTTTATAATTTTCTTAATGCTAAAAGTAATTGCAATTTTTTTTTTTGATCGTAAGACACGCTTTACAATGAAACACGTCACAGATTCGGCTTAGCAATAAGGCAAACAATATCTTTATTTTGTCCCGGTTAGGGGTCGTCCATAAAGTACGTACGCTCATAGGGGGGAGGGGGAGGTCTTCAAAAAGCGTACGAAAGCGTATGGGGGGGGGGGAGAGGGTTTAATTTAAAAGTACGTACTTCGATTTTCTAATTTATCACAATTAACCAGCTAATCAATAGAAAAGTTACATTCTGACTAAAAATTCTAGTTTGCAAACATAAAAAGATGTAAAGTATATGGAGTAGAGGGTATAGTTTACCTCTATGCACACACATGTATGGGCGCCCTCAGAATTTTTTGATGTTCCAGATAGGACACTTTCACACATCGTGCAAACTCATAATTTAAGTTTGTTTATACCTATGCCAAATGAGGAGACCTTGCAAAATATCGGGATGGCGGAGGCCTGTGAACAAAAACCTTAAAACGCTTACCCTCCCCTGCCCATATGTGAGGGCAGTAATGTAGTAAAATTTTTTAACTTTACTATCTAAAATTAAGTTTAAATTTATTGACAGATTTTAATTTTTGTAGAAAAATATTGTAAATTACAAAAGTTATGACCATGCAAATTTTCCGACCCCCAAAATGAGAGGGGTGTAAATTTTTCATGGTCATAACTTTTTTGTAATTTACAATATTTTTCTACAAAAATTAAAATCTGTCGATAAATCTGACGTCCACCTTAAGTATAGTTTATTTACATTTGATTCGTTAATAAAGCAAAAGGAAGGTTTATATGGATTTCACCAGAAATTGAACCTGCATCTCTGTCGACTATTTCCGCCGCACTAACCTCTCGCCCAAATACACACTTACCTTCGAAGTATTTTAAATTTATTTAAATTATTATTTGCATATATACTTAAAGACGTTTTCAAAATGCGCAAACAAAGGGCTTTGGAGTCGTATAAAGTATCCAAGATACCCTCCGTCTTTTTTTTTTTTAAATAAACTTTTTTATTGACAAAAAAAATAAAGGAGGGATGGGGGGTATTTGAGAAACGTACGTACTTTTAAGGGGGGGGGGGGGGAGACAAAAATATACGCATGGCAACAGGGGGAGGGGGATCAAATTTCAAAATTTTTGGCGTACGTACTTTATGGACGACCCCTTATATGGATATCACTGGCACGGCATTGTTTGTATTTTATATTTTTTTCAGTTAACAAAAAAAATTATTACATGTATATTAAATATTTATTAAATATATATTAAGTAATTTATTAAATATATTTGGTAGATTAGGGTAATATGAGCACCTTAAGCGATATTTGGAATATTTTCAAAAATAATTATACTAGATCAAAATTTTTTGCGAATAAACAATTTTTAGGGATCTCTTCTTATGATCCACCTAGATATTTAGGCACCCGAAATTTTTTTTAAAAACACAGAGGTTTTAAAAAAGTAGCAAAAGTGCTCATATTACCCAGATCACTTGGTAATATAAGCACTTTAAATTAGCTCAAAAAAATAACATTAATTAAGTAAAAAAGTACCAACCTGACAATTAGAACTAATTTTTAGCATTTATTAATTCGTTATTAACAAAACTTATCATTAAAAATCAAGTTTTTAGCTACTTTTTGTTGAAACAATACTACTATTTTTTCTGCAACAACAACAACAAAAAATTTGTTCGTTATTTTTTCAATTTTATTATTAACTCAAACCTTTGAACGATAAAAATTCAAATTTTTTGAATTTAAATGACAGAAATATATTGTTGAAATACTAAAGTTGTTTACTATGTTTTGTTTTTATTCAAAAAGTATTTAAACCCACCACTGTGAACCACAACAACCGCCAGGTTTGAAGTCTCCCCACATCCAATTTTTTTTTCTTATTAAGAAGTAACATATTATATAAGTTAAGTAAAGGTATTAAGAACCTCTATAGGAATGGCTAGAATAAAATTTTTACACATCTAAACTTTAGATAAAAAGGGGAGGGGCGGTACACCGTTAACTTTATTGAAGTTCATATATTTCACATAATTTCATGAAGAAACCTAATTTTTAATTTATACTTTTAATTTGTACTCCCATAATATAAAGGCATTAAAAAAGTGTTAGAACATTTATATAACAGATTACAAAGAAAAAGAATGTAGGTATAAAAACAACAACAAAATGCATTTAATGTAAAATATCTTGACTAAGCTTTGAAATACAAAAATAACATTCTATTTTATCAATACTCAATTAAAAGTATTTTTCATGCTATTAAAATACTTTGTAAATAATAACTTTGACATAGTTGTGTAGCAAAATATATTAAATTGAATAGTAAACTTGTTAACTATTTATTAAATGTTAAAAATTCCACAACACTTGACTTTAATTGTTTACCATAGTCTGGGTGGCTTTGTCGTCTCTTATATTTATTCGATGTCTTTTTAAACTCATGATGAACAGATTCACCTCATTGTTCAGAATAAATTCCAAGCCCATTATCAGTATTGGTACTTTTTAGAAATGGTACAATATGGTTAACTGCAATATGAACTTTCCACGGTATGTTCAAAGATGTTTTCAAAGTAAGTATTAATATATTCCCTTAAATTAGCATAAGACATCTTGAATTCGAAAACAACAGATTCAATATCACCAATTTTTTTTCCTAAGGTGGCTTGCTTCATTGATTGAAACTTTCTTAAACATTCAATTACTGGTAGTAAATCAAGCTTTCCTTGATCAGCAATATCACGAGAAAGAACATCTAATTTATCTTAAAGTCTGTTGGCATTGTTGCCATCAAATCCAGTGCCATGGTAACCTCTGAAAAATATGTAATTTGTGTTTAACCACTATTCAAAACCAGGCCATAGTTTTGATAATAGTTTTCCAAAAGTTGTAACTATTCCGATTAATGTATGCAACTCAGGTACTGGAACTAAATTTTCAATAATTGTGTCTGGATCCTCCTCAAGATATAATAATCTTGGATTAATAACATTTTTATAATCAGCCATCTTTGATTTTGGTTTTCCAGCTTCTGTGTATTTACTGTAATGATAATCGAGGGAACCAAGAGTTCGTTTTTCTCCACTATCCAAAAGACTCTCTCCTTCACACCACAAACAACTATATTTTCCAGCATGTCTTGTAATGCCAAACATTGAGTTTGCACACTTTAAATCAAATGCAACAGAATACTTAATATTTAGAAGATTAAGAGTATCAACTAATTTTCTAAGATTTCCATTGTGTTCAGATACTCCCTCTACAATAGCAACAATAAAACAACGCTTAACTCCAGCATCATCAAGGTCAGGTTGGTTGCTAGTTTTATCATGCGGATTAAAAACATTCATAGTGAACTTTAAAAAACCTTGACCAGAATCCACAGCAACTCTTACAATTGTTGAAAGAGGGTTAATATTCCTTTCAGTGATTATATCATGTATAAATTCATCAATATCTTTAATATAAACCATTAATTTATTACTATATCACCAGCTTCAACAAATTCTTCTTCTTTACTTGAAAAATATTCATTCATTTCTACTTTTAAAGCCTCTAATTTTTAACAATATTTCCTTCAATGCTACTTTGAAAGCCAAGACTTTTTCTAAATATAGAACACATTTTTTTTGGTTTAACACTGAGATAGTTCTAAACATTTTATAAGCTCAATGATTGTTCCAAAAAATACTTGACTAAAATTAGCACGGTCACATTTATTGTCCATAGTTCCGGCAACAATATTCAATGGTTTCCCATGAGTAACAATTGTAAATTTTTCACCTCTAAAAATATTTTCCTTTTCCATTTTTGTTTTTAAAATACTTGAAGCGACACGTTCTGCACTTGCTGATCCCAATGCATATGCTGCATTAACTAAATTTTTCACAGCTTGAACATCACTACAAAGATGAATAATGCCTGACTTAACAACTCCACAACATTTTAAGCACATCCTTTCATTTTTATCTTCATTTAACTCAGTAATAATGTTAATATCTTTTGATATTTCTGAAACATCTGAAGTTCTTCTGATATCTTGACAGTTTATCTAAACAAAAAAAAATCTAAAACTATATAAATTAGTAATATAAAAAATATAACACAATAAAAACAAACACATCGATGACATATTAGTTCCTTAAACAAGCTGTTTAAATGTTGTTGTTTTTTTCAAGTTTATTACAGTTCATTGAGACACAGCTCTTTTTTTTTAAAAAATTAATAAAAAATAAAACAAATTTATTTAATTAAACACTAAGTCTTAAATATAGTTTTTTATTAATTTTATCAACTAACCTGAGAAATTTGCTTGAGCCACTTATCAAGGTATTTTGTATCGTTTTTTTCCAAACAATAAAGGTTTTTATAACAATTGCTACAAATAACTTTAGGATGGTTTGCTAAACTTTGATCATAGCTATCCCAAATAAAAGTTTTTATTTATTCTTCAATAGCTTTAGATATTTTATGAAGCTTTGCTGACTTTTTACCAAAGATTTTAAAACAAACAGCACATAAATTCAAGTCGTTGTGTACCAGAGTATGTTTAAAATCAAAATACGCCGGTATTTGATTAGCGAATTATAGCCCTTTTTTTTGAAAATGGCGGATATTTTTTAAATAAAAATTTTAATTTTAATTTTTTGATTTTCATACATTTTTTCATTCCTCTAGAGGTTTTTACTAACCAAATATTTATTTTCATTTATACAACTAAGTATTTATAAAAAAAAATCTGATGTGGGGAGACTTCAGACCTGGCGGTCACTCTGGTTCATTGTGCCACTGCTATTTTAGGACTTTAAACTAGGTAATTTTAATTAAAAAACACTGGGTAATTTGAGCATGCTCATATTACACAAAAATGGCATCTTTAAATAAAGTCAAAACTAAGTGTTTCTATGCATTGTTTTTTAAACGAAAATGGATTTGATTTTTAGCTTAGATATTTTTCTTTAGGAAAAAGTTAATTCCATTATTTTAGCACCAAAATTTCGCGCCACAGATTTACTTAAGCGTGATGATATTATTTTAACAACGCAAAAAATTTAACAGCGTTTTAATTTGATGATAGCCGCTAATTACTGAATATAAATTTACGCTAATTGTACTGATTCCTGTTATCACCACATAAAGTCGATTCAAATAATACAAAGCAACCTTAGCTTCACTGCTTACATCTGAGAAATCTTTAAGTATGCTCATATTACCAAGATGCTCATATTACCCTAATCTACCCTATTAAATGTTAAAAAAAAACTGAGCGAGTGTAAATAGAGTATTTCATCAGTAAGTAAACGGTTTACTTAAGTAAATTTACCAAGTAAACCATGTAAAATTGAAAACAAGCCCAATTTTTTAACTTACATTTACTATAATAATGTATGGTCACACCTATTATACGCTGAAATTGCGTGTCAACGAAACAAATAGGTATTGAAATATAGTTTCAATAAAAATTAAAACAATAGGATTTAAGTTACGCTACTTTTAATACACCAAATTTAGTTTAGGATATAAAACTTAATTGCATTGTAGGAGGTATCTTTTAGTTTTGAATCGTAATTATTTATCCTAATTATCCATATTATCTAATTTATAACACAAACTTTTCCGGAAATCATGTCAAGCAAGTATATAAATTTACTTAATATCTTTAACATCTTAGTTATTTATTAGGTTTTTGTTACTGATGATTTTTAACCAAATTACTTTACGAACCGTTATTTTTCATATAATTACTTTATTGGTGTTATATACTTAACTACTTTTTTGTTATTTTGTGCTTTATTATTTGTATTTGAGGAATAGACTTGCAAAACCTGATAATTCACTTTCAAAAATCTGACTTGCGCACACCACTGGATAGCTCTTGTAATTTTGCATCAGGAAAATAATTCAGGACATGCAGAATCCAATATTTCTATCACAAATTCAGTGGTTAAAATTAAGTAGTCCATGCAAAACCTGTTAATTTATTTTTTATGTTCCATGCAAAACCAGATAAATAGTACAGCCAATCAGAAAGCAGTTTTAGCAGATGACAAGCAGTTGCAAAGATGGCGGACGTTGTACAAAATATCAATATTATTAATAATGCGGATTTTGACGGCGCTGTTCTCGTTGGGGAAGCCAACAGAGGTACACGAAAACGTGTTACTCTGTCCTCCAAAATAAGAAGGCCCTAACTTGCTAATCTCAAAAACGACTTTTTCAAGAACTTAAACGTTTCATTTTGCAAAAACATTTCACAAGCAAATGAAAAGTTTATGTCACCGTTCAGTCAGAAGTGAACTACAAGAGTGATTTAGGAAAACCAATACAACTTCTTAAACGTGGAAAATCTCACACATTCAATCCATTAGTAATATCAGGAATGCGTCCAATCAGTGCACCGAAGCTCAAAGACATTCATCATTTGCTTGCAGTTGTGTATGGTCCTGATTGAAAAAACATTCCGGGAACTGCAGTCTATTCAATCTTGACATCAACCGCTACAATACAAGATGAAAACGCTGCCGTTGATGAGGACTGTGACTGCGATGGAGAAGACATTGGTCTAAGAGTTTGATTTTTGTTAAAATTTCAAACAAGATTATGACAAGTTAAAAATTTTGTTTAAATTTTTTTTGCTTTTTATTGTTTTGTTTTGTTTTTTGTTTAAATTTTTTTTAAATCAATTATAACATTGCCAAATGACGTTTGTAACAAAGTTTCATGATTTTTTATTACAGTAATCTTTGGATGTTTTCTTAAACAACACATTATTTTTAATAATAAAAGTATAGTCTTAAAACTAAGCTAAACCATTTATCCCGAGCAAAACCGAGTAAAAACCTTTTGACATGCAAAACCAGATAAAAAAAAAATTATATTCGTTTTAAATCTGATTCTGCAGGTTAGGATTTACCAATATCTGATCAAAACATTGTTTTAATAATATGCATACAATAGTGTTTCAATCACAACTGCATAACAAACAGATTTTCTGAAAACAGGTTTTGCCAATTATCTCAAAATGACAAAAAAGTGAATTATCAGGTTTTGCAAGTCCACTCCTCATCTATACTTTCTTATCTACAGTTGAAAATGAGTATCAATCACACCGATAAAAGTAGACTTAAAGTAGCTGGGTTTGAAGTATCTGATGACACTGCTATCAATAAATCTCTAAATATCTTATTAACATCTCGTCACCTTAGAAATTCATTGTATGTTTTGTGGGAGGGACTTTACAAAAAAATACTATCAAGTATTGATCATATGGTTTCTGAAGTATGTCTTTGGGACCGTCGTTGGAAAATTGAATTTTACAACAACAAAAATATCCAATCCGGGCGTTGTAAGAACACTCTCGCTAAGTATTACAAGAAATGAAGTATTTAAGTTTATAAAAAAAGGAACAAAAGTAAAATCCATAACTATTCCAAAAGGTTTGAGCCGCTATCATAAACTTTACTTAAATTGGCTTAAAGAGAGCTTTTATGAGATTAAAGTGAAACATATATTTATGCATATTCCTTTAGATGAATATCACTTTTACATTAGAGAGCTGGAGAATCATTTAAACAAGTCGCTACCTTATATTCATAAATGCCTCAATTATTTTGGACAAGAAATGATGAAAGAAGTGCGTTTTATTTTAGAGCAATCAAAAGTGAAATATACGTTTCTAAATCCTATGTCTGACTTTAACGTGTACAGTCCTATTCAATCATCCTGATACGCCTACAACGAATTAACTAAAAAATACCCGGGTGAAGAATTTTTTGCTTTAGAAGATTTAAGAGAATTTAAATTACTAACAAGTTCAAAGATTAAATGGGATATTTTCAATACTTGACCATCCTGATCCATATTGTGATAAACGAACAGATGAATATAACTCTGAGACATTCTTTTTATGATGCGAAATATCCTTTAGCGTAAATAATGTTGTTTGCATGTCATGTGTTTATGTTAATCATTTATTTCCAAGAGTATTTTTTGCGACATTATGTTTTTTCTTAAAAAATAAGTTTGTAATAATGTTTTTCAAATTTTTACTAGAGTGATTTTAAAATATTGAGTATTGAGCCAATAAAAAGTTAAATTATTTTTACTTATTTAATAAATAACAAATAAATCACTAAACATTTAAACCACAAAAAGTTATTAACCAAAGATGGTCCAACTATGAAAACATTTATGATTTGATTAATACAAACAGACAAGCTTATTATACTTTTAACCATAATTTGACTTACTTGTTTGCACTGAATTTGGAAATAGATTCGTTTTTGCAAAAGTACTATTGTTGTTTCTTTTAATAAAGTAAAACCCAGTAAAATCGACAAAAATTGATTTAAAGTTATTCTCATCTTTATAGTGAAAATTTAAATGGTTTATTCAAAATTTACAATAGGATTAAAATTACCCTGGCAAATTGAAATTCTACAAACAAAAAACTGTTTAAAAGCTTTAACTTTTATGAAGTTTTTTATTTTATTGATTAAAAAGAACTAAATAATGTATTTTTTGTTAGATGTGTGATTGTTACTAAGTATACTTAGTAACAATTATATATTAAAATATATTTTTAAATTGTGTCTAAACTATTTTTTCAACCCTTTAACATTATCACTGATTAAGGAAAAATTTATAATTCCAACCTCCTTGATTGGAGTTATAAATTTTATTTTTAAATCATAAATATAGGAAGCTTTCGATTATTTTTTTAAATTACTGCAGTATCACGGTTGCAGCTTCTTACAAGCTAAATTCATGCTGTTATAAGCATTTTAAAGCCCATCGTATTAAACGTAAAAAACCGTATTACTTATAGCAGTATAGTTTTCCCAGTGCGATCGATATAGCGTGAACACGAAATTAGATCATCGAAAAAAATAAGACGTTTGACTAGAAAAATGAAAAGTACAACCAAATTTATAAAGAGAAATATAGCCATAGTTTATTTGCTTTTCCAAAGTAAATGCAAGTATTCAAAACAAAGCAGCTCTCGCTTAAATCAAAAAAATATTTAAAATATATTCCAATCCTCATTAGCGATAAATGAATTAAATACTTTTTGTTTTTAACTGGTAACTGGCAAGTACTAAAGGGTATTATATTTGATAAAAATAAGAAATGTCATTGTAAACATACCTGCTAAGTGCTGTTGTTGCATAGCAGTTGCAAAAATGGGAATTGCAAAACTAACAGTGTTCGAAAATAGTTTGTTAAATGCCAACAAAAGTTTAACATGAGCAAGGTGAAACACTGACATATACAAGGTAACACTGACATATGCAAGGATTATTTCAAAAAATAATTTTAGTTTTAAGTTTGTTTTTTCTTTAGTAGTGTGATATGACGTGTTCTTTAAAATCAACATGGTAGTGTGATATGACGTGCTGTTTAAAATCAACATGACTAGTAAGTTTCTTTAGGCCAAAGTATTTGACGTAAAGATATAGATGGCGTTAAAGATTATCAAGTTGAAACAAAGACTTTTTTATAAATGCAGAAATAACACAAAGTTTGTGAAAATAGGTTTAACTAGCTACTGTGCTAGTTAAACATTCTAGAAATAAAAAACAAAGAATTATTAACCGGCGTTATTATTATAACTTTATACGAATTGAAGTTAATATACGTGTATATACGTTATATAGTGCATAACTTTCGTAGAATTCAATTAAGAAATTGTAAAAATTTTTTTGTCAATGTTTTGTTAAAGTTTATTATAGTTAAATAACTAATTAGCATGGCTGTGTGGTGGGGCGCGGGGAGATGTATTAAGGCGCATGGCGATTGGTTAACCTAAGAAGTCAATACTTTTAGCATCTCCTCTACAAATACAATCAAGGTTTTTTAAAGAAAATTGAACTGACTACAAAGTTAGAACTCTTTACATGCAAAGTAATGTTACACAAAAACATAAGTACATGTGGTTTAACACGTATTTTGCAAGTAACGGCGATTTATAAGGCGGTTCTAAACAATAATAATACATAGTTACAAATAAAAGTATTTGATAAAACAACAAAAGAGAGGATAAGTGCTGAAAAAAAGTTGAAAAGTGTTGAAAAAAAATTGAGAAGAGCATTATAGGATCAAATTTATTGTGTAGGTTTAAGCCACCCGTATCTTTTGCCAAGCCACCTAAATGTTCTTTTTTATTTGACTAACGGCTAAACAAACAATAGATTTTGTAACGTTTTAATAATATAATTTTAAATTGCAAAATAAATATTTTTTTTGTAACTCTAATAATGTATTTTAATACGGTTTATAATAAAAAAAAGCATTTTTCGATTTTTAAATTTAAAATTTTTTTAGAGAAATTCCCTAATTTTTTCTTTTTATTTTTGGCTTCTGGAGCTTTTGGTTTTCTGGAGCTTTAAATAAAAAAACGATTTTAACATCCTACTGTCTTAACTTATTACAATTTTTTTTATAAATGAAATAAAAAGTATTTTTATAATAGGTGTATTCTAATCATTAGTAAGGGTCAAAATTTAGGGTCAAAATTTGAGGGTCAAAATAGCTAAATTAATAACCAAAATAATAACCAAAATATCTTGCAAAAAAAAAAAACAAACAGTTTTGCTAGCAATACTTTATACGATTGCATGAAAATCTGATTTCCTTGCAAGATTTGCAGATGATCAAAATATTTAAAGTTTTCTTTTTTTATCTGAATAAACCTGTGAGGCAGCCGTGGCGCAGTGGTTAGAGTTCTGGCTCAGAACCCAGAGGTCCGAGGTTTGATGCCAGCTCTAGCCAAATAAGCGACATTGGTACGGAAGGAGGCGTGAAAGTCTTGTTAAATGCTCTCCCGCGGTGCTCTGTAAGGACTTCTGGGAGCACCTAAAATAACTACAAAAAAAAAAAAAAAAAAAAAAAGGGTTTGAATGACACAATTGAATGTACGATAAATCGAGTGATATTGTGAAAGTGCAGGTTGTTTTAAGAGAAGTACAGTTATTCTTATCAACCTACAGTTTGTCATAAGTCATAAAGTATGAGCTAATATAGCTGATAGAGAGTGCATCATTAATAACTGATCATAATTATAGTTTTGACATAATAGCAACAGATACAGATATAGATACTAGATCAGTTCTTCTCTTTATTAATCATATCTGCTCTGAGGAGGCTTCTAACGGCATTATGATTTATGTAATTCAACAACCATTGAAAATTAGCAACAAATGATTTAAAAGTTTTGTTAGTTTCATAAAGTAAAAAGAATAATAATAAAATGGAATATTAGAAAAACAGAAACCAAAAGTCAAAAACAAATGGGTTCTCTTTTTATTTTCTATTAGAAATAATGGGTAATCACTATTAAATTGAATTAGCTCTAAATTTAAAGTAAAAAATAATAACGGATTAAGGGAAATTAAGTGATTGTGACATTGCACTGTACATAAATCATGATGAATTTTATAACACTGCCGTCGCAGTTGGTTTTTAGGGTAACGGAGGGTGTTATCGAGTGTTTACGTAATTTAATATAGAACATAAGGGGTCCCTCGGAGGTTTGACAAGTTGTTGACAAGAGATATTGACTTAATTAAAAGACAGTCTTTTATCTGTAAAACAAATTATACTAAAAATTAAAAATAAAAAAAAGCATAGCCAAGATTAAGTTGAGTATTCTGAAAAAAATTACGACTCTCTTCTTCCTCCTCCTAAGAAGAAACAACGAACCATGGTCGAAATGCTTGAAACAAAGTCCAAATATGACAAAGACAATTCCATTCAAAAACAGTTTGACAAACAGGTATCTTAATTGAAGGAAAGCTGGATTCTTTCTTAGAATGCCTGCTGATTTGCCAATGTACTGCGTGAACGACCGGGCAAGAAACATGAAACTTGCAGTCAAATTGTCAAAGCGCCTTGATTAATACTTGTGCAACAATCATATTTTGCAATGTGCAGTTCGAGACTCATTTGGAATGACAGCTAGAATGGATGATGCGTTGCAAACATGCAAAAATTTGGCTTCTTTAACTCACCAGTCAACAGTTGCAGATGAGTTGCTTGAATCAGAATCAGACGCTGAAGGAATCAATTATAGACAGTTACGCCAATTTGTTGACACACGATGGAATAGTAAATTGGATTGCATGGCTTCTGTCCTACATCTAAAGAGTGCAATTATCAGTTTATGTGCAAATGAAGATATTTTTTCTTCAAAGACCATCAGTGCATCACAGTGGAAATCAATCGAGGGAGCAGTAGAAATTTTGGCACCACTTAAAAAAACTACGGAAACGTGGTCGGCTGATTCTATTCCAACAATTAACACTGTCGCCGATTCTCTTTATTTAATCCATGACAAAATTGATCAATTTATTGAGACGGATGGAAAAAATGGCTACGGTGTCTTGTATGCAAAAAACTTGAAAAGCTGCTTTGAAAAAAGATTTCCACTTTGTACACTGGAAACTTATTGAGTGCTGCAGCAAACTACTTAAATCCTGCTTTAAAGGGACTTCACTTGAAGCTCTTCACAAAAATTCAAACAACAAAAGAATGGTTAGCCTCACAGGTTAAGGATAATGTTGAGTGCCAACCTGTTGCCAGAGTCCTTTCAGCAGATTTGTCTCCTAATTCAAAACTGAAGCGCAAGTTAAACGTCAGACTTGAAACACAAGAGCCAACATCTAAACTGAATCCTATTTTGAGCGAAATGTGTCAGTATGAATATTTCCCTGATGCCAAAAAAGACTTTCCAATTTTTGATTGGTGAAAATTGCATTCAAATACATTGCCAGAACTCTCTTCATTAGCTAGACAAATTTATTATTTGTCTAGCTAATGAAGAGAATAGCTAAAAGTTGAACTTGCTGGAATAGCTAAAATTTGAAATTTTAGCTATTCCAGCAAGTTCAACTAAACCAGAGAGAGTTTTTAGCTCAGGTGGAAATGTCGTCCGATCATCCAGACACAACTTACACCAAGAAAAAGTAGAACAAATCATCTTAATCAGAGAAAACATTGTCTTGTTGGAAAAGTTTGGCAAAAAAATTCTTAATTAATGTTTGAAAAAGTTGTTTACATTTGACAAATGTCATTTGTGTCTATTTGTCAAAACCATGTTTACATTTTTTTTTTTTACTTGGATTTTAATAAATTTGTTTTCAAAAATTGTTAAATTTCTCGTCTTGTCTCGTTCTCGGTCTCACGAGAAGTACTAACTTCTAGTCTCGGTCTCGTCTCGGTTTGAAAAAACCTAGTCTCACTCATGGTTACTAAATGCTGAAAGAAGGTCCGGAGCTAGAGATTTTGATTCAAGTTCATTTTGAGTTTCTTTGCTGGCTTAACCTTTGGAACATGATACTTACATTAATTGACAGAGAGAATCGCAGCTTACAATCAAAAAATATGACAATTAATATTCAATCAAAAAAATTGCTGGTCTGATTGCTTTATATATAAAACCTTCGAGACAGAGGCATTCATAACAGCATGAAAAAAGCTGAAATAATATCAAAAGATCTTGACATTGAAGCTAGCTTTCCAATCAAAAGAAAACGAAAAGCAAAAAGGATGTTTGATGATGAAACAAGGGAAGAAAGTTCACACATACTCTTTGGTGTTCGTTCCCCACTGCTAATTAATTTTTCAAAAATTTTCCACCCAGGACATTCTTATTCCAACACCCCCGGCTATTAAATTTTAGAAAAAATTCCATCCAAGACAAGACAATTTTATCTAAAAATTTTCTTTTTCACTACTTACTTATGTTACGTAATATCATTCATTTAAAAAACTTTTTTTAAAAATAGAACGTTCTATTTTCTTCTTTCTATCGTTACGTCATTATTCATTAAAAAAAAAATTTTCTTCTTTCTATTGTCACGTCATATCATTTACAGTACTTATTTACTTGTATACGTTGTAATATCAGAACGAAATGGCGACTACGAAAAGAATTTTTAAAAGGACAGAAAGAAGCCAATATAGCAACGTAGAAAAAATGGAGCTCGGAAAAATTGCGGAAAAGTTCAAAGAAGAGTACGATGCCGAAGTGATAAAAAACAAAGGAAAGACGAAATACGATGCAAAAAGAAAACGAAACGTGCCAATAAAACCGACAACTGGATATGTTCGTCGATGCAAAAAGTGACGACCCTGAATTCGTAAAAGCAGTTAAACTTGCATCCCGTTCATACAACGACCTAGAGGATTTGCAAGATCCTTCCTCTTGTCCACCGAAAAAATGGCGAGGAGCTGGTGCTGGACGTAAAGTGAAGGCCCCAGAAGTAAGAGTAGCATTATTCCACTGGTTCGTAGACGTGAGAGAATCGTTGAAGGGACGTTTGCCGCGACGTTTGTTCAAGCTGAAAGCACAGCAACTTTATGGCGAATGGCTCATTCAAAACTCAGTTCTTGAACAAGAGAAATTCAAATTTAGTAATAAATGGATTAAATCCTGGGAAAATGAATACGGAGTCAGCTTAAGAAAGCCAAACAATCGCTATTCAATCAAGAAAGAAGATCTTCTGATAAGACTTCGTGATTATCTCCAAAATGTCTGGGCTGTTCGAAAGTTCTTTATCGAAAAATATGGGGTTGATCCTCCTATTATAAATGGGGACCAAATGCCCCTCCACAGAAATAAAAGTTCACACGAGAAGACAATGTCGTTTAAAGGTGAAGAGACATTTGTTAAGGAAAATCGTAATCTTTCCAGGAAGCGCGTTACTGTATTCACACAGGTTTCAAGCGTTTCAAACATTAAATTGCAGCCTGAATTTGTCTTCAAAGGTAAAGGAGTTATAGCAAAGGTAGAAGTCGATAATGTTAATTACCAGTGGTCCCCAAGTGGATCTTATTGATTAGAGCACATGATCAAAACGATAAATAATCTCCCAAATCGTTTCAATCCCTTCACACAAAAGAATTTTGCAATTTATGTCCTGGATGATTACGCTGTCCACCTAATGCCAGAAATTAGAAAAGCTCTTTATCAACGCGGCTACATTCTAATTGTGATGGACGGAGGTATCACTGGTTTCATTCAAGCAAATGATACCGATCTACATCGCCGTCTTATGACATTATACAGACACGAAGAAATGGATTTGATGTTGAAAATGCTGGAAGTGTATAAAAACAAAGTCTCTTCACCGAAACGCGAAGATATGGTCAAAATGCTTTTGTCTGCTTGGAGAGACGTTCCAGATGACTTTGCTGAGGTATTCAAAAAACTGTTCGTTACTAGTTCATTGGATGGATCGGAAGATCACCTGATCTCAGACAAACTGTTTTCGCTGATCGGCAGTGACATGCAGACATTTCGAAAGAAGCTAACAGAATCACCTGTGTCAGTAAACCTGCAGTCGGTTATCAAGAACCTGATTCCACCGAAAGGTATTCGGAGAAACCACGAGGGTTTGGAATTGTTGGATTATATCGAGGATGATCGTTACTTATTAGAAGACGAAAATGGAAATGAAACTGATGGCACAAGTGACGAAAGTGGAAGTAATAGCGAACAGAACAATGCTGAAACATAGCCTGATTTAACACCAACTGTGGCGGTTGAAGCTACAGCCAATCCTTCCAATACCATTCCATCGCTGACAAATGTTTCAGATGATCCATTGATTAATAAGAACGCAACGTTTTTAGATGCACTGCAGAAGGTGTTTGAGGAAAATGAAACTAGTTTTATTTTCAAGTCACATCTAATAAAAATGAAATCAGCTTTTTACGAGGCTCGAAAAAGCGTCAAGAAACGAATAAAAGAGGCTCATGATAATACCGATGTTGAGCAAGAGGACGAGGGTAACATATTTGACATTTTACAAAATATATAAAGAGAGAAACTTATTTGAACTGGACTTCTGTTGATATTTCTTCTTTGGACTTTAGTACTTCTTTATTATATATTTACTTGTTTTCAGACACTAATATACATGTTAATAATTAACAAAAACATTACTTAGTTGTTGCTTTAAGTATTTAAAAAAACTCAAAATTTTCCAACCCCCCCGCATATTTCAGCCCCCCTGCTTATTAAGTTTTAGTGATATTTCCAACCCCCCCCCCCCGCTTATTCCAACCCCCACCCTTCTATTAGGCACCAAAGAGTACCTCCAGAAAAAGATTTTGAAATTAATTGTAATATAGTTTTTGACAGTATTACACAATTACACTGGAGATTTGAAACAATGGCTGAGATTTCATCAGATTTTGAGTTTCTAAATGGTAACTCTCTTGCAAGTATGTCAGTTGAAGATCTGAAGAAATGTGGAGCTAAACTTTGTCAAAAATATGTTCGTGATCTTAATGCTAATGAATTTCTATCTGAAATTGAAAGCTTTAAGTTTCAAGCCAGTGTCCTGATTCCAGATTTGAAAAACGCAAATCCATTGAAAATCTTGCAATTTATGCACACCTTTTCTTTGACTGAGGCATACCCTTTCATTGAAATTGCTCTTAGAATCTTTCTCACACTACCCGTCACTGTGGCATCATGTGAACGTAGCTTTAGCAAACTTAAGCTTTTGAAAAATTATCTAAGATCCTCCATGGGATCTTAGATAATTTTACTAATTTTGCCATTTTGTCAATTGAAAATCCCCTGGCAAAATTTCTGTGTTACAATGAAATTATTGATAACTTTGCATCATTGAAAGCTAGAAAAATAAGTTTTGTTTGAATGTGTCTAATTTTAATATTTATTAAAAAACTAATGCCTGGTAATTTTTTCAATGACTTTTGACCACAAAGCACAATTTAAAGTTGATTTTAAATGTGCTTTAAGTAGGTTTATCAAAATTTGAATCAAATTAAACATTAAAAAAATTATTGAATTTGAGGCGGCATTTTTTCTCCTTCCCGAAAGGATTTTTGATCTCACTACGGCCCTGGTTGTGTGATTTTTTATAATATACCTTAAGTTAAACTCTTATATTTTATATTACTAATGAATATATCTATTTTTGTTCAATATTCCTTATTACTCTTATGTAGATACTTATGTTTAAGCAACCTGGGATTCTTTCATTATTTTCCTTTGATGCCATGAGTTATTTAAAGATAATATATTCAGAACTCTGCAGAATAATAGAATAATAAATATATTAATAAAAATGAATTTGAAATATAGTAAATTTGTAAATACAAGAAAATCTTATCTTCGCTAATAATGTCTACTAATATTATTGTTTAGCATGTATCATGGTTATAAAATGTCAAGATTTAGCTAGTTTAACTAGGCCTGTTAGTACACTTATATTAGGGTTTCTTCATTTTTTAATTAGTTCATATAATATTTTCAAAATCAAACATGTGGAAAGGAGCTGTTTGGAATGAAGATTTACAAGGAGAAGGTGTAATTGTATTTAATTGGATTAGCAATGAAACTGTTTATTGGCCTCTCGGTACCAAAGCATTGACTGCACTAAAATGCCGAGAATAATTGGCTTCAGTTTCCACAAATAAAAACTAAGTTCTCTTCAGGTATTATATCTATTTATGGTAATTACTATTTTTTAAATAATGTGATAAAAAGATTTATTTTTTTGATACAAAATATATAACTATTTATATAACTATTTTATTTCCACAGATGCAAACAGGATTATGAAAAATTTGAATATTACGAAAGAAAAATGTGATAATGAGAATGTCGGTTTACAAAAACGAAAACATAAACAAAGAGAATTTCCTAGTTATTTTCCAAGTAGGTATTACTTTTATGTGCTTGGATTATATAAATTTTAATTTTTATACCTAAAAATAAAAATGTTTTTATAATTTATACTATAAATTAGTCATTATATTTTACATGTTAAGTTATCAAAGATTTATATGAAGTGTCAATGCACCTGACCTCCAGTTGTTCATTGACCAAATCTATAGGTAAATATATATATATATCTTTTCTTTTTAAATTTTGCATCCAGGAATTCCTCTTGTGTGGTTATAATATCGTCTAACTGATTTGTGGAATGAGTTTTTTAAAGTTGTAAAAACACAAAAATTTAGTATAGAACAGTTTTAGGCATCATTAAAATTAAAATTAAAAATAAAAAGCCACCAAGTTGTCAACATTTTTTTTGCTAATTAAATTAAAGTGATACCTCTAATTTATATATATATATAAATTATATATATATATATATATATATATATATATATATATATATATATATATAATATATATATATATATATATATATATATATATATATATATATATATATATATATATATGTATATATATATATACATATATATATAAATATATATACATATATACATAAATATATATATATTTCATTTTTAATGTAAATTTTTAATTAACAATGCTCTTTTAGTTTGTTTTTTTTGGTTTTTTTTTCTATTTTCATTTTTACTTAAATGTTATTATTTACTTAAATATTATTATATAAATTTTTCTATAAAACGAGAACGAATTGTTAGTTATTTTACTTTTTTCGAATAGATGCTCGTAATTTTTATTTTTATTGCTGATTAGCTAATTTTGTTCAAAAAATTCATTAATCCCATATTTTTTTATTATATTTTATAATTTTATTCAGGTATCTGGTTACTTGATTTTCTTTTTCCTTAAGGCTGTAAAGACAGCGTCGTAAAGATGGGCAATAAAGTGTATGAAGAAATTTTTTGTAAAATTTTTTATAAAATTTTTTAACATATTTAACAAGTTATTTAATTTTTAACCATTTTTTATTTCATACATTTAAATTGTTACTTATTTATCACTAAAAACAAACACTTCAATGGATAAAATTTTTTTTTGGCTTTATTCAAAAACACCATTTTATTTTTATTATTATTAAATTTACCCAATGTTTCTTTTTTTTAAGGTAGCTAAAATACCAAGTTCATATAATCAAATACTCTTGATATTTTTTTAAGGCAAATATACGGGTGCCAAAATATTTTATAATAAATTTAAATAAAGTCGATCATGAGCAGTGATCCCTAAAAGTTATTTATTTGCAAAAGTTTTGGATCGGGATCCAAAATCTTAACTTTTTTTGAAGATATTCCAAATTTCGCTTTAGGTGCTCATTATATCAAAACTACTCTAATTTAAACACTGTCGAGACATAGTTATATTTAGAAGAATAAAAACATAAGAGGTACATCTAATTGATTTTTAAATTTTTAATTAATCATTCACGTTATTTATAAGATCTAAAACTTAATGCTTGGTTGAGTGTTGTGTCTGGAAAACGAATTGCTTTTCTTTTTGTCAATTTTGTTATTTATAGGTATTTGTAAAGTTTTATATTGAATACTCGCAGCAATAGTTTTGAAAAGACAGGAAGAATTAAAGTAGGTTTGTTGATTAGCGTAAATGAAACCCCAGTTTTTTAACACTATTGCTATTTTTAAATTATATTACTACTAACCTCGTCAACAGAGCCTGGAGCCTTATCTATTTTCAGCGAGTTTATCGCAAATTCTAGTTCTTGGTAGTTTAGTCCATTCGAACTGAAACTGCAGTTTTAAGTTTAATATAAGTTTTTGATAGAGTGATACGGACTTTCCCCATTAAGTGACAAGGCATTGAATCTACTTATTTAATGAGTACATCCTGAGGAATATTATACCAACATTCTTTAATCTATGCAAATAAATGGTCTTTGTTAGCTGTTTTTCTACCAACTAATTGCCGGTTGTTGTACTCCCAAAGATGCCTAATAAGATTGAGATCTGGGCTCTGTTAGGGCCATTTAAGAGCTTTGATTTTTTGTGATTTAAATTAATCTTTAACAGATCTGGCACAATGCTTTGTGTCATTATCTTGTTGTAAGATCCATTTGCAAGTAATTTTATGCTTTGCATGTGGCAACATAACATTCTTATGGACCAGAGAATTTATCTAAATAAACTCTCTGGACCATAAAACCTTTTAAGTGATAAATGGGACCCTCATTGTCACGATTAAACATACCCAAACCATAACGTTTTCTTCTCCATGATTAACAGTGGGTAATTGATATTTTGGATTGATATGTCTCCTACTGGGCTCCTAACATATTTAATTCTGTCAATACCTTATACATAAACTTTGACTCATCAAAAAAAAAGATTTTTGGCCAGCCATTAAATGACCAACTAATATGACCTTTTGCAAATTTTGTTCTGGGTTTTAAATTTCTTGCAGGTATTTGCGGTTTCTTAACTGGACAATTACCATAGAGATTATTTTGTCGTAATTGACGTTTAGTTGTATTGACGCTACAGTTTGTGCTATGAAACTGATGCATTAAGTTAGGCAGCAGACTTGCGAGTATTATTTTTGGAATACCTTTCTGATAATCTATCAGACTTTTCAGTTGTAACTTTAGGTCTTGCAGAGCAAGTTTTGCTTTCAATAGTTTTGCGCTGACAAAATCTTTTCATAGTGTGACTTATTCCTGGTTTAGAAACATTGTAAAGTTCAGAAATGTGCCTGTAAGTCATTTTACCTTTTCCTATGCTTTTAAAATATTGCTAAGTAATTGAATTATAAAATTTAACCAATATTTTGGCAATTAGTTATATTTCAATGCCTTTGAAATAGCTCAAAGTAATTAAATTATTACATTTCACCAATATTTTAACCTTAAATTTTGCTTTTGATTACAAAAACATGATTTATTTGCGGGATATGATACTGTATCTTAACTTTTGCACAGAAGCTTTTTCAAAAAAACAATTAAAAGTTAATTAACCTTTCAATTTAAAACTTTTGTGGTTTGTTTTTTAAATTGAAATAAAATAGATGTTATTTGTTAAAAATTCCAGCTTACTTAAGAAAGCTTGTGAAAAGTTATGCCATAAAAACTGAAAAAAAATTGGTGTTTTTAAACTTTGGCACGCTACTGTACATACACTCCTTCTTATGTTGTTATATGTTGTTGCAATAGTTCTTTCTAAAACCTTCATCACTTGGTCAAGCAGCTTTATTCTTTGATATAAACCACCCTACATTTACAAACCTTTACCATCCAACTTTCCTTTTTTTATCCAACATCTTTATTGCAGTTGTTCTTTACAATAGTGAAAAAGTTTTGCAAGCATGATATGATTGCCAACCTTTAAAATATAACACTTAGAACAGTCATGGCTTGATTTTATGCTTCTAATCATTTCGGATTTTATATTTGAACAACTTTATTGCAAAGATCTAACACATAATGAACATCCACATCCCTGAAGCTTTCAAAACCTACCTCAAAACATTGGAAGGATTATTAGCCTTGTCTAGCTGAGCCTTTTGAATATCCTTCACTTTCCTTCACTACTTGTTATCTGCTGGTCCTCTAATTTTATTCACCTTCCTTGATCATTTCAAACTCTTCATTTAGCAATTTTTCAAAATGAGCCATCCAACTTGTATTTACTTATACTTCATTTGTAAATGTTTTTCCATCTAACTCTTTAATACACCCTTTAACAAAATCTATATAATTTGTAACTATTTGCAACTTTAAATTCTCCATTCATTTTATTCGTCTAGCATCTTACCTCATACCTTCTGTTTATTTGATTGAACTTTGTATACATCTTGTTTTGCCTTGCGCTTAGACTTACAATGCAAGAACCTGTTGATTTTTGCTACAATTTTAACCTAGTATTTATTAAACTACCGCAATTCTTTGTGTTGTATTATTATTAATTAGATTATAAATTTTAAACATTCATGGACCTGTTTTGATAACCTTGGCCTGATATGGGCGCCCAAAAAAATAACACAAAAAGTGTGTTTTTTTGAAAAATAAATAAAAATTGTTTTTGTTTCAAATGTAGGAGTTCATAACTAATTTATGTTTATTTTAGCTAGTTCATATTTTTAGAACAATGCGATAGATTTTAAAGTTATTACATGCCATGACTCGTTTATAACTCTTATTTTGTTACTAACTGAACGTTAGTTTAAAAAAAATTTTGATTGATGCTGCAGAAAACTTTTTGAAACCGTACTCATTGCTTTTTATACAAGGTAGTATTAGTTGCAATGTTTTCTTGGTAAAAATTGCTGCTGAGAAGTCCTTATTGGTTTGAGTCATCAATTGAAATGGGTATGTAACGTTTATTTAAAGTCTTTAAGTGTTTCAACTGATATATTGAAATTTTACAAATTATTTTGAAAAATATGATTTTATTTTTAAATTTTTGGAGTTCATCTACCACTCGACAGTCGCAATCAGCATCTGTTTGTCATCTTCATGCTTTGGTTAGGGGTTCTTAAGAAACAGACAATTATAATGCTTATACTTAAGTAGTTTCGTTTTAATTAGCAAGTTGTTGCTTTTATTTTTATCTTTTATTTTTTAAACTTCGTTAGTTTTCGAATGAGTTATTGTAAATCCAAAAATTAACTTAATATTGCAACCCGTAATATTTTATTATATATAATTTAGTCTGGTTATATTATTTCTATCAAGTAAAATATATTTTGTGAACATAAACCTGGCTTTTTTCTTTTGTTATTTTTGTATGTTATTATTTTTGAAAATTAGCCTTTATTTTAAAAAAAATATTGAAAGCGTTAAAAATCTTCAAAAGTGGTTTTTTTAAATATTATACCGGACTGGTCTGGTGGCAAACTTTGCTAAGATAATTTAATCCGTATGTATCGTTTAAATAATAATATATAATCTGTAAAAATAATTTGCCGGACTTACTCTGTACTTTTTATGTAATGCCTCGCATTCAGAAAATGAACATTAAAGCTAATGACCTTTGTCACTAGCTTTAATGTTCATTTTCTGAATGCGGGTTTATTTTTCTGATTTAAACCGCGAGTTGAAAAAAATCCTTCCGAGACGTTTAAGTTTTTTAAAACTGACAAAATACCGATTCCTCCATCATTGAATGCCAAAACAGCTGATGCAACTGCTATTTCAATAATGTTCTTACCAACATTTTTGGTATGCTTATTGATTTTTTATATTTGGATGTTTTCATTAGTTTATCTTATTGATATTTACACCAAGAGTTATTATCCCTCAGGCAGTATTTGTGCCGGTCGCCATGATTGTTGTTCTCTGAACAGTGATGGATTAGTGCTGCAATTGATTTTTTCATACCATAAAGATTACCTTTGTTCTGCCTTATGCATATTCCATAACAATTTTGAAGTTTGTTCATAACTTTGTCAGTCATTCTACCTTTACCTGTCAATTTCTTGCTATCACTCAACAACTTTCCTTTATATAAAACCTTAAGTGGTGTTAACCGCGCAACAACTCGTTTTTGTACGTGTCGACACACTCAGTTTTTTCAATTTTATAACCTGGATATGGAATAACATCTACAACAGCTTTATAAGATTTGCTATCTCCATCACTTCTATACTTTATATAGCGTAAATTGTATTTTGAAAGAGAACTGTTAAACATTTCAAGCACTCCGACAGATTTCATTGATCCAGAACTACCAAAATGATCAATTGGGAATGTATGAGATCTCTGGGGATCCTTTTTTGGACTCCCAATATTTACATGATTTACAATTTTTAACTAAGATTTGTGTGTCAATGCATTTATTGTTAGAAATTAAAGTAACGACTCCATTTAATGAAAAGAATTCGCGACGCTGCCAAGTTCCATCAACAGTTAAATTTTTGTTACATTTCCTTCATTGTTAAATGATGCATCACCTGCAAACCCATTGTCAACACATTGCAGAGATGCTACAGACATTGATTCAAAACAAGCTTTTAAATAAGCAGTGTGCATTTTTTCTGCAATATCATCATGCGTTAATAAACTTATTGGTGGTGGATTATTCATGACATTACAAAATGTCTCTATAGCAATATGTCCTTTACCAATCTCTCGAAAAACTGCAGTTGATCTAATATTAACATCAAAAGTTTTCTTCCTCTCTTTGAATCAGGATTGGCAATCTCTTTAGAGCTATACAAGTTTTTGGACCATTTACATACAACATAATGCAAAACAAATAAATGTGACAACCCTTTTTTAGATTCAATATCATAAGCAAAGATACACTTTTGATTGACAACCGGGACATATTCTAACCAAATTACCTATTGTTCGCAATATATCTGTGTTAGTTAAAACATAACATTCAATGCCATCTACAGTTTCAGTTTCTTTTATATTTGACAAATCTAAATGCAGCTTCCTGGCTGATACTGAAGCGGACATGATGAGTGGTGCTGTTATTTGTGTTGATGTTTTGTTTACATCAAGAGGCGATCCTGTTTCCGAAGAAGATACATCTATTGATTATTTACTGTTATTTACTGTAAACTACTTTACGGTTATTTACTGCAAACAACTATCGTAGTACTGTCGACATTCCTATATTATTAAATGGCAACCCTCTCACTGAGTTTTCTCCTTTACGCCTTTTTGGATTTTCGTTTACTACCGACCTTTCAAGGAAACCATACATAATCCATTGCTAAATTAGCATCTATAAATTTGCTTCGGTTTATCGTGCTCGCCAATTTCTCTCTCTTGATTCCATTCTCGATCTCTACAAATCCCATATTCGCCGTTATCATACTTGGGCAGGTTCTTCTAATGATGCTCTTTCTCTTCAAGGCAAGGTCCGAAAACGCATTGTAAACGTAGTTGAAACCGCCCTATCTACTAAGCTTGAGCTTTTTTTCTATTGTTTTAAAGTTGCATCTCAAAGGAGCTATCATACCAAATTTTATTAGTTAAAGTTCATTCTTGCTTGACTTTGAGCGTAAATCTTTGAAAACAGGTGGAGGTATATGTGTCTATGTGCTTGAAGAATTTACTTATAAAATTAGATATGACCTGTCGTTTTCTGAGCCAGATTTCGAATCTTTCACTTTAGAAATTTATAACAAACCATCAAAAAATATTATCGTAACAACTTAATACCGACCACCAAACGGAAGTTTAAACAACTTTAAAAATCACTTAAATGACTATTTTGAAATCGCCCGATTTCAAAATAGTCATTTAAGTGATTTTTAAAGTTGGTCAATTACACCCATTTTTAAAACAGGAGATGAAAGTCTGGTTTCAAATTATCGACCTATTTCAGTGTTACCAGTTTTTTCTAAAATCCTCGAGCGTATCATGTATAATAGGCTATTTTCCTTTTTGGACGAAAACAATCTTCTTTATTGTAACCAATATGGTTTTCGATCAAATTACTCTACGGAGCATGCACTTATGCAACTAGTTAAAGTTATCAGTGGAGCATCTTCTCATAACAATTTCACTTTAGGTATATTTCTAGATTTGTCAAAAGCGTTCGATACCGTTAACCATCAAACTTTACTAGATAAAATAAAATATTATGGAATATGCCATACATACGATAAATAGTTTACCCGTTACTTAACTGATAGAAAACAGTTTATATCTCTAAATGACGGTTTTCAGACAAACAAACCTAAAATATTATGTGGGGTTCCACAGGGCTCCATCTTAGGTCCTCTACTATTTCTAATGTACGTCAACGATCTATATAAAGCATCAAATACTATGTCTACTATCATGTTTGCAGATGACACCACTTTATTTCATTCTCACAATAACATTATTTCTCAATTTCAAGTTGCAAACAATGAACTAGAACAAATATCAATCTGGCTTAACGCGAACAGCCATTCTTTAAACACTGTTAAAACTAAGTTTTCATTATTCCATTCTAAACGAAAATTTCAATATATTCCTAAATCCTTACCAATGCTATATATAAATAATATGGAAATTGAGCGCTCTTTCACAAATAAATTACTTGGTGTCTTAATAGATGAAAACTTATCATGGAGAGATCATATTAAATATATTAGCAATAAAATCTCAAGAAATATTGGTATTTTATATAAATCCCGTCAAATCTTAGACAAATCTAACCTAACTCAGCTATATTTTGCATTCGTACATAGTTATTTATCGTATGGTAATATTTTTGGGGTAGTACAAACAAATCTAAACTCAAATGTCTCCTCAAACAACAAAATCATGCAGCACGCATTATTTATTTTCAAAATCGCTTCACAAACGCTAAACCTCTTCTAAGAAGTATGAGGGCCTTTAATATTTATGAAATAAATGTATTCATAATCACACAATTTATGTTCCAACATCAGTTTAAAAAAATTCCGAAGGTTTTCGAAAATATTTTTCCTAAAATATCAAGCCGATACAACACTCGATCAACCGAAATTATAAAAAAACTTGCCCTATATCAAAACTTACGAGCTTTGCCATTTCCTATCTTGGCCCAATGCTACGGAACCATTTTACAAGCATGAGTTGTAAACTAAGAGAAGCCAATACCTTTCAAAAATTCAAAAAGAACATAATTGAACTAATTGTCAATCAAGATTCCTTACTTGATTTTTTCTAACAATAAATTTTCTTTTTTATTATCAAAGGTTACTGATGACAAGATTTTATCTTCTTCAGGTTCTCAAGTCTTGAAACTACTATCTTAATATATATAAAGGGCAATGTGTGTGTGTTTGTTTGTTTGTTCTCTATAGAAATCCAAACCGCCGGACCGATCTCGATGAAATTTGGCATGGGGGTAGTCCTCGAGGGGGAGAAGGTTCTTAGCTGGGTTTTGACCCCGTACCCCGACCCCCAGGGTCAGTGGGGCCCAAAAATGGGATCCAGTGTGGCTCTGCAGCCTCAGCCGTGCAATTTGGCAAAACCTAAAAGCTTCCTACCTGTGGAGGAGTGTCAGAACACTTCATTTGACAACAAACATGAGGGTAAAGTTGTCTGGTGATCTGTCAGCAGGAGCCTTTTCCAATCAGCTCCTTGCATTGGGCAATGGTGAGGCACCAGTTGATGTGCAGACAGGGCTCATTAAATTCCCTGCCAACTTTTGCACACTGGTGGATTCTGCAGAGGAACTCATTGTCAAGGTGTTTCCCAACATCCAGCAGAGTTTCACCAGACATGACTGGATCTGTGAGAGAGCTATTCTGGCTCCCAAAAATGAGTCTGTAACCAAGATCAATATGCAGATCCAGAAAATGCTCCCAGGCAATGAAAAGTCCTACAACTCCTCTGACATGGTTATGGACCCCAGTGAAGCTGTCAACTATCCAACAGAATTTCTGAACTCTTTAGAACCATCTGGATGTCCTCCTCACATTCTTCACCTGAAAGCTGGAGCACCAATCATTCTCCTTCGCAACCTCGACAGTCCCAAGCTCTGCAATGGAACTCGACTTATCCTCAAAGCTATCCTTTCAAACTTGATTGAAGCAACAATACTGACTGGATGTGGCAAAGGTGAGAATGTCTTCATTCCAAGGATTCCAATGATTCCCAATGACCTCCCATTCAGTTTCAAGCGCCTCCAGTTTCCAGTCAGGCTGGCTTTTGCCATGACCATTAACAAAGCGCAGGGACAGTCACTCAAAGTGGCTGGCATCAATTTGGAACAGCCCTGCTTTTCTCACGGCCAGCTCTATGTTGCATGCTCCAGAGTTGGATCTCCACGAAATCTTTTCATTTTGACTCCAGAAGAAAAAACTAAGAACATTGTCTATCAGAAGGCTCTTCAGTGAAAGAAATCCTCTTTAAAGAAGTCCTATTAAAAGAAAACAATAAGAATCCAATGTGAAGAAATTACCCATGATTTAACTTTTGTAACATGTTCAACTTTTTTTTCCAGTGTGAGAGAACAATTTAATTGAAAAATTTGAGTAAATGTTCTTTTGGAAATTCTTAATTTGTTGTTTTTAAGTGGAAAATAAACAAAATGTCTTTTTCTTCCTTAATGTCTTTCAGTTATTTAATAGCTTCAACCAGCAGGGTCACATTTTGTGGGATTATTGTGCAACACTAAAAAATATTGCACGATCTTACTGTGCATAGCCCAAAATTAGTATAACAAAGTTCCAGATGCTCATTTACTTTTAAATATTGGCCCGGGCAACGCCGGGTAACTCCAGCTAGTATATATATATATATATATATATATATATATATATATATATATATAATATATATATATATATACATATATATATACATATATATGTATATATAAATATATACTTATATATGTATATATAAATATATACTTATATATGTATATATAAATATATATATATATATATATATATATATATATATATTAATTTTTATAACATTAATTTAGAAACTCAAAGTAACAAGATGTTGCAGACATTCAATTAAAACCTGCTATTCAGATCAACTCCTCTGAACCTCTTTCTGGGATTCAATCACAAAATTCTGATAAAAATGATGATTTACTTGTTCATACCACTTCAAAGGAAAATCCCAGAGAAAGTGTCAGAAAGCACAGAAGAACTGGAAAGGATCTTACACGCAAACGAAAACGAGACCCTAGCTCCTGGAAAAAAGAATTAAGAAAGACACTTAGACAGAGTGGTCAGCAGTACGTAGGCTCAAACAATAAAATACAAAGGGGGAAATTTATTAAAGATTGTAAGAGAGATCACACAGTGTGTCGTTTCAAATGTAAAATAAAAATTAGTGTTACTGATCAAGAAACTTTGCACAAACAACACTGGATTTTGAATGATCAAGAAAAGCGTCTTTTCTACTCCCAAACTACAATCGTAGAAAACAAAAAAAGATGTCGTTTGGCTAAAAATCCAAAATTGAAAAAAAAAAGTTATTCATATTACTTTATTGTTTCTGACGAACTCATACGTGTTTGCAAAGAGTTTTATCTATGTACTCTAGATATTGATGAAAAAAGAATTTGAAATCACCACTCAACAAAAAATAAAACAACAGGAACACCTCAACAGTATAAACGAGGTAAAGTACCTAGTCGAACTGTCCCAAATAGTATTAAAGATTCTGTACGTAAACATATTCAAAGCATTCCCAGAATTGACAGTCACTACTGTCGCAAAAGTACAAACAAAGAGTACATTCAAGAAAATCTGAATATGACCATTTTGTATAAGAAATATTGTGAAAAATGTGTTTTAGACAATGTTGTTCCTGCAAAAAAAAGTATGTATAGAACAATATTTAGCACAGAGTTTAATATTGAAGTTCATACAATAAAAAAAGATAGATGTGACAAATGTGAAAGTATGAAAATGAATCCTTCACCTAACTTAAATGAAACAGCATTACATGAAATCCACACAAAAAACAAAGTTGAGACTAATGAAGAACCTAATCGTGATCGACTTGATAAAAGCAAATGTATTGTTTGCTTCGATATGGAAAAAGTGTTCAGCCTACCAACAGCAAATGTTTCTAACTTTTTTTACAAACGAAAGTTGACTGTTTTTCATATGACTGCACAGTGCTCAATATCCAGAAAAAATTACGGTGCACTCTGGTCAGAGCTTACAAGTGGTCGTTCAGGAAATGATATAGCTAGTGCTCTTCTTGTTATACTAGATCAAATAGTTGCGGATGAACCTCTTGTTACTGAAATTTGCTTATGGAGCGACTCTTGTGTACCACAGAACCGAAATAGTTTTATGACGATTGCTTTAAAAATTTTCTTACAAAATCAACCGCAAATTAAAACAGTCATTCAGAAATTTTGTGAGCCAGGACATAGTGTGATACAGAAAATAGACAGTTTGCATAGTATCATTGAAAGAAATATGGCAGTACAGAAGTGTACAGTCCGATTGGCCTTGTCAGAATACTAAAATACATTCCTCGAAAGAATCCAATCATGTTGATTCAAATTAAAGAAGAGCAGATGATGGACTTTCAATCTATTGCAAAGAATTATTCGTTGCTTAAAAATATTCCATATGCTAAAGTTAAGGTACTTAAATACTCAGCAGATAAGCCATTGAGTGTGGAATACAAGAATACGTTTGATTGTGAATATAAGGTGGAAAATATTGTCAACTTTAAAACACGAAACCAAAGTTCAGGTAACAAAATAATAAGAAATCATGAAACATTTTTGCAACCAAAGTTGCTTCCAAAAAAAAAATATATCGAAGGAAAAGGTAGAAGATCTAAAATCGATGATAAAGTTCATGCTTCTTCAAGACAATGAATATATGACATTAGTATTGCAATCATTTAACTAGTGTTTTACTTTAACTATTGGACAATGTTCTTTGCTGCAATTTGCAGCTCTATTGACTTCTTTATTTTATGAACTTTTTATTATCTTTTTAATTTTGATCATATTGTATAAATTTTAATTTGAGGGTCGTTGTACTTAATTTTTAACTGTAACAGATTGTTTGGATTTAAGTAGTTTGCTGCAGCACTCAATAAGTTGGCAAATCAGCAGGCAAATTTAGTTTTTCTAAGAAAGAATCCAGCTTTCCTTCAATTAAGATACCTGTTTGTCTGCCTGGGAACAGTTGGACATGGGGTGTCCAGTGATGTAATCTCCAATTTTCGTCAATAGCATGAAAAGTCCAAGAGATGTAACTGTCATGAGTTCTAGAAGACCAAAGGTCAGAAGTAAATGCAGCACTTTTTAGATTTGGCGTAATCTCCGTTATTATGCTCTTCATTCCTAGCTTGAACTTCTCTTGACCGAATTGAAAGCTTTCTTGAATATGTTGTTCTGTGATGAAGGCTCAGTTTAGGGTTTGCAGTGTCAAACAATTTCTTGAAACCTCTTCCTTCGACTGCTGAAAAGGATGCCAGATCAGTGCAAAAGTAATCCAGCATTGCAGAGTCAAACTGTTTTTGAATGGAATTGTCTTTGTCATATTTGGACTTTGTTTCAGGCATTTCGACCATGGTTCGTTGTTTCTTCTTAGGAGGAGGAAGAAGAGAGTCGTCATTTTTTTCAAAATATGTCTTAAAGGCTGCTGATAAGTATCTTTTAACTCTTAATGGAAAACATGATAAAAAATCTTGCATGAACCAATTTGAAATTTTGAAAGTTTCAATCTTCTGATACTTTGATAACGAAATAATTAAAGTCCAAAATATGTCATTTACATTTTCGAAAGTTGGGTTTCCTATGAAAATAACATAACTTTATTTTGCGATTCCAGCATAATGCATCTTCAGAATAGAACTAACAACAGAATAGAAAGATTTCATAACACACTAAAACGAGTATTGGGCTCTGCACAATTATCATTAGATGTTTTAATGAAGAACTTATTGACCAGAATGGACGTTCGAACATATGAAACCCATCACCGTCAAATTGATATGAATTTGAAAACTGCAATTATAGCCCAGCCAAATGTCAGCGAATATTACAAACATTTACAGACTATGCAGCAAGATTAATTTCTAAGCAAATAGAAGTTAAAGGATCAAAAAAGTATTGCATTGTTAAATCTGATAACCAGTGGAAAGTAAGTTATAATGATATAGGCACCTTAAGAACTGTGGAAGGCTTTATTTGTTCTTGTGGGATGGCAAAACAAATTGGGATTCCTTGTTGTCACATTATTGCTGTTTGGAAGTTTACTAATAAACCGCTTTCTCAACCACTTTCAGTTTCTTCGAGGTTTACTGTACTTGTAGTATTTAAATTGAGTCTGGTCAATAAAATTTTTGACAATTTCTGTTCTTAATCTTGAATATACAGTAATATACTTAGTAAATTAAATATTTTTCAAAGTAAACAACAAATACGTACTTAGTAAAAGCTATATAGTATTCTTTATAGTTTTTAGTGTAGCTTATAGTTTTTAATATAGTTTTAGTTTGTGATACTTTTTGTTCAATTCTTTAAAGTTGATTCACTCAATTATTTAAAAGTATTTTGTTTAGACGGAAATGGGAGACATCACAATATTTTTCTAATGGTGCAAATATGGCAATTTTTTCTTTGATGTTTTCAAAAACATCAAAAACGACAGAATAAACAGTGCAATGATTGTTCTTAAAGATTTAGCTTTCACCATAGCAGATCAACTAAGTTCTGCTTTTACTGGAAATGTCAGAGCAGTTGAAAAGTTCAAAATGTTGATAATGTATCAAAACAACTCTGCATTGAATGTTTGTTTGCAGAACCTTATTGATGAGCTGAAACCGGAAATGCCTACTACACCTGAAGTTATGCCACTGAGACTACACCATTGTATGAGTCCTTGTTATCTCTGGAATGTGCCAACAATATTAATTTAACCGCAACACCTGTTGATATTTCAATAGTCTCAGCTGTAGACAAAGCAGTTTTAGAGTTGACGTTACTTAAAGATAAATTACCTCAAACAACAAGGCTTTGTAAAAATGTTCAATTGACATCAGGAGAAGAAAATAAAATAGTTGCTAAATGCAATTCGTATTCAACAACATGTTTAAGTCAAGTATATTTTCAACAACTACCTAAATCTCGTGGTCGGCCGGTTAGAAAACGTGCAAGGCCTTTTAAAATTAAAGAAAAATACTCTTCACAGTTAAAAGAACAAAGCATAACAAAAAAATCAATAACAGTTTTCTTAAAAATAGGGCAAAAACTAGAAAAGGATGTAAACGATAGCATTTGTTTTAATTGTGAATCCGAAGAGCCACCGATAAACATTTCTCTGATCGATAGGATTGCCTGCAGTAATGATTGTGGGCGTTGGTTTCATAACTGCTGCATATCAACCAAGAAACAGAAATGTCTACATTTTTGTTGTGCTTGGTGTTGCAAAAAAATAAATTAAGAAACATTGCTATTTAAAAAAAGAAATAAAATGCTTTCAATCAATATATGAATGTCTTAATATTTTATTTTTTATTTCGATTATTAATATTTTCATTATTTATTTATCAATATTCAGAAAAATGATCTAAATATCAAGTTTTTCCCTTTCCGTATGTTATCTGTATAAAGAATTTATTGTTTGTAGTTTGTAAAAATGTTTCTATATCTTAATGATTAACAATGCAATGCTTTATTTTGCAGATCCTGTATAAAAATCAACTTTGAGTTTTACATTTTTTAATATGCAATAGTATATTTTTTATTTTTAATTCATGAAAATATTTGTACATGTTAATTGTAGCTGTTAATATTATTAATTTTGTTTTGGGTTTAGATGACTATTAGACCATTAGCACGAAATTACCACATGTGACAAAGCTTTATTTTATTTTAAAAATTGCATTACAAACAAGTCCTAAAATGAAGTGTCCTTATACAAATTTAAAGGACTGTAATAGTTTTCTTAAGTTACTTTTGTGGGGTTTACTTTGTATGCATAAGTTTATAATTATAATTTATTTTTATTTTTTACTTTGTATTCATATTGTATTCAAGAACTTTTTGTTTGCTGAGTTTTTATTTTTTTTATTTTGTTTAGTCAAGTGACTTCTTAAGACTTTAATTATTTTCAATTTTTGATTGATAGAGGATTGTTTTGTGAAAATCTTTGTTTTTAGATAAAGATGACTTAAATACATCTTGGAAATAATAAATGTGTAGGTACTTTTTTTTTACATATGCTTTGAAGATTATAAAGATTTTGTAAAGTTATAATATCGTAAAATAGTTAAACATATGAAAATAATTTAAAACTAATCAATATTAAATTGATTACTTTTTAGAAAGTTTGCATGTAAATTTGAATCTTGTCATCATCAATTCTGAAAAATTTTTCTACAGAAGAAATTTTATAAGTTGTGGTTTATTTTGATGAACAATGTTTATTTTGATGAACAATTTTCAAAGATTATTTATGAAGGGTTTGATTCTGTATTTGATCACTTCTTAGTTACTTAGTTGAAATGTTGTAATAGTTAGTTGATACCTAATAATAAAAATTGTACTATAATCATATAGTCAATTTACTATAGATAAAATGTAACAAAGTATATTATATATTTCGAATCCAATTTTCAAACAAAATTGTGAAAAGTTCTAACAAACCATCAATCAATCAATCATTTATTTCACTTTATAGAATATACAAAGCTAGGATCAGTCACAAACAGTTAAGTAACTGACAAAAACGTGACGAACTACAAATATTCACCGTAGGGTTGATACAATAAATAATATAATTGGTACTCGTAGTAAATAATGATAACGTAATATTAAAATTTTATTATTAAAATAGTAAAAACAATAACAACATGAACAATAAGCCGCAAATAATAAAAAAACTTCACTTTATATAGAACAATAACAATACACTAACAAGAATATCAAGAATAGCAATATATTAAAAAAGAAGGCAAAAAGGTATAAAGGATGAGGTCACAATAACTTAAATATCAATTGGAGTTCAATACCTCAGCATAAATCTTACTTATAATTACTATCTTGGATAAATTCCTTAACTTTACAGATGAAGAGTGCTTTTTAAGATATGTTGTCTGGATTTCAGAGGGAAGATAAATCCATGACTTAATGGATTGATATCTTATGGAATTATTACCAAACTTATGTGTTTTCTCTAAAGGTATTACAAGGTTGTGGCATGAAACTGATCTAAAATTATAGCAATGATTTGCATTAGTAAATTTATAATATCTATTGGAGCTTGTTGATAAGTTATTATTTAAACTGTCCCAAACAAAGGTGCAATGTAAAAGAAGTATTAGATTTTTTAGCTTCAAAATTTTTAAGAGATTGTAAAGGAGTTTTGAGTCAAATCTATTAGAATGGAAATGACCGATTTTAAATGATTTGGTCTGAAGGTTTTCTATACTCTTTGTAAACTTTGACTGATTTAGCCCCTAATCTGACAACCATATATTATATGTGAGTTAAAGATTGCATACCATATATTTATGAGAGTCTCATAGCTAACAAATCTAAATCATGTTTAATTTATTTTAGAGTTTTTAGGACCTTGGATAATCAGGAACCAGTTTGCATATTCAAACAATTGATATATAAAAGAAAAAGAAATGATCCTTGTAACAATTTTTGTTGAATACCGTTCAAAGATAAATTGAATTGGGATTCAATGAATTCAAAGAGTTAGTGCTATTATGGACTTTAGTAAAAATATGTAACTATGAAATATATGCTCATAATTTTGGTGATAAAACTGTAAGTTTTAAATAAATAAAATAGATGCATTTTTAAAAGATTTACAAATATCAAAGTAGTCAAATGAAAACAAATATATAAATAGCAATAGATAAACAGTAAACAACACAAAAATTTCTGTATATAATAAATATAGCTGTAAATAAAAAGATCAATACTAAAAAATATAAACCAAGAAAAAATAAAAAACATTACAGCAAATTCTTTATATTGTTAAGATTATACTTTAACTATATATTCATTACTAAATATCTGACCGATTGATATTTAAACTCTAAATAACAATATCGAGTTCTCTAGAAGTTATTTTAATCACGTAAACAACATATTGTAAAGCTTTTCATAAATTAATTTACATCAAAATTAATACATTCATTATTTTTTTATTAAGCAATTATTTTTACTTACTAAAATCAAGTTATAAAATTTTTTATTATAATTATAATATTATTGTACGATTTAAAAAAGGAAAATAAATATATTTTTGTTGTTGTTGTTATATTATTAAGTATTATTATAACCCTTTTAATATTATAAATTTTAATTAAAATAACCTTTTAATAAAATAAATTTGATCATTTCTTATAAAATTCTACGTAATAAACACATTATGTTTATTACCCGAAGTAAATAACTTAAAAGTTTAAAGAAATTTAAATTAGCAACAAACCCGATTTCAAAACTTATATAATTGAAAGCTGAATTACAATTGGTGAGCGATAGTTATATTAGTGTGCCATTGTACTAATTGGTCATCTGACCCAACATATCGTTTTTAATAACATCGAGCATCGCGGTTAAGATCTGGCTTAGAATTTGCACTTGGTTGTCACTATAATTCGCATAAGGCTTGGTTTTCCAATAGTTGTAGAAATGTTGTGCAACAGTTAAGCGTTTTTGTTGTACAGCAATCGTTGCCTAGATCGGTTTGCTTCTATATCCACAACCTTTTTTTATTGTTGTACGACATTTCTACAACTATTGGAAACCAAGCTTAAGTATTAAATCGCTTCTTGGCCTTACGTCCACCATCAAGTCTTTATCTGTTCTTGATTCGAAGTCGTTAAGAGCTATATATCTACTTATTTAGGCCATTCGTGCCTGAACTGTTTATTGGAAGGTTCTATAGTGTTAACCTTGCTTCGACCTCAATTTGCCATCAATTATGATGTGTTTTTGTCCAGGTATACTTGCTTGCAGGTGTTTAACTAGTTACTGAGACGCCAACTATACACATACAACGTATTACCTTTGCTGCTAAGCATACACCAATCAAACATCAGAACGGTTTAGGAGAACAATATCCCTATTTAAAGCTAAGCGCTAGCATTAGTTCTAAACTATCTTCTAACAATTTCAAGTCAGTGTAGTGCTCTTAAAACCACTTTTTCAGATTTATTGATGTCAAATATTAGATATTGGTGTCTTGATTTCCATCAAAGATGCCGGCCTTATGCAATTATCTGTAAAATGTAACAACTTCTTCAGATAATTGCATAAAGTATGCTGGGTCGTTATGAAAATAAAAGCTGTTTATTCATATTTTTTAACAGTAATGATGTTATGTTGTCTTACGTCGAAACAAATATAAATGGTTTATAAAAAGTTATCTGAATTCGTATCTTGAACCAGGCATGTCATTCATAGGTTTTTGTTAAAACAACGTTTAGTTAAATGCATATATTTTATTCAAAACAACTATATATTCTTAGCAAATAAAGAAAAAAATATAGAATGCCCGAAATAATTCAAATGTCGACTCCAGTCAACATATATTAAACACATATCACAAAATTTGGTATTAATTATAGATAATGTACACTTAGGTGTTTACATTATCTATAATTATAGTAGGTTTTAAATCTCTCATTAACTTAACATACCATTATCCCTTAATTCAAAAACATATTACTCTTGGTATAATTATTTCACTGACCATGATTTCATTGCAAGTCAATGAAACGAAAAAATTTGACATCTTGTAAGCATTTTTATTTGCAAATATGTTTGTTATAAATTGTCAGGGTATTGTTATCAGCAAATTAGTTTGTTGTTAAGTCATGCTTTATAAATCATTATACAAAAAATTTTTTTAACTATAATTTTAAAACTTGTTGAAACTCTGCTTAAGTACTCTGCTTAATATCAAAAATGTACGTTGAAAAATGTTTACAAATATTTTTTGCCTAAATTGAAAATCATAATTTAAATATAATAGCTCATATTAATCGTATGGATTTTAAATGACTAAATATTTTAATAAGATCAAATTAAAAACTTTAGATTATAATTTGATAATAATGAGGCGCATTTTCAGACCATTGTTATATGCTTTATTTTTCAACCGTTTCAACGGCTTCTTCACTATGCTTGTTGTCCCAAGAACAGACGTGTCCACAGATCAGTCGTTTCCTCTGATCATTCGTGTCCACAGATCAGAATTATTAAACGATTTTGTTTTTAAACATGCCACACATAATAGACCGTGTTAAAAGCCCTTTTTAAAAATCTTTTTAATCCCAAAGAGAATGTTTGTTATTGAATACATTTATTTAATTTAATTTATCTAAATAATAATGTATTTTAAAAAACAATGGTTTTTTCATTTATGCACCAAAAAACATTACAAGTGGTGCATTCAAAAATGTGTTTTTGACTCAATCTTTTGTTTTCCGTCATCCACGGTTAGTTTCATGAAAAGGCCAATAAATGCTTTTATTTTCTCCTCTAACTGACGTAAAACTCTTTGTAGTAATATAATGTTCCTTTTTTTTCTTTATTGTTTTGAACTTTTTATATTTTTAGCAAATAAAAACTTTTATTAGCAAATAGAAATATCTTTTCGGGACAAAACTATAGCAGAGTTATTGATTGAAAGGATTAACTTTTACAAATGGACTGAAAATCAATATAACGACTATTTATTAAATACAACAAAGAAATTAAATGCTATAAAGAACAAGAGTCGTTTTTAAGAAGTTTAAAGTTAATGGTTAATAAATACCAAATATTATTTTGAAACGCTTCCATATTTGCAACCTACCTAGTCAAAGTATTATTTTGTCAAAAAAAAGTAAACAGAAAGTATATAAATGGATTTATTCAAATTATTTGTTAGGTAAATAAAAACATGTTTTTATATAAAATGTAAAATTATTTCTAATATATTTCGTGTAAAAATGACGAAGCCATTATTTCTTAATCAAATGTGTGATGATAATGAATGTTACAAAAATTTCAGTAAGAGACCACCCGTCCGAGTTCTGAAAAAAAGTTCTGAAAAAAAACGAGAAACCGGTGGCAAAAAAATCGAGACAGTAAAAAAAACCGAGAAACCGAGGTATAAAAGAGGAACCGAGAAAAAAAAAAAGGAAGCGAGTCAATGACGTCACGAGTAAAAAAAAGGTCCCAGTGACGTCAAAGTTCCCCTGAGTAAAAAAAGGTCCCAATGACGTCAAAGTTCCCCCGTAAAAAAAAGGTCCCAATGACGTCAAAGTTCCCTCGAGTAATAAAAAGGTCAACGACGTCACGCGCATGCGCAGAAATAAAATAAAGGTTAAGATGTAAAAAATTTTTCGTATAAAAAACTGTTACAAATAAAATTTATTCTGTTCCCTGAAAATAGGGTAGTGTATTTTTGCCCAATTCTCGAACGTTATGTTTGAGTTACGCTCTTTTCCATACGTCATGAAAGAATTGTAAATATCAAGTTCTTCAGCAAATTGTTTGTTAAATTTTCTAGACATTTCCACAACGAATAGTCCTTCTTCAATTGTCAAAACAATTTTTTTCACCACACCATTCGATTTTGCAATCATTGTATTAGTTTGCTAAAAAATAAAAAATTTATTTATAACAATATTTACGAATTTATTCGTTATATTATTTACTATTTAAATCTAATGGGGGGGGGGCGTCACATATCCATTCTTCTTTGAGCTCTTCTATTTTTTCTTCTTTGTTTTTTTTTGTTTTTAAGTTTTTCACTTCTAATTTTTTACATTTTTTAAAATCAAGTCCTTTTAACGGTCTTTCTAGTTTTAAGTTTACTTGTTTAAATTCGAATGAAGGAGCGTTGAGATCCATCTCCCAGTTTTAATCATTATTATTAATATTCATTTTTATTTATATCTAAAGAAAAAAAAGAACGTTAGTATAATGTTGTATAAAAAATAAAAAATAAATAAGGAAAAAAAAAAAGACAAATGTAATAAAAAAATTTATATTTCTAAATAAAAAAATACAAAAAGTTTTTTATAAGACAGGCTTGACATTGACCACATTTGTTCATACAAAAGTATCTTTCGTTTAACAAACGAGAATGTGTTAGAGATTCCTTTTGTAGTCGAAAATAGTAGGGATACATGGCTGTAAAAAAAGAAAAAAAATAAGATTAAAAAATTCTTTTTTTTTATTATAATATAAAAAATATATATACCTATCATTTGTTGGCCGATTTGTTTGAGTATTTTTTGATTTTTGGCATATCCATATGTTTTCATTTTTATTTTTAGTTTTGCTATAAATATAAAATAACATCATTTTTATGTACAAATTGATGAGAAATAATATAATCATATTGCTGTAAAGCCCAATTTACATAATTTTTTAATAATATATAAAAATCATCATATTGTGTATTATTTAAAAAAAGGTAAAATATAATGAGAATTAAAAATTTCAACAGATATCTATATAAAAAAAGCTTGATCTAAAAAAAATTCCAAATGTTCTCTGTATAAAAATCGAGGATTAGTTTCAGTTGACTTGTAAAAAGTTTGACTCCAAATAATATAATGATCTGAATCGTTATATTCTATAGGAATGACTTTGACAAGTTCTTTTAAAAATGTTTCCTTTTCAATTTGTATTCTTGCTAACCCCATTTTTCTTTTGCATATTTGTTTTAACGTTGGCACTTCTTCGTATTTATAGTTCAGTCTTGTTTGTGGACAAAACCATACCCATTCGTGATAATGCATGTTGTATTCTTCAAAACTTTTTCTTATTAGTTGCATTTTTTATTAGTGTGGCTATAAATATAAAATATTATTTTTATAATGTATAAAATTATTATCATAAATATAATAATATTGATCTAATGCCCATTAAATGTATTTTCTAATACAATTATAAAAAAAAATCAAGTTCTTCATTGCTAATATAATGATTATTATAGTGCGATCTAAACATTTGGTATAAAGAAAATATAATTTTTTTTGCAACCAAAAAAGTAAATTGTGATCGGTTAAAGAACTAAATTCACAAATATAAAAAAAATCTTCATCAGAACTGTTTTCAGGATAACGAAAATATATAAACCCAAGCTGATCTTTTAATAATTCCAATTCAATTCTAATTCTTCTACCAGCTAATCTTCTTTTACATAATTCTTTTAACGTTTTCATGTCTCGATCCATGTTATTTTTTGTTTCGCCTATAAACCAACTGGTCATGTGGATAATGTCGTATTCGTAAAAGTGTTTGCTTCTTCGCATTTTTTTATTAGTTATCTAAATAAAAATTAAAAAAATTGATTTACAATTTGAAAACGAATAAAACAAGGTTCAGTAGTATAAAAATATTGTTCTTTGGACCAATTTATATATTCCATGATTAAACGATACAGTTTTTTCATTAAATGTGTTTCTAGTTGTTTACGTGGACAGCAAAACAGGATATTTCTGTAAAAAGTAAATGAAATAAAGTATAAAGATATCGTCTTTGAAGATAAAAAAACACTAAAGGCCTCTTTATAAAAGGTATATCAAACTAAATGTTTGTTCTATAATAGGTGTAAAACAATAAACGAATATTATCTTTATCTTTCCATTTCGAGAGTGGTAGTTTGGTTTTATCAAATAAAGAAACAATTTTATTTTGTAATTGATCGAATTCAAATCGAATTCGTTGATGTGCCAAAGTTCTTTTACATAAATCTTTCAAGGTGAGTTAAGATTAATTTTCATGGTTAAATTTGTTTGATTTCTCCAATGTAATATCATCAAAGTGATAAAGATAATAAGAAAAATGACGTTCTTCTGGGGTAAACCAAATTAGTGTTTGATTTTCAAAGTTTTTAATGTAAGAACGAATGTTTTCCTAATAACGACAACGTTTTTTTGTTTCTCTGTCCATTTTTATGACCTTTTTTTCTCGTTTTATTTGTTTTTCACGTTTTTGTCGAAAGTAGTGAAGTGAAGCACCTTCTTTATTAAGAATCTCTCCAATATTGCGCCAGTTGCTGCCCATTTTTTTAACTAGTTGTCTAAAAAAAAGTTTACAAAATAGTTAATACAATAAAAAAATTAATGTTTAGGAAAAAACTTATAGTTTTACTATACAAGTAAAAAACTATAATTTGTTCCCCAAAAAAAAAGTGTTCAGTAGAAATTAGGTTCTTGTGCTCATTTTGGTATAGGATTATAAAAATGGAATAGTTCTTCTTGCTTGGCTTCGATGACTGCACTTGGATATACTGCGTTCGGTGGTAAATAAACAGGTGGTAGATTTTTAATTATGCTTTCTTTATAAGTTGACAAACGTGGTATTTTATTTTTATATTTAGTGACAATATCCATTCGATGAATAGCCTTGCATAATAAAAGTAAATATTCCAATTTGCTTTCTAATGATTCGTAAATATGACCTTGTTCGTTTTGTATAGTGTTATCTTTAAAGTATTCTATAATATCCAAACCATTTTTACAAGTTTGATTCCAAATGGTATTTTGAGCATAAATTTGATAGATTTCACGTTGGCAATGGTTAGTTCCAGACTGATTTCTCTGAATATTTCTATTGCATTCATTTTTTTATTAGTTAATCTAAAAAAAAATGTATAATAAGTGTAGATAAAAAAAGTACATATCAAAAAATCAAAAAAAAAGGAGAAAAAAAATGCATTTTACATAAAATATATTATTGAATAGTAATCGTGATAAATAAATTATTATTAATAATAACTTGTTTTAGTTCTTCATGTGTAATAAAATTGTTAAAACCAACAGCCACATTATATTCAGCGGTAGGTTTATCAAAAGAACTATCGTCTAAAATTTGAAGATAATTATTATTGGTAGTAGTACGAGTAAAAAATTTATCTTATCTCTCAAGGTCAAATTGACATTTTTGGTAAAAGGCCATTTTAAAGCATCGTCCAGGTCACCTCATATTAATTGAAAGTAATGGCTAGTTTGTTTACGTCTGTACTTCGAGTATAAACTTTTATACGATAACGATAACCTTTAGATGTATAAATGGGTTCTGCATAAAATGCTTTATCTGATAGTAGTCTGAGATTCATTTGATCGAGTTTGATGATTTGCGTGTCTTTAAAGATGTGTTGTATTACTTTTACTTCTTTGCTTTGTTGAATTGATTTTTTTTAAGCTAAGAATTCTGTGCTGTTTTCTTCTAGGATTTGATAAAGTTTTGTTATTTCTTGTTTGAGATGTTCTGTATCTTGTTGATTTGCTAAAACCATCATGTTGTTATAAAAAAGACTTTTTAAATCTGCCATTTCTTTGTTCATTTCTGCTAGGGTTTGATGAAGTTTGACATTTTCTTCTTTTAGATTTTTAATTTCTTGGTCTTTTTCTTTAGAGTCAACTATTTGTTTAGTTGTAATTTCTTGATGATTTTTCCTTCCATTCATGATTTGATTAATAGAAAGATTCAAATAATTTAAATTTTTCTTTTCGTCTTGAATTATTTGGTTCAAATAACGATTTTGTTGTTCTTTATAATATCGAAAGCAGATGACAGAGTGTTCATAATAATCTTGATCATCGTCTTTGGTATTACAAAAAAAACATATTTTTTGTATATCTAGAAATTCATAATCACATTCATGGTTTAACAAATCTTGTACCTTTTTCTTACATGTAAAACATTTGTGAGAGTATTGCTCTGTAGAACAATCTGTTTGATGATTTAAAAGTTCTTCTGCACTAAATTCTTTGTCACTAAAACAGCAAGGATATATGTTGTCTGCCATTTTTTTTATTAGTTGCTGAAAGAAAACATTTATTTATATAAAAAAACTTTAATATAAATACACGTCTTTTTTTACCATAAAAGAATTAATAAATAAATAAAATGACTCAATAAAACATATAAAAGAATAAAAATATAAATGAGGTTTGTTTCAATATCTTCTTGTTCTTCAAATATATTGTTAAAAGTTATATTTTCTACTTCTTGATTTTTTGCATTTAAATAATCTCCAAACCCAGAAAACATATCTTCAAAATCATCATTATTATTCATTTTTTTTAGTTGTCTATAAAAAAAGATATATTTACAGATAAAAAATAATTACAAATAAAGTTCGGGTAAATCGTCCAAATTGTTAATCACGTTTAAAATATATTGCTCCCAATCCATTTCATTTAAAATCTCATGAATTTCTTTTTCTATTTCTTCCACTTCTTTTTCCTCTTCTTCTAACATTTGTGATTTTAGCTCTTCAATATAATCTAATTCTTCCATTTCTTCCATTTCTTGTACTAATTGTTCTAAATAACTTTCATAATCTTCCTCTGTTAACTCTTCCATTTCCATTAATTCTTGTAAATCATGTTCTTTTTCTTTCGAAAATAACAAATCATGATAACAAATAGTTTCTTCATTGATATATTCACCATAACTAAAAGAAAAAATATATATAAAAAATATAAAAAAAAAGTAAAATAGGCTTTACCATCCACATTTTTTGATATATTGCTTCATTTTTAATATATTAGTTTGCTAAAAAAAGTTACAAAAATATTATTGTAATATAAAGTTTTGTAATATTGACATGCATTCACTTATATTATTTAAAAGTTCTTGATTTTGATCATTGACACTTGAAAGGTCCATCGACCAAGTCCATAGTGAATCGTATAAAATACGTGCTGCTTCCATTTCTGTTCCCTGTTTTTGATATATTAAATTTAACAATCTATGAATTCTATCGTTTGTGTCTCGATAGTCTTGTTGAATACATACAATTTCTCTTTTTTTAAAACCAAGATATTCAGCCAAACATTCCCATTGCCATTGTAAACAATCAGCTATTTTTAGTTTTAATTGAATAAAATTCATTTTTTTATTTTTGCTCAAAAATATTACATAAAAAAAACATTAATTATTTAAGAAAAACTAATTTACATTGTAATAAATTAAATAAAAGTTCTTGCTTGTCGGTTTCAATTTCCCATCTTGTTAATACATAATATAAATGACTAATAGCTCTTTTTTTATTTTTGTGATGTTTAACATAAATAATTAAAATTTTTTTTATTTTATCAAAGTTCTTGATATAATTTATATCGATTTTTTTAATTTCGTTCTTTTTAAAATTTAAATAAATTGCCAATTGCTTCCAATGTGTGTGAAGTTTTTTTGCTATAGTATTTAATAATATTTTTATCATTTTTTATTCTATTATATATAAAATAGTTAAAAAGTAGTTATATAATTGTATATCAAAATATTAATGTAATAAAAAAAACAATTATAAATTTTATATTCTAGAAAAAATATTTACAAAATATATATAAACTATAAATTTTCTGGATCTGGACTCTCTAAAAGAAACAGACAGAGAGAATATTAAAAAAATTTTTTTATAAATAAAAGAAAAAGATCAAGTTCAATTTGATCTATATATATGATTGATTGATTTATAGTTAAAAGACTTTTTCGTTAATATTTCGCTCGATTCCAATTTGTTGCATGCCAACTTTATATTATTTTCCATTTTTTTATTATGTAATCTAAAAAAAATACATTTTAAAAAATAAAAAAAATTTACAGTAAATATTTTATTCTTAAAAATAATATGTTCAATTCTCGATATATAAAAAATGTTTATTTCTCATTCTTTGATCGTCGATAAATGGCGAACGTGTTATTATATTTTTGATTAGTTTGTATTTTGTACACAAATTAAATTCTTTACAAGGACATAACGATAAACTTAAAATTTGATTTTCTCGATAAACGATAATCTTTTTCGATAGATCTTCAGTCAATCCCAATTTTTGACTAGCCAACATTATATTGTTTTCCATTTTTTATTATGTAATCTAAAAAAAATACATTTTTAAAAATATAAAATTTACAATTATTTTGTAGTTTCCATTTGAAATTTATTTACAAAATCGTTGACATATATATATTTTTATAAATTTTCATGTATCTCTTGACAGCGAGCACATACTTGATCTTGAAAATCAACAAGTTGTTGAAAAGTCTCACATGGTATCAAATCACAAAGGGCACACTCGTCTGTTGAAAGCATTTTTCTTTTTAATTCACCACTTGGATCAGAATTTGCAATATATTCTAAAAAATCATCAAAATCGAGATCTTTCTTGACTACTTCTCTAACAAGATCAAATTCTTCCAAAGTTCTAACATAATCATCACTGTAACTTATAACAAATTCTTTGATGGCAGCATATTCAACAATATCTTTACTTGAATCGAAATTTTTCAAAGTTGACATTTTTTACTATGTAATCTAAAAAAAATACATTTTTAAAAAAATTCTACCTAAAATATAATAACCAAAAATTCTTCTTAATTCAACATAAATGTAACAAGCATTTAAATTACAAAATACACAATTCGATGTACATTCACATTGAGCTATTTTACATAAAGCATCATAAACAAAATCACGTTTTTTCAAATCACTATGAGTAATGTTTTTGTAATCCCAATTTTTTTGATACTTTTTCACACATTTCAGAATCCTTTTCACTTAACCACCAACCTTAAAATAACAAATGACCAAAACTTTCTAATAAAAGTTCTTATTCCTTTTTAAAAATTTTTTCTTCTGAATATTTTTTCTGTTTTTTAGGTTTGATTTGTCGCACTTGTTTTACAAATTTGTCAAATTCTTCTTGAGTCATTTCTTCTTGAAACAATTCTTTAAGATGATAATCTTTCAAACAATCTTCTTGATTCATTTCTTCTTGAAACAATTCTTTAAGATGATAATCTTCCAAACAATCTTTTAAACAACCACTTTCATTCATAAAAAAATCTTTAGCATTCAAATAAGTTAGTCTTGCAAAATCTGGAAGAACATTGCTGTAACGAACAACGTTGTTGTCAAGATCAATATCTTCGATAAGATTAAAGCTTCCATCTTTGTTTTTAACAATTTCAAATTCACAAACCACATCCATTTTTTATTATGTAACCTAAAAATTACAAAAAATAATTACAAAAAATGATTTATAATAAAGTATAATTTTCAAACATTTCAAGCACAGTTTTTTTTATATTTTCTTCATGAATATAACGTCGCAAAAATTCGTATGTTTCTTTGCAAGATTCACAAGTACTTAACCCTCTACAAGTTTCTTTAGGACAAGATTCTGCTTCATTCAATAACCTCCCAATCGTTTGAGTTTGATCGTGAATAACAGCTGTTGATAATAAAAGTTTTGTGATGAGATTATTGACTTGAAGATTAAAAGATATTTTTTATTATGTAATCTAAAAAATACAATAAAAATTAATTGTATACAATAAAAAAATACAATAAAAATTAATTTGAATGGTCATTCAAATTTCTCAAACAATTCTTTGGTTTCATCGCGTAAACAATTTTCTTTGGTTTGTTCATTACATAATCAATTTTAACTTTTTAAGAATTTGCACATAGTTCTATATAACGTGATGAGGTTACAACAGGTGTTAATAAACTATTAGTTGCTCGTACTGTCAATTTTACCATTTTTTTATTATGTAATCTAAAGAAAAAAAATTTAATCAAAAAAAGTACTCAAATATTCCATTGTTTTTAAAAATGAACGTTGTAATTCTTCGCGAATACGTATTGTTTTTTCAGTCTTATTGACAAAAGAAAAATGATTTATTATGTCTTTGCGAAATTCAGGGACATTTTTTTCAATATACTCAAACATAGCCACATCTCTTTCTTTATGTTTTTCTTTATCTACTGCTATTTCTCTTTTAAGCCATTCAATATTTTCTTGATTTTTCGTAAATAGTTTGTTCATGACTTGCATATACAGTTGCAAAGTTTTTAATCTGTTTATAAAACCATCTTTCTCAGCATCTTCTCGTATTAATTTGTTCAATTCATCTACTGCTTCATTTAAAATGTTGTCGTGAAAATTTTGAACAAAATCTTTAAAATCTTCACCATATTTAACAAAATATTTTACTATTTTATATTGGTCTGCAATATCTGAATTAAGTTTATCCAACTTTTCTGTATTTATGAGATATTAATTTTCCATTTAAATACCATTTAAATTCTTGAAGAAAATCCTTTTTTTTATTAGTTTACCTAAAAAATACAAAGTTTTAAAGTACAAAAAAAATTTAAGAAAAATAGGTTACTCGTTAAAAATATTTTTAAGAGTAGTCATAAAATAATTTCTAATTGTTTTTTTTAACAATAATCTTTCTTCGTGCTTTGAAATATAATGAAAATTTTTCATGTCCACGTTTGATTTCATATAAGAGAACATGGCTTCATCTCTTCTTGCAAATTCTTCCTTTTCTTTTGTTACAATAAATTCGTCTTCTTCAATTGCAGCATTGCAAATGACGATCATGAAATTGACCAACTCCATTAAAAAAGACGTATATTGAGATATTTTTTTATTTGCTCGTTATTTTTATTTATAATTTCTGTTATTTTTTCAAACTCTTCCAATATTACATCTTGATGTTCATCATTGGTTAAAAATTCTTTAACGATAACAAAATGAAAAAAAAAACTGGTGATAATTCTTCCAAAAACTTCCACAATTTCTGTTCAGAATGATGTAGTATGTAATACTTTGTAATCCATTCAATATTATCTTAATACCATTTTTCATTATCCATGTTTTCTTATTAGTTAATCTTAAAAAATTATACAGTTAAATAATTAAATTTATATACTAAATCTTGATTACATTCATTATGATTATTAACAAGAGTTATTAATTCTAAAAAACTGTTTTCGATAAATTTTACATCTGTTAAATATTTTTCTACACTTTTATCCTCATCTATTTTATCAAATGATGATATCATGTTTTTTGTAATTTGACATTGTTGATAAATATTTTCAAAAACCACCAAATGTAAATTTAATGAAGTAGTTTGATGAATAGTTCCAAATGTTCGATAAAATTTCATTTTCATTCCAATCATGTTATCAAGTGCTTCACTAAATAAAATAACTTGACAGTTTTCTATAAACGATAATATGATTTCTAAACGAGTATGTTGTTCGTAATCTAATTTTCTAATGTCATACCAAGCTTTCCAAAGAACGTATTGTTTATCCATTTTTTAATTAGTTGTCTAAAAAAATTAAAAAAAAAATTATACAGATAAATGTTTAAAATGATATTGTAAATCGTGATTACATTCAATATGTTTATAACTAAAAGTTAACAATTCTGAAAAAAATTCTGCAATGGTTTGTAAACTCAATATATAATTATAAACACTACTAGTCTTTTTCATTTTTATAGTTTCTATAAATAATTTTTCTCTACTACCACAATCAAGCTTAATTTTAGAAAAAATATCCAAATAACAATCTAGTTTATTTAAACTCATAACTTGAATTGCTTGCATAAAAAAAGTCTTCATATCATTAACATCTTTGAGCACATTACTAAATGAGTCTGTTTGATACATGTTAACATAAGCGAATATTCTTGATAAACGCCCATATTGTTTTTCATCATGTTGAAAAATACTATCCCAAGTTAAAGCGTGTAAGCCAACAATCCATTTTTTATTACTTTTCTAAAAGAAATTTTTTACAAAACATAACAAAAATATTTTACAAAAAAATTTAATTTCCATAGAACCAAAACCACCCTTTCTCTCTACGTCTTTAATCATTGATATTTTCACTCCACGACAACAACACCCATCGAATTCTATTACGTTTTTGTCAGCTTTAAACATTTTCACAAATCCCATTTGAGCAATAGCATCTCCACGTTTAATCACATAATTTTCTTCAGAATGATTCATCAATAAGACTTTAATTTCCTCTTCATAATCAGCGTCTATTATTCCTGGAGCATTAAACACTACTACACCATATTTGTAAGCTATACTATTTGTAAGCTGATTTTAAATATACCTGTCTTGCTAAATTTGAATCCATTTCATTGATATACACTCCAGTACTTATTAAAACACGTTGATATGGTTGAAGTATAACATCCTTTGAGCTTTTCAGATCAAAACGAGCACTCTCTTTTGTTTCATAAAAAGACCATTCATGAATATCTGTAATTTCGAGTGATTTAAACTCTTTATTTTCTTCCTTTTCCATTTTATCTATCTCGCTGTCTTGTCAAGAAAATGATTTAAACAAGTTTTTTTTCACTCTTTTTATATAAAATAGTAGTCAAAACAACATTATCTCTATCATTAAAACAGAATTAAAAGTATAAAGTACAAAGTTTAAAGTACATCACACCACATTGAACTTTAGACTCTTGATTAAGGATTAACATTTTTTTTTTAAAAACTTGTTTAGTACTTGTTTTTTTTTAATCTCTCTTTTCAACTCAAACAGTATAAAAAGAGTTCATTTTCATTTAAAAGTTCATTCACAACACAACGAACAACAAAAAAGAGCAGAGTTTGAAATTGTTTACTGCAACGATATCACCTATGTTAAATTTGCAGATTTAGCAGCTGCTACTTTGTGGCTAATTAAATTTAAAGAAGAAAAAAATGTGAAAGATAAACAATATTCTACTGTCCCTCTCAAACCGTTGGCACAATTTAATTATTACAAAAAAGAATAGATTTACTAACCAAAAAATGAGGGCTGTGAAATCTTATTACCATGGAGATATAGAGAAATGTGTGTTCTCAACAAAACAAATTATTTGTTTAGATCAGAGCTAAAATTAACAAAAGACGACAACACATTTAAATTGCCCAAAGGCGAAGTAACTAATAATGTGGTTTTTATATTTAATCATAACAAAATGACCAAAAAAGTATTGCAAACTTTAATGGTGAGTATGCAAGAAGCTCAAAACAAAGCCTATATGACAGTGGCTTACCCTAAAACTCGCATAATAAAAACCATTGAGTTTAACAATTTAGATATACGATTAGCAAAAGAAGAAGACGAAATTCATGCTTCAGAATACGCAAGACTGATGGCTATAGAACCGTCTTTTCACAATTCGTTAATTAAAAATGGTGTTTCTCAAAATTTGAATCAAAATTTGAAGAGAGCTTGTGTCGAGCTTGCTGAAATCGAAACAAAAAAAACTAAAGTCGAACCAGAAGTACCAGAAGAAGACGAAGAATAATTTTTTTTTCGAAATTTTTAAAAAATTTTTTGTAATTTTTGAATTAAAAAACCTGTTTTAATATTAAAAAACTTGTTTTTTTCTGATCTCTCTTCCTATATAAAATGGTGAAAAAAATAAATGCTAGTTCATTTTTGAAAGAGAAAATGACTAGCAAACAACTCGACGAAAGTTTCATCAAAGCTGTTCAACTTTTTTTATCCAGATAATGAATTACATCCTATGTTGTTTGAATTTCACCATTTAAATAACACGTATGAAGAATGGCAAGACATTATCTTTACGTATTTAAAAAATGTTAACTTGGAGTTGAACTTGGAAGAAGAAAAATACAAGGATTTGTATTATATCTTTATAGCTAAAGACTGAAAATAAGCTTCATTTGTTTAAAAAACCTTCACGTCGCTATATGAATTTTGCAGAACAATCACCATCGTGGAGAACGAGCATGCTAGAAGTATGTCGCATGATAAACGATGATTTTTTAAATGTAACCAAAACAACAGTAGAAAAACAACACGAAGAATTAAAAAAACAACTAGAAGACTTTGGTAAAGTATATAAACTTTACTTCAAATCAAAAAACATGGAAAAAAAAATGCACTTCATGGAAAAGCAAACTTAAACTGACTTTAAAGTATTATTTTTTGTTTCCTTATCTATCTAACAAATAAGAGTGTGATAACTTGAAGAAAAATTGTAAACTATTAAATTACGTTTATACAGCTTGCATGGACCAACCGCCTTGCTTTTCGTTTGACGATAAAGTTTTTCATAATGGCTATTACACCCTATACACACCAGTTCCTATTTATGAATATTTTATACAAAAAAAAGTACATCAAGAAGGAGATAAAGTGTACATTTACAAAGCCTTTGAACGTTGCAATTTTCACGAAAAAAGTATAATAGAAATGTTTCCCACAGCTCAATGGTTTTTTTTCTTTAAAAGAAATTTTAACATTTCAAAGATTTATACAGAAAAGAGGACGATGTTTATTATTATGAAAACGACAAAATAGTATTGTTAAAAAGTATTGTTAAAAAAGATCATTACACCAAATATTATGTGACTGCGGAAGATGGATTATAAACAAGACAATTTTTTTATTTTTATTTTTCCATATCAAAAAGTTGATATACAAGTTTGTTAATATGAAATATATTGTCAAAGCATTCACAAGTCTCTTTTTTTAATATATAAACACATTTGATATTGTCTTTTATAAATTTAATAAAACTCGAGTATTCTTCAACATTTAATACTGTTTAATCTTGCACGTCGATATTTTCTATAAATCCGTTTGCAAAATCTTCTAAATAGTGCGCAAACATAAATGTTTCATATTTAGGACAATGTTCGTGGGTATGTTTTTTCGTATAGTTATGTTGATAATGTTCTAAATACAAACTTTCAAAGTTAAATAGCAAGGCAATTTACACAATTTAGGAACAATAATTTGTTTAAATCAAATATAGCTATTTTTTGATCATTTATTGTAGACAACACATCTTTTTCCATGTTTCCACCTTTATAAAATACGACATTATATTCGAATTTTGAAAATATAGTCTTTAAGTAATCCACTACGGAGCAGCAAAATATAATTTCACCAGTATACTTGAAAGACGGATAATACTCTAGTCCATGAATATTTTTTAAGCAATATGAAAATACTTTTTTATCCTTTTCATCCAAATTTTCAAACTTTTCACATAGTATAACTTGCGTGTGAAAAAACTTTTTATCGACAAGTGATCTCAAACATAACTCTCTAATGCAGTTTCTGCCCCACTTGTGAATCTCTTTATTGGTAATAAATTCAAAATCTAACAACCACAACTAGAAAAAAAATGCTTTTTTATTAAAAAAAGAAGCGTATTCTTTTAATAAAATGAATAAAAAAGTATGAAAAATCAAATTTTTAAAATATTTTTTTACATTTTTTTAATTAAAAAATGATTGGCGTTGATAGCATCATTAAAAAAATTCACAACAATTGCGCGGTGTGCGCGCTCGATGAAGTATCTAAAAGATATAAACATGAACACAAGTCTGGAAATTCTTCACCTTCATCTGATCACGTAGAAGAAAAACATTTTACAGATAAAAGTTCATTTGAATTTTTACAAAATGTACTCAATTCTACGAGGATAATATTAAATTCTTACAGTATTTCAAAATGTTTTAAAAACAGTGAATTTAATAATTTACTCGAAAATCCTCAACTTTGTCCTATTCATCTCAACTACTTTGACAATTTGAAAGAAACATATGGTGATAATTATGTAATAGAACTCTATAAATCCAAGCTCACTCTTTTGCTGCTAGAAAGAAATATCAAACCACCTATGGTTCTAACAGAAGGTGATCAAACTGATGGTTTTGTGGATACGTTTACTTCAAAAGTAATACCTACCGTCTCTTCTTTGATAGAAAAACTAGATGGTGGTTTAAAAAAGAAATCTGTTAAAAGAAACATTGAAGGAATTATAAAGGAAGGAACCAGCGATAAAAAAACTTTATTGTTAATATATTACACGCTATTATAACACTATTTATTGCAAGTTTTTTTAATTTAGAAAAAGAAGAATAAAAAAATGACTACTGATGAATCGTTGTCTCGTTTTTTTAAAAATTCAGAATTTAAAAATTATTTTATAGGAATATATATGCTTTTGATGAACTAAGTCAAACAAAAACACATATTCATATTTTTCAACAAATGAAAAAAAATGGCTCCTTTATCATTTACAACAATGAAACTACAAAAGAAGCAGGTCAACATTATAGAGTGTTGATGAAAATAGACAAGGGTCATTTTTTTTGTTTTGATAGTTTAGGTGAAGAAAGTGTATTGCAACAAATTCCAAAATATTTAAGATTTAATAAATATTTGTTTGAAGCAGTAGAAGAAGTCAATAGCAATATACAAATCAACACTATTAACATTAACCACAACGAAATTGAAATTAATTCTTAAATACGTCAATCCAATCATTTTCCTACAGAATGGACAGCAGAAAATCGTGAATTTTATTGGTTTACCAAATTTATTTTAAAATATAGCGAAATCACTGGCAATCAAAATGTATTTTTTTCATACAATAAATTTCCTTTTCAATGGAATGATAGTAGTTTATGTGGTGCATTTGCCGCTTATTTTGTAGCTCTAGTCTTTCGCAGCGAAAATGTATTATATACAGATCAAATATATTTACCTTCGTTGTGCAGACTGTTAAGCCATTATTTTTATGAAGTAACAACGCTTCATGCCTCTTCACTAGTTCAGATAAATCTTTATTTATTTTTTCAATTTATTAAACATGAACTCTTTCCACACCTCTTTCCAACACTGCTAAACAACTGTTTGAAAAAGACATGCAGTTGTATTTTTATATGAAAAAACAGGAAAATCTGGAACGTGATCTATTGTCTATGAAAACAAAACAAATTCCTTTGCATTATGATATTTATGAAAAACAAATATTGGCTCAAAATGCTCTTAAAAGATTTTTAAAAGATGCAGGATTCTTAAGAACAAATTATGAAGCTACGTGGGATAAGTTATCCCTATTGGATATTCAAGCCATTCCATCTGTGATGAACGAGGAAAATATTTATTATATGATTCAAATTGAAATGGATAGAATGTATGCAAACAATTATACACGATTAAAGACTGCCAATCAATTTTTAGATGTACCTATTGACGATGTCATGACTAAAAAAGAAATAAAAAGGCAGATTGCTCTGAATTTAATATAAACAGAATCATGAAGAGAACAGCACACACATTACTAGACGAAATTGTCGAAGAAAAATGCGCTACGTGTAATGGTTATGGTAAACTCTATTTCCTCGTGTTAAGAGAAAAAAAAAATGACACTTTATTAAAAAATTGCACGATTCACTTATTAAATAAAGAAGTATGGATATTTAACACCATTACTAAAAGAGCGGGCAAATACATCTTCACAAGACGTGTTGCTTGTCTTGTAAGGAATCGTCCATAAAGTACGTACGCTCATAGGGGGGAGGGGGGTCTTCAAAAAGCGTACAAAAGCGTATGGGAGGGGGGGGGGAGGGTTCAATTTAAAAGTACGTACTTCGATTTTCTAATTTATCACAATTAACCAGCTAATCAATAGAAAAGTTACATTCTGACTAAAGATTCTAGTTTGCCAACATAAAAAGATGTATGGTATATGAAGTAGAGGGTATAGTTTTCCTCTATGCACACACATGTATGGGCGCCCTCAGAATTTTTTGATGTTCCAGATAGGACACATCGTGCAAACTCATAAATTAAGTTTGTTTATACCTATGCCAAATGAGGAGGCCTTGCAAAATATCGGGATGGCGGAGGCCTGTAAACAAAAAGCCTTAAAACACTTACCCTCCCGACCCCCAAAATTAGAGGGGTGTAAATTTTGCATGGTTATAACTTTTGGATTTGGAAAAAAATTTGGATGGCCTCCGCCATACAAATTTTTTGCAAGGCCACCTCATTTGGCATATTAACAAACTTAAGTTTGCACGTTGTGTGAAAGTGTTCTATCATCAAAGATCAAAACATCAAAAAATCCTGAGGGAGCCCATGCACACATGCCTGCCCTTATATACTGGCCCTGAGTAAGACCTGAGGGCCGTGGTTGATGGGACGGAGTCACCCCAAAAAAAACGTGTCAATGGCGTCTCAAAGACCGCTAGGTTTTGCTAAAATAAAAAGCTTCTTAAAATAGCAAAAGGGCACAAAATTTGCTGTTGCTCCCTCTTACTTTGTTTTCAATATTACTGATCTCACCTTAGACTCGTTTTTTACTTACTAAAGATTTTTCCTAGATTTCACCGAGAATCGAACCTGGATCTCCGTCGACTATTGCCGCCGCATAAACCTTTCGCCCAAATACACACTTTCATTGGTAAATTTTAAATTTATTTAAATTATTATTTGCATTTATACTTAAAGACGTTTTTAAAATGCGTAAGCAAAGAGCTTTGGGGTAGCATAAAGTATCTAAGGTACCCTCCGTCTTTTTTTTTTTATAATTAAACTTTTTAATTAAAAAAAAAAAAAAGAAGGGATGGGGGGGGATATTTGAGGGGGGTATTTGAGAAACGTACGTACTTTTAAGGGGGGGTGGGGACATAAAAGTACGCATGGCAACAGGGGGGAGGGGGGGGTCAAATTTCAAAATTTTTGGCGTACGTACTTTATGGACGACCCCTAAAGGAAAAAAAACATTGACTATCAAACGATACAAAAAGAAAAAAGAAGAAGAAAAACAAAACAATTTTTTATTTGTACATATATATTCATTAAATGAATTAATATAATATTTTTTTACAACTGTTTTTTTAATATACTTCAAACACTTGAAGTATATTAAAAATGTAACCACTTGCAATGCGTTGGTTACATTTTTAGGAGTTATAAAATCAGCCAATCCTCTTCTGCGTATCCTTTTTATATTACTTTTACGTGTCTTTGATCTAAAATTTCGTCTTTTTCGCTTAAAAGCCATTTTTGTTGACAACGGCAAACATACGATAAAAAATGTTTCAAAGGAATTTCAAAAGTATGTTCGCGTCTTTCTTCATATATAAACACAATAATGACAATAATGACCTTCATATATAAACACAATAAGGAACGTGTTACTTTAATAATTGTTCCCCATTTTAAACGATGTATAAATGAAAAATCACCCTTTGCTTTACTATTTGTTTTAAATAGTGAAATATAAAAATCTTGTAATTTCGGAAACGGATAACACAACTCTAGATAATCTTTAAAATGCTTCATTTTTTATGTCTACTTCTTCGAGTAGCCAAACGTTAAATGACTCTTTAATAACATCAACAAAGTCTTCATAACCCATTTCAAATTCGTGTTTGTTTTCACCATAAATAAAAACAATATGGGCTTTATTATTAACACGAGATACTTTGATTTGTTTACTTCCATCCAAACGAAAAAATAATTTAAAATTACCCTGGACTTGTTTTAAACTATCATCCGTTGTAAAGGAAGAAGTTTTTAAATTATTATTTGTTTTATAAAATTCGTTTAAACAAGTTTTAAACTCCATTTTTTTTGTTTATTTCAAATGAATTTTTTTTCTTTAAATGAAATTTTTTATTTCAAAAAAAAAAAACCAAATTTATAGTACTTTTTTTAAAAAAAAAACAGAAAAAACACTATTAAATATTTTTTTTATCAATATGTTTTTGGTATATTATTACCTACAAAAAAACACCATCATTTATATGCGATAAACAATATAATTTATTAACAATATCTAAATCTAGTATAAAACCCCCCTAAAAAGTAGATATTTCTAAGTGTCCATTTTCTTTATCGCCACTGATAATTTCCACAACACCGTTTTCGTATTCATAACTAAGGATATAATCGCCAAACGCGCTCGTATCCGTTCTTAAATTTTTGAGCTTTTGATTTTGCTTTTCCACTTCTTTTATTAACCATAAATATTCTTTTAAATTTTCTTCAACATAACGACGAAATTTTTGTACAAAACATTTGTCGCAATACTTTTTTATATGAGTTTTTCTTCTCGCATGTTTGCATACTTTTGAATTCATTTTTGTGAGTAAACGTTTTACAGAGTTGAGCTTTTTTATACATGTTTTTTAATCCGATTAAAATATAGTTTTAAATACACCACCAAGTACGGGTATATTTCCTAATAGGTTACAAAGGATACCTTTACCGCGTTTTCTAAGTATACGTTTTCGTTCTTTACCGATTAAAGAATGATAAGGTCTATGATGAGCTCTCGATTTTTTATGAACAAAAATATATCTTTTAGCATTTCTATGACCTCTATGTCTTCTATGTCTCATTTTTTAATAAATATTTCTGTGTTTATCGCGATCCACTTTTGTTAAAACAAAACGATATATCTGTTTTCCTACTCGATTCATTTCGCGATTTTGTATATTATTTATATACTTGCTTTTCGTTTTTCAATAACACATCAGTGCTTTTCTACAATATTGACGCTTTATTTTTTTTAAATTTCTCTTAATTCTTCTTCGTCTTAGAGCTCTTAGTTCTGTATTATTGGGATCGGTTAACTCGTTTTCATCAAAGGAGGTCCTATCAAAAAATTCAAAAAAAGCATCCCTATGAAAAGGCCATTTTCCATCTACTGTATTTTCGGGTAATTTAGATGTATATTTGGGTCTTAAATTGCTTTGATTTGAAGGTGTTGAAAATAAATTCCGTCTTATAATCATACGGGAAAAATCAATATCATCTGCAGCCATTTTTGACTCTAACTTTTTTTTTTGACTTTTTTTTGACTTGTATTTTTTTATATCTTTTTTTTTACAAGAGAAAAAACATAGTGTCACCCTGACACAACCTTACTTATTCTGTCTTTACTTTGTCTTAGTAGGCCTACTTACTTATGTTTTTTCTTACAGTCTTTATTTTTTATACGGCCGTATTTTATTCTTACTTACTTACTTACTTACTTACTTACTTAGTCCTTACTTAACGTACTTAATCCTGCCTTAGTCCTTAGCCTGCTTACTCACACACTCGTGCGCTCACTCGTTCTCACACGCTCAGACATCACTCATCAGGTATTTCTACCCAACGCTTTAACATATAACTTTCTAGACATCACTCATCAGGTATTTCTACCCAACGCTTTAACATATAACTTCCTAGACATCACTCATCAGGTATTTCTACCCAACGCTTTAACATATAACTTCCTAGACATCACTTATCAGGTATTTCTACCCAACGCTTTAACATATAACTTTCTAAACTTTCTACTACCTTAACCATATATGCTGTGTCATGTTGGTTATTTAACCAACATGACACATGACATTTTCTTTTCATTACATAAAGTTGCATCACTTTAGCTATTATTTCACATTAATCTGTAGAGATTAAATTTTATACATAAAAAGCGTGTTTTTTGTTAACAAAATCAAAAATGACAAAAACACGCTTTACCAAACGCTCTGTAAAAAAAACACAATATTATATGGACAACGAAGTTGTAGGCAAAGAGATCGATTTTAAAGAAAATGAAGTTGTTTTAAGTAGCGATGATGAGGAGCCAGAGTTTATACTCATTGAAGATGATGAATTAGGATTTCCTGATGTAAGTATTTTCGGCGACCCCGATGAAATTTATTTCGTAATTCAAAATCGTACAGACAAATCGTACGTACAAACAAACACAGAAACAAACACAGAAAACGAACCAGCGTTAGAATTTACAGAAGATTGCTCACCAACTCAACTCAACCAACCCACTCAACTCAACTTAACCAACAACCCAACACCAACTCAACCCCAAGAAAACAATATTTTGAAAAAAAAAGTAAGTTATTTTTTTAAATTATTATTTATAAATAAAAAAATTACATTTTTTTAAGAATTTTATTTTTTTATTTTAGAAAAAAAAAAACGAATACAAATTAAGAAGAAAACAACTTCGAAAATTAAAATATAATATAAATAGACTTTTTTATTTAAATTTATAAATTTTTTTTATATATAAAATACATTATTGTTTTTGTCTATTTTTTCGTTTTATGTTTGCTTCTTTTAATTGATGTTTAATATCGACATCGGATTCGGCAGTATGAACCCAGCGTTTTATTCTTTTACCAACTCTTCCAAGTTTACGATTTGTTTTATTATCTTTATATCTGTTATTTGTTCTCCGTAAACACGATAATATTCTTTTACAATTGCTCGGTAAATACTGATTTTCAGTCTGTGTCAATGTTGAACTTTGTTTTGTACTTGTTTGTGTTTGAACTGCTTTTTTTGTTCTAGGAACTGTTGTTTTTGTACGCGCCATATTGACAGTGTTTAATGATCTAGGAGTATACTAGAGTTGTTAACCGGAATGTTTCGTACAAATTCCGGAAAAATAAAATTCTTTCGGAAGGATATTGAGAATAAGGAATTTTCTTTTTTCGTACCGAATTTTACGAAACAAAAAAAACCGCCGATGTTCATTTCGCAAATGCTTCTTACGAAATGTTGTCTTCCGCAAGTTGAATTACGAAACAAAACTATTTTGCAACATACGAAAATAGGGCTTACGGAAGTCGCACTTGCGAAATGAGCTAAACGACGTTTCGGAGTCTATAACAAAATTTTGTTGGCCAAACTGATATAATTGTAAAAATTAAATTTTTTATATACCTAAATGTTTATAATAAAATTTTATTTTCAGTATTGCAACATATGAACATTTTTTATTTTTTATTTTTTGAAATAATGATAAAAAACCAAATTTCTTTCGAAACGAAACTCTTTCGCACTGAAACTTGCGAAACAACTTCATTACGGAAAAACACTTACGAAACGCGGCATATTAAAAATATTTAAATACGTTTTATGAATCAAATACGTATGATTAGCTAGGTAACAAAAATACTAATTATTGTAATAATTATTGATATGTTTCAGTTAGTAATTTTTTATAAATAAACCTAGACTTTCATAAGATATGCTAAAAATGTCTTTCAATGAACAAGAGTTAAATAGTGAACATAACTTGAACAAAATAAACTTTCCCATTTTGAGGGAAAAAAGAAAATTTAGAGCATGTAAGTCATTTGTTTGGGATCATGTAGATTTGCCTCAAATCGGTTAATAAAAAAGGGTCGTTATCGAACTAATTTTTAATGTAAACTTGTCGTTAGCTTAACTCAAAGGCAGTTTTTCTCCTGTTCCTTTCTTTATATTCATTACTTACCCGAAGTTGTGAGAGAGCAGTTAATTAGCCCCTGAGTCAGTAATTTAATGGAAAAAAAGAAACGGTTTTATACGAATAAAATTGCGTAATTGGGAAACAATGCTGTCAAAATGCTAAAACTGCTTAAAGTTTTAAAGCTCTGGCTATTTTGGAGAGCAGTAGAGATTTAGTTGCAAGATTTTGCAGCAAAAAAGCGGGTACGTAAAATACAACCCTTTCCCGAGTCTTTGCCCCGGGAAAAAATTTAAACATAGAAGTTCACCAGGATTATACAAGCGCTGAAAGTTTTAGAGCTGTTGATAGTCTAAAAATTAATGATAAATTGACATAAAATGTAATGGAACCAAATATTTTACTAAGTTTTTATGTATAAGAATATAAATAGTAAACCTCCATTTCTGAAAAGCCAAAGACAATAAACAACCGAATGTCGGAAGTGAACCAAAGTCGGTACTTGATAAATATTAATGCATGTAAACACTGGTATAGGGACATGTTGCGGAGGAAGCGTTGTCCTTTCCCTCAAAACTAACTTATAGTTTCAGTTTTTTCTATTTAAATTTTAGCTGCGTAACTTTCTTAACCTTTCTAGGTCACTGTATATATATACATATATATATATATATATATATATATATATATATATATATATATATATATATATATCTATATATATATATATATATATATATATATATATATATATATATATATATATATATATATATATATATATACAAGTATATATATATATATATACATATATATATATATATATATATATATATATATATATATATATATATATATATATATTGTCCTTTCCGTCAAACTAACTCAAATTTCAGTTTTTTTAATTTAGATTGGAGTTGCGTTAGGCCCCCCTTATTATTCTGCTTCAGCAACTCCTTCCCCCTCCCCCCTCCCTCCCCCACCTTCGTCCTAACTTTCTTAATCTTTCAAGATCGCTGTATATATATATATATATATATACACACTAACAAATAAAGGTAGAAATTTTTAGTTAAGGTAGGATATGAGATATACCCTTAAAAAGGTATAATTTTTTACCTTATAAGGTAGAAAATTATACCTTTAAGTTAGAAAATTGTATGAAAAATAATTGTTTTTAATATAATTTTCTACCCTAAAAGGTAGAAAATTATACCTTACTAAAGGTATATCACATACCATAAATATCCTACCCTAAGTAGAAATTTCTACTTTTTTTTTTAATGTGTGTGTGTATATATATAAAATATATATATATATATGTATATATATATATATATATATATATATATATATATAGAACCCTTAGATGTTGTCCGAAAGTTTTTTCGATATTTTGTTGACAAAAAGTAAAAATTAAAATGCAAGACCGGAATTTTTTTTTTTTAATAATGATAGACTGCCTGCCCCAACCAAACCCTCAGTCGATGTAGCAGCACTCCCTTGCGAGTCAGGCTATTTGTCAGTCGATGTAGCAGCACTCCCTTGCGAGTCAGGCTATAAGATAGTCGATGTAGCAACACTCCGCGCATGATTTACAGTAAAAAAAATAAAAATAAAAACATTTTATTAAAAAAATAAAAATAAAAACATTTTATTAAAAAAAATAAAAATAAAAACATTGTTTATATTGTTAAAAACATTCAAAATGTTATAAAAACATTCAGAATGTTTTTAAAAACATTCTGGTCAATTAAATTTGCGTTTTTGTGGTTTTTTTAAAAAACGATTAATTTGTAATTAAATTAATGGTTTTTACTTTCGTCCAACACGGAAATGTCGGACGAAAGTCAAAAGTAATTAAAAGTGACGTATGTGTTGGCGTAAGAATCACTTTTTTCCTTCCGCTCTTCCTAAAGCCAACAAACTATAGAACTATATATATATATATATATATATATATATATATATATATATATATATATATATATATATATATATATATATATATATATATAGATAGATAGATAGATAGATAGATAGACATAGATAGATAGATAGATATATATAGATATATATGTAAAAACTATTGAAGAATCATTTAACAACATTATTTTATTTAAATAATAAATAATGTTTTTTTGTATAACAGTTTAATAAATACTTTCGAGTTTATTCCGTAAGCGCACATTCCGAAACGCTCCTTCCGTAAGGAAGTGTTTCGCAAATATTCTTTCGAAATGATTTGTTTCGCAAGTTTCTTTTCGTAAAGAGCTATTACGGAATAATTATTATTTATTTTTTCGTATAACGCACTACGGAAGGTGAATTTGCGAAAGAACAACTTCCGCAATAACAACATGAAATACGGAAGATAAAAATGCGAAATTTTCGTAAGTTTTTGTTTACGGCAAACAACCCTAGAGTATACCTTATTTTAGGCATTTTTATAAAAAAAGATATTTTTTTATATATAACTATTTTTTATTTATTACAAAAAAAAATAATATGGTATTTATTTCTAAATAAACCTCTTTTTTTAGTTAAAATTAATTATATTTCAAATAATAAAGTAAAATACGAAGTTTTTAATGATAGCACTATAGACCAGTTTTATGTTATCCAAAATGGAAAAAAACGCCCTATTTGTCAATTGTTTGCGTACAATGCAAAAAGAGGTAATTGTTTTATGGTTTACATCTATAATAAAAAAATATTATTTTTTTATAATACTATTTTTTCTTATAGATCAAGAGTTACTAACACTAAGTAATATTCGTAAAGTGTTAAGAAATGTCATGAACGATACACCTTCCCGCACTCGTCGTAAGTTTAACTTAACTAGTTTTTTTTATTAATAAAAAAATTCATTTTTTTTAATATTTCCCTTTTTTTTAGAAAGTCCATATCCACCTCCAAATAGAGAGATGGGTCCCTCGCACTGGGACTACTCTCCTCGTAAGTTAAACTTGATCCTTTTTTATTTTATAAAAAAAAGTATATTTTTTTAATATTCTCTGTGTCTTATTTTTTAGAGAGTCCAGATCCAGAAAATTTATAGTTTATGTTTTTTTTTAATTTTGTAAATATTTTTTTAGAATATAAAAATTTTATAGTTGTTTTTTTTATATTTTTTTTATATACATTAATATTTTTATATGCAATTACATTACTATTTCATATATACTATAATAAAAAAATGATTAAAGAAATAATAAATTACACTTCAAAACAACTCCATCACGAATGGAAACATCTGGCGTTTTTATTAAAGTTTAGATGAAGTGAAATAAAAAAAGTCAATAAAAATTACATAAAAACATTTGATAAAATAAAAAACGTTTTAACCCTATATATATTAACACAACCAAACAAAAAGTTGGCAATCAAACATTTGTATTTTGTATTATCATTATGGGAAGATGAGAAACTTTTATATAATATACAACAATGTAAATTATTTATATTGAATTATTTATATTAAATTTTTATATTTTTTAGCAAAAAAATAATGAATTTTATGCTATTAAATCTAAAAATAGCAGCACATTTGCAAACACAATGGCAACCTTTGGCAGAATATCTTGATTACAAAAAACGTGAAATCGAATGTATACAATGTGATTACCCTAACATTAACGAAAGAATGATGAGACTTTTAAACTTAATATATCAAAAAAAAGGAACCGAAGTCGAAAAGAAAATAAATTAGAACTTGAAAAAAATTTAGATATAACTATGGAAATAATTACACATTTTATATTGCAATAATTTATTTGTAACTTTTTTTATTTTTTAGCAAACTAATATATTAAAAAAAAATGAAACAATATATCAAAAAATGTGGATGGTAAGCCTATATTACTTTTTTTATATTTTTTTTATTTTTTATACATTTTTTATACATTTTTTTTTACTATTAGTTATGGAGAAAATATTAATGAAGACACTATATGCTACCACGAGTTGTTATTGACAAAAGAAGAAAAACAAGATTTGGAAGAACTAATGGAAATGGAAGAGTTAACAGAGGAAGATTATGAAAAATATTTAGAACAATTAGTACAAGAAATGGAAGAAAAAGAAACAGATTATATTGAAGAACTAAAATCACAAATGTTAGAAGAAAAAGTGGAAGAAATAGAAAAAGAAATTCATGAGATCTTCAATGAAATGGATTGGGAACAATATATTTTAGACGTTATTAATAAAATGGACAATTTACCCGAACTTTATTTGTAATTTTTTAATTTGTAAATATATCTTTTTCTTTTTTTAGCAAACATAATAATGACAACTAATAATAATGAAAATTATGAAGACATGTTTCCTGGTTTTGGAGACGTATTTGAAGAGGTTGAAAACATAACTTTTAACAATATATTCAAACAAAAACAAGAACAAGAAGTTATTGAAACAAACATTATTTATATTTTAATTCTTTTATATGTTTTATAGAGTGATTTTATATATTTATTAATTCTTTTATAGTAAAAAAAGACGTGTATATTTTTTTTTATAGTTTTATATAAATAAATGTTTTATTTTCAGCAACTAATAAAAAAAATGGCAGACAACATATATCCTTGCTGTTTTTGTGACAAAGAATTTAGTGCAGAAGAACTTTTAAATCATCAAACAGATTGTTCTACAGTACAATACTCCCACGAATGTTTTACATGTAAGAAAAAGGTACAAGATTTGTTAAACCATGAATGTGATTATGAATTTCTAGATTTACAAAAAGTATGTTTTTTTTGTAATACCAAAGTCGATGATCAAGATTATTATGAACACTCTGTCATCTGCTTTCGATATTATAAAGAACAACAAAATCGTTATTTGAACCAAATAATTCAAGACGAAAAGAAAAATTTAAATTATTTGAATCTTTCTATTAATCAAATCATGAATAGAATGAAGAGTCTTCAAGAAATTACAACTAAACAAATAGTTGACTCTAAAGAAAAAGACCAAGAAATTAAAAATCTAAAAGAAGAAAATGTCAAACTTCATCAAACCCTAGCAGAAATGAACAAAGAAATGGCAGATTTAAAAAGTCTTTTTTATAACAACATGATGGTTTTAGCAAATCAACAAGATACAGAACATCTCAAACAAGAAATAACAAAACTTTATCAAATCCTAGAAGAAAATAGCACAGAATTCTTAGCTTTAAAAAAATCAATTCAACAACCTAAAGAACTAAAGGTAATACAACACATCTTTAACGACACGCAAATCATCAAACTTGATCAAATGAATCTCAGGCTATTATCAGATGAACCATTTTATACAGAACCCGTGTACACATCAGAAGGTTATCGTTATCGTATAAAAGTTTATACTCGAAGTACCGACGTAAACAAACTAGCCATTTACTTTCAATTATTACGAGGTGACCTGGACGATACTTTAAAATGGCCTTTTACCAAAAATGTCAATTTAACTTTGAGAGATAAAGACCAATTTTTACTCGTACTACTACCAACAATAATTATCTTCAACTTTTAGACGATAGTTCTTTTGATAAACCTACCACTAAATATAATGTAGCTGTTGGTTATAACAATTTTATTTCACACGAAGAACTAAAATAATTTATTATTAACAATAATTTATTTATCACGATTACTATTCAATTATGTATTTTATGTAAAAAATGTATTTGTACTTTTGTTCTATCATTGTTATTTTTTTATGTTTTTTTTGTACTTTATCTATAATTATTAACCATAATTTTTTTAGATTAACTAATAAAAAAATGAATGCAATGGAAGTTTTCAGACAAATAACTGATGAGCTCACTTTTGAAAACGTTAGAAGTATTATATTCGTGTTAATACCTCCACATGGTATCAAACAAAAATTAAAAAACGCATACGATCTTGTAGAGTATATCAAAGATAATGCCATAGAAGATTATAATGGAAATATTCATGAAAGCTTAGAAAGTAAATTGGAATTTTTACTCAACATGTGTACAGTAATTCATCGAAATGATATTTTTAACAAATATAAAAATAAAATACCACGCCTACCTACTTATGAAGAAAGCATCATTAAAAATCTACCACCTGTTTATTCACCACCGAACGCAGTATATCCAAGTGCAGTCATCGAAGCCAAAGAAGAAGAACTATTTCATTTTTATAATCATATACCAGAACCAGCTGAAGCACCTAAATGTGCCCAAGAACCAGAATTCATCTAAACTTTTTTTTTTTGGGAATCAATTCATAGTTTTTTTACTTGTATAGTAAAACCATGACTTGATTCCCAAACATTAATTTTTTATTGCATTAACTATTTTGTAAACTTTTTAATTTTTTTTAGATAACTAATAAAAAATGCAAAGAAGCAAAAACTTTTACGAATACAAGTTCATCTACTTTGTCAAATGGTTTTGTGTTGAATCAAAAAATAACATGGATCAAGATATTAAATCCTTAACAATTAACTAAAAGAAATTTAGCTATTAGAATAACTAAAATCGAATTGCAATTATTAAAAGATCAGCTAGGATATTTATTTCCTCAATTCAATCCTGAAGAATTTTTTTATATTAGTTATAAATTAACTTTTTTAAACGATCATAATTTATTTTTTTGGATACATAGAAGAATTATATTTTATTTACACCGTTTATTTAGAACACACTATTTTAATCCTTATATTAATGATAATGATGTTCAATTTTTTTATAATTGTGTTATGAAATATGCTCAATGGTCAGTTGATCAATGTTATTATGTTTGTGAAAATTATTTTATACATTATAAAAATAATATTATATATTTATAGCCAAACTAATAAAAAAATGAAAACAAGTGGATACAGCAACAGAAAACCCAACAAAAAAGTTAGAAAACAAATGAAAGGTATATTTTTTTCTGTTTTTTTTTCTTTTTTTTTTATCATTAAATTTTTTATTTATTAATCCTATTTTTTTTACAGCCATGTATTCCTACTATTTTCATCTACAAAAAGAATCAATGAAACATTCGAGAATAATAAACCAACGCTACTTTTGCGTAAAACAATGCGGAATTTGTCAAAGTTGTCAACTTCAAAAAAAATAACTTTTTTTATTTTAGAAATATATATTTTTTATTACATTTTTGTTCTCTTTTTTTTGTTCTATTTTTTTATTTTTATTCTTTTTTTTTATACCACTTTATACTAACATTTCTTTTTTTCTTTAGATATAAATAAAAAAAATGAATAATAATAATGTTGTCGAAAACTGGGAGATGGATCTTAATGCTCCTTCGTTCGAATTCCAACAACCGAATGCAAAATTAAAAAGACCATTAAAAGGACTCGCTTTCCAAAAATGCCTAGAAGATGAATTAGAAAATATAAACATTAAAAAAAACGAAAAAATAGAAGAGTCATGTAACACCCCCCCATTTCAAGAAGAATTGGTTTGTGACGCTCCCCCCTTTAATTTAAATTCTAAATATTATTTCGATTAAATTTTGTAAATTATTTTTTATTATTAAATTATTTATTTTTTTTAGTTAACTTTTGTAACAGTTTTTTTTATATGAAAAAATTTTTTGACACCTGATCCTTTATTTCTGCGCGCATGCGCATGCGCGTGACGTCGTTCTTTTTTGAACCCGGGAACTTTTTTTTTAACCTTTTGGTTCATCGGTTCAATCGCTCGTTGCATTGCTTATCACCGGTTCATCGTTTTTTTTCCACCTTTTTTCTACTCGGACGGGCGGTGTCTGAGATACTACAAGAATTCTAACATAGCATATCATCAGCTGTAACCACATCTCGATTATAGAACTATGTCCCAATTGTCAAAAGGCTAAAATTGTTTGTGATGAATGACCATTCAAAGAAATTTTTTTTATAAATAATATAATATTTAGATAATTTTTATTGTTATTTTTTTATTGTATTTTTAAATTACATAATAAAAATGTCAGTTTTTAAATATCATGTTGAAAATCTAATCACAATACTTTTATTAAAAACAGCTGCTATTCATGATGAAAGTCAAACGATACGAATGTTAATGGAAGAAGCAGAGTCTTGTCCAACAGAAAATTGTACTGGTTTTAATGTTTGTGAAAGTTGTAAAAAAACTTATGATTTCATTCATCGATATATTCACGAAGAAAATATTAAAGAAACTGTACTTCAAATATTTGAAAATTATACTTAATTATAAAAAAATTTTTTGTAATTATTTTTTTTAGGTTACATAGTAAATAAAAAATTGATGTAGTTTTTGAAATGAAAATTGAGAAAAATAAAGATGGTGATTACGATGTCGTTAACGATAAAATTGTGCATAAAGACTTTATACCTCTCTTTTTCGATATAATAGAAGATGGTGGTTGTAGTATCATTCGTGAAGATTTTTAAAATTATAAGTATGAACCTTTTATACCTTTATTTCAACCTTTATTTCCATTGGAAGATTTTCATTTAAGCACTCGTAAAGAAATGTCTCAAGAACAATTTGGTGATTTTGTAAAAGAAGTTTGTCAAATCAAACCAGAAGAACTTCAAGTTATAAATTTTTCCAATGAAAAAACCTTTCAAATTGAAAAAGAAATTTTATTACAATGTTAATCAGGAATAGCATTTTCAGGATGGAGTTTAAGCCAACACGATTCGGAAATGTGTAAAAAAATTGCAAAAAAAATAAACTGTGCGGAAACATTACTCCATGTTATTTGTAAAAAACGTGATTTTGTATACGAAGCTCTTTGTAAAATGGCACTATGTGACTGTTCTCCTATTTGTGTATTTTATAATTTGAATTTTTGTCATATTTATGTTGAATTAAGAAGACTTTTTGGATATAGTTTTTTTGGTAGAAGTTTTTATTATGTAAAAATTTTTTTTAGATTGCGTAATAAAAAAAATGAATGAAACTAGATGACATTATATTAAAAGCTTCAAAAAAAGTGGATTTAACTAAAGAACAGCTCTTGAAAATTTATGAATATCAAAAAAAGAGGATTGGTTTTTTGGCCAACTGTCAATGTCAAGAATACAACGATTATAAACCTTTATGTTTATGTTGTGATTATTCAGTGGATATAGTGAAAGAATATTATAATTTGTTTGTAAACATAAGAAAAAATGTAAGATTTTCATTTGATTAATTTCGTATTGTTTTTTTATGATTACATAATAAAAAAACGTCAAAAACAACTTTGGAAGATTTTGATTTATATAGAGAAGTAGTCGTAAAAGATCTTGATTTTGATGGATTATTAAATTATGTTGCAAAACCTGATCCAAGTGGCGAATTAGAAAAAAGTATGCTTTCTACAAACGATTGTGCAGTTTGTACTTATGGAGAATATTGTGGTTTTGAAGCATGTGACACTTGTCGAGAAATATTCAAAAATTAAATGAATATATATACGACAACGATCTCGTGAACAAATATCAAATGGAAACAACAAACTAAATTTTTTTGTGAGTTTTTAAATTTTTTAAAAAATTTTTGTTTAGATTTATTTTATAATTTTTTGAATTAAAAAAATGTCAATTTTTTTAGATGAATAAAATAAAGATACTGAGATAATAATAACAGATAAATACTTATCTGTTGTCTTTGTCTCAGTATCTTATTTTTCTTAAAGCAGCAACAAAGTCCGATTTTTTTACGATTTTTTATATTTTTTTATATTGTGATCAATGTTTTGAACTGATTTTTTTTTAGATTTTTGTGTATTATATGTAAAGTTTTTTTAGATGAATAAAATAAGAGAAAATGATAATAAAAAATCACTCAAGTTATTAATGTGAACAAAAAAACCTATTGACAGAAGATGAAATGTTAGCTATAAAGTTTTTGTTGTTGGTTCATGAACCAGACGATTTATCTTGTAAACTGGAAAGACTCATTGACTAGAACATTATTTTTATGTTTTTTTGTAAAATATGCTATTATGTAATTATATTGAAGAAATATTTATTTTTATCGAGTAATAAAGTGTTATCTTTACAACAACAAAAAGCGCTTCAATGGCCTGATGAAGGAATTAATTTTTTTATTACTGGAGGTGCTGGTTGTGGAAAAAGTTATATAGTCAAAGAAATTGCTCAAAGTATACAAATTTATAAAACAATACATATTACTGCGAGTAAAGGAAAAGCAGCTCATTTATTAAATGGTGTCACTACATACATGCTTTTGCTGGTATAGAAACTGGTGTTGAAAGTTTAGATAATTATAAACGTCATATGCATCCAGACAGGGTTGGAAACTGATGTTTTAATTATTGATGAAACTTCAATGATTAATGCTCAAACATTTGCTTTATTGCATTTAATGTGAAATGAAACAATGTTATGATGAATTATTTGGTGGTATTTAAGTTATTGCTTGTGGTGATTTTTTCCAATTATCACCTGTCAAAGGAGAATTTGTTTTTAAATCTAAAATATGGCAGTAATTTATGACCGAAGTTTTGGTTTTAACTGAATGTTTTAGACAAAAAAAAGATGTGCAGTTTTTTGGAGATTTAAATGAAATACGTTTTGTGCAAGTTTCAGACCAAACTATTGATTATTTTATGACGCGTTGTTTTGAAACAGCTGAAAATTTGAACACTAAATATACGAGATATTGTTTAGAAATATGGAAGTCGATATTTATAATAATAAAAAAATTGAGAGTATAAAATACGGAGGTTATTGGTTTTATCCTAAAGATGTTATTAAAAATCCAAACATACAATGTTCGTTTCAGATTCCAGCAGCTGTTTATCTTAAAATAGGTGCTATTGTTATGCTTGCGAGAAATATCAATGTAAAGGAAGGTTTGTGCAATAGTACTATTTGTACAGTCATTTTAATTGAAAATAATGCAGTTTGGGTGATGATGAATAAAAAAGAAGTCTAGATCAAATGTGTCAAAGAAGAGATTTTAGATTGTTCTCATGCTGTTGTAGACTCAAGATTGGGTTTACCTTCAAAATTAGCTTTTTCTGTTACTGTTCATAAAGCTCAAGGAAGTACAATGAATAAAGCAGTTGTTCAATTTATTTCAAAGGCTTTTATTATATTCTTTATTATGTTCTTTATCACGAGTTTGTAATATTAATGATATATTTATAATTATTTATAATAAATTAGAAATACGAAAAATATTTAAAAGTATCACTGTTGATTTAGATGTTTTGGAATTTTATTACAAAATACGTGTAACTTTTTTTAGATATAAAAAATGAAATTTGAATATCAAACTAAGGAAACTAAATTTAGTAACAACAGTAGATACACTGAACATTTTTTTTTCATCAAAGATGATTAAAAAAAGATGAAGATATCATTGAAAAATCACAACTTTATTCAGAAACTCAAAGTCCAGATGAAATTGTTTATCATGTAAAACAAAAAACATTGGAAGGGTTTGAAATGCGAATGAAAAATAGTATTCATATTGCGGACTTGTTTTAAAATTTTTTAATTGGTTATAATATTGTTACTTTATATTGTAAATCTATTGAAAATGGTTATTGTAAAATAATGAAACGTTGTTACAATTCGCCTGAAAGAAAATATTTTACAACTCCTTTTTGAAGATCAAGATGAACAAAAATTCTAGCCTGGAAAAACGTTTTACAAAATTTAAAAGAAAAATCTAAAGATATGTCATTTCAAACTTTGATTGATTTGTGTCAGTGTTTTGCTTACGAAAATACTTTTGATCTTATTAACATTAAAATTTTTGTTGTTAACAAAAGTAATATCAAAATTCTTTTGTAGCATTCTAAATTAAAATCGCAATATAAAAGTACCTTTACAGAATTATTAAAAGTGGTATACGAAAGCGCAAATATTACCAAAGACGATCAAGATTCTCAAAGAGTTTTTATTAATAACGAGGAAAGAAATAAAGCCAATCAACAGAGAAAAACAAAAAACACTATAAAAATTTGTATTTTTCAATAAAACAATTCTTTTCATGCTATAAGCATGTTGAATGAAAAATTTTTTACTGTACATTTTTCAGCTAACAAGTCACGTGTTCTTTTTCAATGTTCAGAATGCGGACAAAATTTTACTAGAGAAACACACGAATGCGAAGGTTATTATAAACCGAACAAGTTTACATACGCCGATTGCATTAGTCACTATCGTCCGCAAAATTCGTGTATGTGCACAAGTAGAAACTTATTTCCTTTTTTAATGACGTTTGATTGTGAAACGAGTATTACAAAGTCTGAAGAAAATGCCACTTTTGAAGTCAAACCTTTATCCAAGTTGAGTAATCATTGTCATTCTATCGTTGTTCAATGCATTCATGAAACATTAGCAAGAGAATGTTTTGGTTTGGATGAACAAGGACACGTAATCACTCAATGGATTTTTTATTATGAAAACACTATTGAAAGTTTAGAAAAAAATCCTTTTATGTGTCTACCTCCCTATTTTCAACCAGGAGTTTCTTTACTTCACAAAACACACAGACGCATATTGTGGGAAAAGTTAAATTCGACTCGTGAAAATGATGAAAAATTAAAAATGGAATTACGAGTTTACGATTTAATAGCTTTAGCAGATACTTTGGTTCGGTTTGCTTATGAAATATGTTTACCGCGTTTTCAAAATTTAAATATATCATCTAAAGAAAGAAATTTAGTATGGCTAGAAGAAAATCCTTTATGTTCTATTTGTAGATATCCTGCAGACAAAACAAGTCAATCTGATATTTATAAAAATAAATTTTCTCGCATGACTCCCCAAGGAATAGAAAGATTAAATCATAACGAATTTCGTATTTATAACGACAAACGAATTCAAGTTGTTAATGTTATGTTTCAAAGAGTTGGTCGTTTTGAATTGTTCATGCTACCTTTAAATGTTCAAAATTATTTAATCGACAACAATGCGGAAATAATAAAACAAGTTTTATTTCAAGTATCAAGTTTGTTTTACATTTGTTGTAGATGGTGGGAAAAATTTGAATACGTACCTGCCACCAACGGTTTGTTAAGTGATTGAGTGAGAATAACCAGTGGAGAACTTGTAGATTATATGAAACAATTGGCTTCCCTTATCATGAGCGATCATCAACTCAAAATTTACTTTGATCAAGACAATGTTGAATTGTTAGATGATCCCTACTTTTTAATCAAAATCTTTCGCAAATGTATCAACGAAGTAGGCAGTCAAAATACAGATAACCCATTTTTTTTATTTCTTATGAGAAAGTTGAAGCAACCCGTCTACGAAATATGGTATCATTGCATGTTGGTTTCTTTTAATAAACAATTTAAAAAAAGATTTAGTTTATCTGATTTTATTCAAGATGAAAAAAATAGCAAAAAATTTTTAAATAAATGCAATTTTTTTCTCAACGCTTTTGAAGATTATCTAGTTATTGATCACGATCATTTTTCAGGACAAGTTTACGGATTGGCTCATGATTATTGCAACAAAAATTTAGGCAGATATAGTCAAAATTTATCTTGTCCTATTTTCGCTCACAACGTTTCTTTTGATAACCGTATTATAATTGTAGAAAGCTTAAAATTTTTTTTGGATATTCCGTTATACGGTCATTTGGCCGAATCTGAAATAATACTTTTTAAAGCTTTTATAAAATATAGCAGCATGGAAGATGTTTTTGTTATATCTAAAAATGTGAGCAAAGTGAATATTATCTGCGTTAGTAAACATATTAAAATTGTGGACACATTAAAAATTTTAAATTTTTCCTTAGAACAAGCCAGTAGTATGTTATCTCAAAAAGCTCAAAATTAAATTGTCAACACCATGTTGCATTATTTACGACCTTTTTATCCTGAAGTTAATCATTTAACCGACAATCAAGAGTTTAAAAACTATTTTATTATAATAACATTATTTCCTTACTCACAAATAACAGACAAACTATTAAACATTGAATATAAAATATTTCCACCTATTGAATTATTTACTCAACACGATTTAATGAAGTCTAAAAATGTGCAAGAAGAAATAAAAAAAATCAAAGAAGCTTATAAAGGCATTCAAAAATTGTGGCACTTTTTAAATTTAAAAACTTTAAAATCCTTATTGCATTTTTATACTGTGCTCGACACAGTTTTTGGTTCTGTTATGATTGACTTTGATGAAAGAACATTTCAATTTACAAAATTTCATATTCTTAGTCATGTTAGCATTTTTAGTTATACAAGCAAATTAAATTCTGCAATCAGTTTAAATCCTGCTCAATTTCCTCCGACCAACGAACATCAAAAAATGATTGAAAAGTGTATTCGAGGCGGCATGTCAACCAACGGTACACAAAAATACGTCATTGATACAGAATACTTTGAACCTAAAATAAAAGAACTTAAATTAAACAGTTTATTAGGAGGATGTTTAATTTTTACGGACGAAAATGGACAATACGGAGGAGCGCAATTAAAACCTTTACCTTTTTACATGAAATATTCTTTTGATTTGTAATATATTACTTTAGACGATGTGATTCGGAAATATCATCGTGTTAATTTAAAAGGGTTCTCAACTAGTGCTATAGTCTATTGTCAAATTACCATGAAACCAGAGTACCAAGTTCAAGTAGGAGGTTTTTCACCCATGGTAGAAAAAGAAATTATATCATTACAAGATGATTCTCCAACTAAAATTGTTTCTAATCGTCATCTCAAAAACAATGGAACATATGGTATAGAAAAAGACAAAACCATCAAATTGGTCATGAAATTAAGTTCGCATAAAACTTGTGAATTTTTAGACACTTTAATATGGTTGACTACGTGTTGTTGATGTGTTGTTGAAAAAATTTACAAAGTACTCCTTTTATGGCATTATTCTTTAGCTCAAAAAATGGTAAAAAGAAGCCATTAAAAAGGGCGACAAAGTAGTCGATGCTTCTTGCAAATTACAAATTAACGGCCATTACGAAACATTAAGTCAACAAATTGCTCAAAAACTAAATACTACTTTTATCAATCACGAAGAAAAAGCATTTCAAATTATCATTGAAAATTTTCAAAACATTCGTCATGTTTTAATTCGAGAAGGTCAAACGGATGAAAATATTAAATTGTTACTTCCTTTTCATTTTCAAAATTTATTATATAACGGACCCATGTTTATTGATTGTTCCGGGTTACATCATAACTTATGATAATTATGCGAAACAAACTACGGCTGTTCTTTTGGTTCACAAACAAATTAGCAAAATAAAATCATGTGTTTAAGCAAAAGCAAATATTTTACTTGTCTTTCAGTTGAAAGCAAACAAAGATATCTTGATAAAATTTCTAAAATAGATAATTTAGATCCATATAATCTATTGAAATCTGACTTGATTTTTTCAGTAGATTTTTATCCAAAAATTAGTTATCCTGATATTGTAAACTATTTAATTTTCGCTTTATCTCCTATATCCGCTGATGAACTTAAATGTTATTAAAGTTTAGAATCTTATAAATTATCTCTCTGGTTGGGTCAAAGAAATTAGTTTAAAGTTATTCGATGAGAAATGTTTGGTTATTGGAAGGGTAACAAATTTTAATATCTTATTATATATATTCAGTACAACCTTTAAACCTTTAATTAATAAAATTTTTAATTTTATACCTTTAATATTTTGTGAATGTTGTGGAGAAGGATGTGTTGAAATAAAAATCCTGCTAACCATAAAGATGAATTCGTATTTGAAGCTATTAGTAACGATAAAACATTTTGCATCCAAATTATGAACACCGAAAAAAAGCTTAAACAAACACATCCATTTTACTTTCAAATTCAAACTCAATTACATGTATGTAAAAAAACTTTTATGATTTATTTGTAAATACTTCTAAAGATTATCACTTAAAACGAATTTATCCGGAAAGTGCCACGTGAACAGCTTGTGTTGCAAAATATCAAAAAGTATTCATTAGCTCTATCTTACCAGGATTAGTTGGTAAATATTTTACAAGAGATACCAAAATAAAAAGATTCGGTTTCCATTGCTGATCATGATTTGTATTGTTATTGTAAAGGTATGGTAAAGGAAATGGTGAGTTGTTTTCTTGTGCTAGAAAGAGTTGCAAAATTAAACTTTTCCACTTGGTATGTTTAAAATTGAATAGTAAACCAAAAAAGAATTGGTTGTGTCCAGATTGTCGTAAAAATTGTTAAACACTTTATAAACTGTCATTTTATATAGGGGTGGGAAAATTTTTTTTTATGTTTTAGGTAAGCACATTTAGGCATTTATAAAATCAATATTATCCAAATGTAAATTTGGAGTTTTGAAAATGATAAGTTTGAAGATACAGTGAAATCCTGATATCTCTAACCCCAGATAACTCTTACTTCCAGTAACTCGAAGTACTTTAAGTTCCCCTTGAAACATCACTAATACTTTCTCATAAAAATCACTAGATAATTTGATCCTCTGATTACTTTGTCCCTGTGGCTGATATTTTGCCGATAACTCGAACTTTAGAAGAAAAATAACAACAAAATCTTATTAACAGTTATTAATTTTCATTCATTAAATTAAATTTTTTCGATTTTCGAAATATCAATCAAGTAAAATGTTACTTCAAAACTAAGAAGAGTGACATTAGTATATTTTATATTTTATGATGTATTTTTTTTATTATTTCATGTTGAATAAAAGAAAAATAATGAGATTTTTTCCTTTATCACTTTCTTTACCCCTCGACACTTAATAGAGACTTAAGAGCAACTATTTTATATTTAAAAAAATGTGTTTCAATTTGCTTCTGTTTTTAAAACATTGTTTAATAATGTTGAATTACATGGCTCAATTATTAAAATTACATAAATATGTTAATTATAAACATAAATGAATGTGTAAAACAAACAGTGTTCTTTTTTTGTGACTTTTATTTTACCGTTAACTAGATATATTTTGTAATGATAAAATGTGGTTAAGGTATGGGGAGCTTTTATACCTCGGGCGACAATCTTCGTAGTGATAGTGTCACGAAAAAAGTATTCAATCAGTTTTCTGTTTTTTAACTGGTTTAAAAACGGCTAGCCTTTTTTTACGAGGTTCTTCATTTAAATTAAAATAAAAATGGGGATTTTTGTCCCGATAAATTTATTGTGACAAAAATCCCCATTTTTATTTTCACGTTACCGTCAGTGTTGTAATGTGTGTAGTTTCCTCACTAGAACATATTTTATATCTTACTTGAGTCGTCCGTTACGGTATTCAGTAGTCCGGTGTGTAATTTTTTCAAACAATTTTAAAAGAATAGTCACAAATCGAAACATTTTAATTTGCGCGCCTGTTTAATTCAATTAAAGTCAGCTTATTATACATATATATATATATATATATATATATATATATATATATATATATATATATATATATATATATATATATATATATATATATAGTTATATATATATATATAGTTATATTAAATTTTATATTATATTTTTATATTTTATATTATATATATATATATATATATATATATATATATATATATATATATATATATATATATATATATATATTATAAAATATAAATATACATGTGGTTAATCAAATGGTCACATCACAGTCGTGTAAATTTATTAATTAACATGATAATGTAAAAATTTTGTCCATTGTTGTAAGGCCATTTTTCTGTTTTATCAAATAGTCCAAAGGAATTGTACTATGTAAAATTTTATATTTATTTCGGATATTTCTTATAACTCTCTCTATGAATTCGAATAGAGGCTATTTTTCTAGTCTGCTCAACATCGCAAGAATTGAGTTGGCGTTTTCCTTCAGTAAATTATGGTACTTTTACCTCGGCGCAATATAGAGCAACGCTATCTTTAATACTAAATCCTCTATTAGCCATAACAACATCGCCAGGTAATAACTTTGATAAAAAACCTGAATTTTCAGTTAGATATTTATCACTAACACGACCACCCCATGAATTCGAAATAAAACTTACAACGCCTTGAGGTGCAATACCAATTAAAAATTTGACAGTGTTGTGGTGTTTGTAATAAGAAAAAGTTTGAGCGCGTACTAATGCATTTTTTGGTTTGTCAATAAAAACCTCAAAGCAATCTATAATAACTCCAACTCTGGTTTCAAAATGTTTTCGGAAACACATTGGGGTAGTCTTACATAATTGCTCTCTATCAGGCCATATTATATGCTCCTTTAGTCTCAGATATAAAACATCGATTGTTTTGAGAAACATAGAAGAGGCTGTTGTGCTACTGATATTGTAATGATAAGCTAAATCATTTAGCGTTAAATTAAGCCGAAGACGCATCAAAGTTAGCAAAAGATGCTGAAAATCTGATAATTTTGATCTCTTACATAAAAGGAAAGATTTTATAAATTTAAAAAGAGTAAAAAAAAGCATCCATATTTAGTAGACCTGTATAAATACTTTTTCATCTGATACAACCCATTCTGTTGTACCAACATTTAGAAAAGATAACTCAGACATTAAATTACAAATTTCAGATTTAAGTGAAGTTAATTCTTTATCCATGGAAACAATATATTTGTTTGTTATTTCAGTTTGACAGGAAAAATCTTTTAAATTATTTTCACATACTTCACTTACTAACTTAACAAAGTCAATATCATATAATCTTGAATGTAAAATTGTGTCTGTAAAATCAATGGGGCATGGTACAACAACTTGTAATTCTTTTTTTGGAATAGCATTTGAAACATCGTGCATAAGTCTGAGTTGACGATCATTAGCACGCTCATGCCTAGTAACATCTGCTAACTTTTTTTCGTAACCCATAGATTGATTTGGAATCCAATCTGGGTGAGATTTCTCAAATAGTTTGGAAGGCTTTCCTGTAATGTATAAAACAAAATTTTATATTCAGTATTTACTAACCAAAAGCTTTAATAATTTAATTTTTAATTAATTCAATTAATTAAGGTTAGTTTAAAAACAAATTAAGTTAAACTTAAGTTAACTAAATTTGAACTTGCTTATACAACTATATGAATTTCTTTCTATAAAAATTAAACTAAAGAAATTTGTTATTATTATTATTTAATGTTTACTGAATGATTTTTTTTTAAGTTAAATACTAAACCTGGAATATAATGATCGGAGCAAACTCTATAATGAGTTTATATATTCAGAACGATTTGTGCAGCGAAACACACAACAAAAAACCATGACTTGGATGATAATAAAATTAAGCCAACAGTTATTAGTACAAAATCAGAATACAAAATCAGAATCATAAAGCAGAAAAACATTTGGTAGTAACAGATACTAATTCTGGTTGTTTTTTCATTACGCAAAAGAAAAAGAAAAACAATTTATCGTTTCGCGAAAAAGTAGAAGAATGGAATTATTTCTCAAAATTTGGCGATCGTTGGATGGATTATTCTAATTATAAAAAAACTCACCCTTTTATTCCTCTCTTTACGCCAAAGAAACTGATCATTTTCGAAACGAAATACCTCCTCCTTATTACATTGCTCAAGCTTTTGCTATGGGACCTAAATGCTATAGTGTTCACAGCGTCAACGGAGACGAAGAAAAAGAAAAGTATTACAAAAATAGAGCTTAAGGAGTACCCAATTCTAAACTCTTATTTTCAAATTATGTTAACGGCTCTGATACCTTTGCCGCAAAAAGATTGTGTAGTCAATTTCTTTTCCAGTGGTAAAAGAAAATCAACCTATGGAACAAAATAGAATGAGTGTCAATTACAAACAAGTTAAAATACAAACGCACACTATTGTTTTTTTAAAAAGATTTACACAAAAAAATTATGTTTTTGATGACGGAGTCATGACTGAAATTCGAGATCATTATTTTTTGGAACCGATACGAGAAGCCAATTTAAAAGTTTTACCTGATATAGAAAAATTTTGTAGCGATGACCACATTCAAAATTTACTTGAAATTGAAAAAAAAATTATAAAACAATTAGGTTGTTATCAAACAATGGCCATGTTTAATCGTAAAGTTTTGATCCTTCTATTATACGATCTTAAAAAGAATATAAATTTGTAAAAAAAATTTTAATTAAAAAAAATGGAGTTTTGTTTTTTTAATCAAAAATTTACAACACAAGAACTTGAAAACGAATTAAAAGAAGTTGGTTTTGAAAACTTTTATTTAGTAGAAAATACAGAAAACGAAGTTCGTTATTTTAAAAATAAAGATTTTTATACTTTACGTTTGATTCTCATCACTCTTAACGGACGTGAATTAATTCATTAAGGATTTTAAAGTTGTTGTATCGATTGTTTGATTAATTATTTACGTTTCGCGTCTTAAAAAAATTTCGAGTCTTAAAAAAATTTATTTTTTGAGTCTTAAAAAAATTTATTTTTTGACACCTCTTAGTAATTTTTTAATTTTTTACGAAACACCCAATTCAAACGATATTTTACATGAGCTTTTTCAAACTAATCTGTAAAAAAAATTCCCAACTTACCTAAACATCTCGTCGAAATGTGTAAAAATCAAGTCAACTATCGCTTTGGATCTTATCAAGTTTCTTTAGGCGTTTATAAACCGAGAAACGAAAAAGCCTTTCTGAACAATTTAAAAATTTATAATTTATATCAAGCCAATGTCGTAGATGTAGAAGAATTCATAGCTAGTATTATTAACAATGTCACCAACTTTGCCTTTGAAAAAAGAAACGATCCAAAACAATATTCCCTTTATGCGAACGAATTTTTATATTTACTAACCTCTTTTCATTATGTAAGCAGCATGAGAATAGCAGCCGATTGAGAATAGAGCTGATGAGAATAGCAGCCGACAATTGACTTTTGCGAAATTGTGGAGTTTTATTAAAAAATACAACATACCCTTCCGAAACGAAACTAAATTAACATCCGAAGGTGTATATGCTAGCGCTCTAGCTCGAGATCTTTACACTGTCATGACTTCTAGTTTTATAGAAAGTGAATCCATAAGCGATAAAAGTTTTGGTGGAAAGAGAGCTTTTGAAACATTATCACTAACAAAATACATTATTCAACAAAGATGTATGCAATATGGTGAAATGTTTCGAGGTTTTAAATTTGAAATTTTGAGAGAATACATTCAAGTGAACAGTTATTTACTGCCTAATAACGATATCTATGTTTGAATGTTAAATAACTATGACGAAAACGCATTAGCCAACTGACCAATTGGAGAAACCATGCTCTATTTAACATTTAAAACTTTTTTTAACCCTGTACCTTCTTTACCTTTTAGAGATGTAACAGATGTAGTCCTATTAAAAGAAGATGTTGAACAAACTTGTGCTAAAGGAGGTGCGTTGGGATTATTGCAACATATTAAATCCAATTCAAATCATTTTTACACCACAGAAAATACAATCAAAGAAAAAAGTTTACTCGAAATGTTGATGATAATGGGTACAATGTTTAATTCTCAATTTGGTCGTTTAAATTCGCTTTCAATATCTCATAAAAAATGTTTTGAAATGGATTCTAATAATATTGAAAATTTTGCCAACGCTTTAAAACTACTAACCAATTTTAAAAAGAAAAATGTATTCCCTCATCCGTTAACAAGGTGTTCCTTATTAGAAATTCCTACACATAAAAAAGAACCACGAACGCGAGCATCCGATCCCTATTTAACTCTAATAGAAACTAAAAAAGAAAAAGAACCTACTGAAACAACTAAAACCGAACCTACTGAACTACCTGAAACTGCTCCTGAATTATTAGGTGCTACTGCATTACCAGAACCAATAGGAGCTACTGCTAGCGCTACTGATGGTAGTGAAAGTGCCGTAACTACTAAAGAACGACTAGAATTAAGAAGAAAACCAATAGAAATGAGATCAATGAAAAAAAGAGCAAAAGAACAAAAGCCATTCTAACAAAAAAATTTTAAATAAATGGACAAGGTTTTGAGAGATGCTATTGATAACCTTGTAGAAAATCAACTGACTAAATTATCGAGTCGTTTGTTTGCTTTAACAGACGTACCCAAAATTTAAAAAAGTTTTGCTTCAATTGGACACTTTAAAAAAAAATTCAACCAATTTAAAATTTTATGAACAATTAAAAACGCTTTTAGAAAGTTCCATCTATGCCATATGGAACGGTCTCATAACCGCTTAGTCACATGTTACTTTACTTTTTAAAAAAACAACGGATGCTAACGTTAAAAAACAAGCCCCTAGGAAACCTTATGTTTACGAAACGCATCAATATTCATACGATAGACCTCGGCAATATTTTCAAGCTGATTTAGCCGATATGAACAGTTTTAATTTAAATTTTGCTCCTCGCCGACCTGAATTTTGTTTAGTCGTGGTAGATGGAGTATCTAAAAAAGTGTATTTGAGAGTCACTATTAAAAAAACTGCCGGTAAAGTGCTTAGCAGTTTTAAACATATTTTTGAAGATATTAAAAGAGACGATAAATCTTTTATCTATATGCAAACCGATCAAGGTGGTGAATTTTTTAACAACAAAATGGAAGAATGGTGTTATGAACAAAATATTTATCATTTTAGTTCTAAAAATTATGGAAAAGCTTACTTGGCCAAATCGACAATGAGCATTTAAAACAACTTTATCAAAAATTAAGAAAACAAGGCGAACTTCAAAAAAGAAATTGAAGTTTTTATATCGAGGACATGAAACAAAAACTCAACGAAAAAGAACGATTCACGAGTGGAATCGCTCCTGATGAATTGGAAGCTGACGACGCCAAAGGTAAGGCTCTTCGTTAAGATGATCAATACCGAGACGACAAAAAACGAGGTCATCATTTTTCTTCCAACATGTTACATCGGGTAGAAAAAGAATACAAAAACGAAAAATTTAAAATATACAAACCTCTCTCCGTTGGAACCGAATGTTATTTGAAAAAATATAAAATAGATCCCAAAGACACTTTTAGCAAATCGACTACTCGCGATCAACCCTATTGGGACACTACCAAAAAAGTAATTATTATCAAAGTCTCTAAGCGTTCTAATCCTTCAGTAGAAGGTTATTACCCGTTTATGTTTATAAAGTGGAATAGTAGGCGATTTAAATACGACTTTCAAAGTAAAACGAGAAGATTTATTACCTAATAACGAAGAAGATAAAGACATTTATTATAAAAACTTTAACGAATATGTTGATACTTTTTTAAAACCTTTGAAGAAAAGACTACAAGAAAAAAAGAAAAAATGAACAATTTAACATTTGACGATGTTTTAGATGTAAATAAATATGATTGTAGTACGTATTATTTTAGCAAAATTAAAAATAAAAATGAAGCAAGCGTGCATTATAATATCTTGAACGATTTTAGTTTGCCCTTGACTCCTAACGATATCGACAAACCCACATTTAAAAATAATACCATCCTACATTTAGCCAGTATGGATGTTCCTACTAATTTAACTCGAGTAGACGAAAATCTTTATCTGAAAACAATTACGGATTAAGAATAGAATCCAAACCTGCTATAAAAAATTTTTTATCAGATATTCAAAGCGATATGATTGCTAATCCTACCAGAATAATTAATTGAATTTTATCTCATCACCAAAAATGTTTTTTGTATTTAAATCATATACCCTTACAGGTGATACGTTTCCTTGCTATGACATATTAGATGTGGAAAACATGAGTGGCGACCATTTAAGTTATATGAGGACCTTTTATGCAACAGGTGGAGGTAAACTCTTTTGTTTTTCGACACCCAACGGCTTTCAAGACGATTTTTTTTATTAGAAAATTGCAACTTTATAATTCAAATTTAAATAGAGTTTTGAATTTTTCAGACTTTTTTTCAAGCTATTATAATAAAGATCGTAAAATTTCATCATCGAAATATTTTAATCCAAAATATTTATTCGATCCTTTAACTGTACTTCAATACAAAACGGCTCTAATCGATTTACCCATGATAAAGTTTAGCTTAGATTCAAACAACAATGTTCAACAAAATTTATTTAACGTCAATACTTCCCCATTTAATAATAGAACCAAATATAATTTATTATGGTATTATATAAACGTAACGAATTTAGAAACAATCCTTCTTTTTTACAACCTATTCGTCAGAGTTTAAACTCAATTTCACCTTTGCAAGAGAGAGGTTTATCTTATTTTTTTTTTTTTTCCCAAGAACAATTGCTTTTGCATACGTTCTAGAAGATTTTACAAAATTATTACTATATGATTATCTTACTGATAGATCTCTATACGACAACATATTGAACATGTCATTAAACACTCACACTAGTAAAAATTATTGTATTTATGCAAAACATCCGCTTTTAAACGCAACACAAATAGCAGCTATTGTACCCGAAAAACAAGTCATTCTAAACGGAATAGAAGAAACCTTTGTTCGTCCTTTTATTTATATTATGCTCACACCCAATTATAAAAATCCAGCTTTAACTGGAACAGCGCTCACTGCAGATGATAATATTCTTAGTGTTGATTTAGATGTTTATGTTAACAACCTGTTACCTATTGCAGAAAGCACAAAATCAAAAATGAAACACATTGTACCGTAGCAAATTGCTTTTTTCTTATTAAAAATAATAACCAACACCAACGTCATACCAGTTGAAGGTAACATTTATAATGTAGAAACTGATCTCCGAAATTTACCTCCTGAAGCAGCACCCTACACAGAAAATGTTCGTATCAACGCTTTATGGAAAATTTGGAATGATCATGTTGATACTAAAAATCCCTTTTATCCCGGAGTTTACACCACTGAAAAAAAGTCTTGCTACAATTTGCAGATATTGTTAAAGCTGCTTTTGCAAGTGGTCCAGGGAATCCGAACACAAAATTTCTCTACGTTGACGCAAATAACATAGGTGTAGAACTTACAGAATTATTAACTAGTTTTTATCAAATTTGATTTAAATTTACTTCTCAAAGAAAATATTATCGTTACACTTTAAAAAATATACCTTTAGCTTCTTTACCTTTACCATTTTTTAACCTCGATCAAGTCATATGGCCTGAAAGAGAATTAAAAATGATGGATGTTTTTACCGAAAGTTTAAACAAGACAAACAATTTACTCAATCTAAATTTAAACAACTTGACCTTTGCCAATCATATTTATGCTGGATCCGATTTTACCATGTTGAGTAAATTTGTTACAAATAAAGCAAAAGGTGTAGCCTCTTGCATTCCCGAACCTATTGACGGAGTATCAAATTATTATACTTTTTTTTCTTTACTATCATTTCAAAGAAAATTATTATCGCTCATTATATTGAGCACATGGCTTATGAAAGGTCTATTAGGTTGTTATTTTCAAATGAACCATAATTCCTATTCAGAATATGATATCGGTTCTCGATTGCCAAATGAAGTCATTGGCACACCCGAAATAAAAGGTAACCCATTTCAAGTTTTACCTTCAAACTTACCTGATGACATTTATAAAATCTTTACAAGCGACAACTCTTTAATCACTCAATATAACACAGAAACTTTTATTGAAGTTATGTTATATTGCTAACAAATCAAACCCCTATTTTCAAATACCATCAAAGTACCTCTTTTCACTACCACTAGTTTCGGAAGAGCGACTACACCGACTCATAAGACATGGTTAAATAGTGTCAAAGCCATTTTACAAGGAAATAATCCAACAGAATTGGTATTTTATTGCACTTCACTCAACGGGCAGTTTATTTATCAAAAAAAGAGTGACGGTACTATAATACAAACTTGGGAAGACAGTTTACCATTAAAAAATATCATTTAAAAAATGTATCAACCTGTTGGAAATAATCCTATACCTTATACATTACTTTTACAAAGAGATCAATACAGTTTATCGCAACAAATCAATCCTTTTACTATGCAAGTGGATCAAAATATGACCAACGCTATGAGTTTTGATTTTAAAGTTAAAAAAAAAAAATTAGCTTTCTTAAGATCCACTCTCGTGCAAATTAGTAATTTTAATATCAACGTTGCCAATTTTCCTACTGCTAAAGACGTTTATATTTTAATCAAATGCGATCAAGCTACCCAATGTGGAATGTACACAAATAAAACTTTTGCTCCCGGAATCGTTGCTTTTTTTAACTTGTTAAACTACACCAATCCTACTCAACTCACCACCAATATTGATTTTACAAAAAATCGTCTTACTTCTATTCAAGGACAATTGACCACCTTTGATATCAACAATGCGGACAATTGGAAACAAACAAAATGGTCGTTTCTCAATTCAAAAGCTTAACCGCTCACCTTTAATAATCTTAGTTCTACCGTTTTTTACAAAAATGAGTCTCTTTTGCGCCAAAGGAAGATATCATAAAAATTTAGTCAATTTAGAAGAAAAAATGATGCAAGAGTCAAAAATAAATCCTAAAGATCAATTGAATCAAATTAAAAATCATATGCAACAATTACAAAATCAACTTACTTAATATTCTACTAAATCTAAATTACTAAACATGAAATCCGAATTGGACGAAATAAAAAAAATGAAAAATAAAAAAGAAAAAAAACCAGACGAAAAACCTCCCAAAAAAATGAAAAAAAATGTACAAATCAAATCCAATCCTAAAAAACGAAAATATTCAGAATCTGAAACCGAAAGTTCTGAAAAAGAAGAAATTGTTAAAAAAAAACCTAAAAGCAAATTAACTCCTATGCACATATGTTCACAATGCTTTCAAGAAGTCAATGCAGTTGACAAAATTAAAGGTTTATGTAAAAACTGTATTCACTGCTGCCGAATAATTCACTGCTGCAGAATAACAATGAAAAAAAGAAAAAAAAATGAATAAAAAAAGTTTAATTGAACTTGGTTACACTCGAGCTTTAAAAGACGTTAAAAACGAAAAGATACCATTTAAAAAAAGTACTTCAGAATCAGAAGATGAATAAATAGGAAAAAAATAATTTTTTCTTTTTTAAAAAAAAATGGGATCGTTAGCTAAATATATGAGAGACGGTGACGGTAATCGTTATACACCCAATACAAACGGTCATGTTACTATTGAAGATGTTTTAGCGCAAACTGACCACGAAAATCGTTTATTGCAAGAAGCAACAATCTTAGCGCAGATAATAAAGATATTTTAAATGAAAAATATCCTGGTTTTCAAACAGCTCATGCTCAAGATGAAGTCATTGCTGTCAATAATCAAAAATTTTCTTATGATCTTTACTTCCGACATGGCTAATTTAATTACTTTTACCACTATACTTAACGAATGGACATATTCCACAAGATTGTTATTTGGATTTTTATTTATTTATAAAAATTTGAGCACGCACACAAGATTTACACCTACAACAGACGATGCTTTACTCAATAAAATTTGTCTTTGCAACAACTTTATTCATGTTTTATTCAAAACTATCAAGTTTTATCCAAATTGTCAAAAAAACAATACTACTTGCGCTAACAATGGTATAGTTAATCGCTCTTATGATCGTTTTAAAACAATGTTGATAAAACAAAGTTATACAAAAGCTTTTAGAGATTTAATGATTAATCCTAATATGGAATTAATAGAAGAAGCCGATACTACTGCTAACGTCGTTACTTTTGCCGAAACCAAAACACTTGTACAAGCTGCAGACCCTAATGGAGTCGTCAAAGCTCTCAAATCAGCAACACCCCCCTCCTATCAAATAGAACAAAGAGATAGATATAATGCCTTCTTAAATGGGGATAAAGGTTATAAATTTAGAGTACCTTTGAGTTTATTGTGCGAAGTGTTTCAAATGAAAGAATATTTTGGAAAAAATAAACAAATTAGATTGGAATTTTATATTGAAAATGATATGAATCTACTATTGGAGTGGATAAGACCTACTACCGACGCCGAAATAACATCACTTGCCAATGTGGGAGTAGCTATTAAAAATCCAATGGTTTATTGCAATACGTATAGACTCAAACCCAGTTTACCCTTGGAAAAATCTTTATATCTCCACAGTAAAAAAGACGAAATGTATACTTTACTTCGTATCGCTCACTACGAACAAGTTGTAACCAATGTAGAAAATGTCGCAGAAGTTACTGTCAATTTAGGAAGTATAAAAACTGCCGATATTGTACCCCATAGCATTATATTTTTTGTAAATTCAAAAAAAGAAAGTAATCATTTAAACAAAAATTGTTTAACGCCAGTTGAAATGTCTTGCAACATTAATAAAAAAGTCACTCTTTATAATATTAGAAGAACATTTGTTAATTCAGCGGGTGATACTACGGAATACGATATGACAAAGCAAGACGATCAATGGTCTATTTGGAGAAGTTATGTCTCTTGGTGTAAAGGAAATACACCCTCTACTTTTAACATTAACAATATAGCTGATTTTTATAATAGTGACGATGACAGTTTTTTGAGACATCCGAGTCGATATTTTAGTACTACTAACACTTCAGAACCTTTAGTCATTGACACTAACAGCGATTATTATTTCATCAACAACAAACCTCCTGCTACGATTGCTGGAAATAATTCGTTTCAAATCAATGTTCAATTACAGAACAATTTAGAGGATTACTTACTATGTATTAGCAATATCCAGCTGAACTTGTAGAAAGCGGGGTAGGAGACTATTATCCAGTCACCTATATTCCTACCAAATTTAAATCGTCTTAATTTGTTATAAAAAACATTTTTACTTTTTTTAAACGAACCCTATTTGTATTCCCTATTTTATAACCAAACGACTATTTATTTCTAAAAAAATCTTAAAAATCAAAATCTTGTTTTTTATATTTCTCGTGTTAATCGCTCGCAGGCGTACAAGAAGAAGCGGTCACCGTCGTCGTCATCATAGAGGTAGCGCACGACATCATAGAGGAAAAGGAAAATTTTTTACCAAAGTTAAAAATTTTGCTAAACGTCTACTAAAATCAAACGTAGGAGGCTACGCTTTGGATTATCTTCAAAAGCAACGCAATGAAAATTTTGTTGCTCCGATTGTAAAATTAAGAAGAGTTTATGTAAAGAAAGAGGGAGGAAAGAGTTTATTACCTCCTTTAAAAGGCGCAGTTAGAAAACGATCAAGAAGACGAAGAAAAGTACGAGGAGGAGATTTAGCAAACACTTTAAGAAAATTTAAAGTTTACCCTTGGTATGTAGCTTAAAAGAAACAAATGCAAAAAACTAAATTTGATCATGTTAAAAAAAAAACTCAACTTTACAATATAAATTTACTTTAACCGACCTCAAACACGTCGTAATGCATAGAAAAAGAGGAAGAGGAAGAGTTTATTTACCTCCGTTAAAAGGCGCAGGTAGAAAACGTTTAAGAAGACATTTAAGAAAACGTATGCGTGGTAAATTTCTTCCGTTGTTAGCTGCAATTATAGCACCGACTTTATTATCATCTAATATACCGCGATAAAAAAAATGTATAAAAGACATAAAAAAAGACATCATAAAAGACATTATATAAGACATAGAACAAGACGATTGCTAGGAAAATTTATAGGACCCTTATTAGCTACAGTAGGAAGTCGACTTATACCTCTTTTACCTACGATCGGAAAGGCTGTTTTGGGTGGCGCTATTTCTGGAGGAATATCTTACGGAATTAGAAATATTAAACCTAAATTTGTTATAATATATAAAATAAAAATTTACAATGTCTTTTTTATTATTTTATCACAAATGTATAATCCCAACATTGTTTCAAGTAATATAAAAGCTGCCACTAACGCTCCAAATAATATCCTCCCACTACAATAGCAATAAACAAGCTCGAAAGTGCTAATATTGCCACTATTTTTTTTTTATTAAATCACTTCAAAATATCGAATACGATTCCCATGCGAGTCGTGTGTACCACCATTATCTATTGGAGGATCAGATATATAAGGTTGAACTACTGCCACTGTCGTTGGAACTTGAATTTGTTGTAACGGTTTATTTTTCGATTCCATTCATTATGAACCTATTTTATTTATTTCACTCTTTATATACTTTTTTCACGCTTCGTTAAGCAAATTAAAGTTCCTGACGACAATAGAAATTTTTGTCAAAATGACAATAAAATTTTTTTAATTTTGCTTATTCCCCCTCACTCTTTCCCGTCACTTGACGACGACCCCTTAACTGTTAACAACTTGATGTGTCAACAAATGGTCTCTTGACTCTTGACACACTTTTCCAACATTCATATATCATCATACGTCTAGATCTGTTTCGTTGAGAATTTCATACATGTCTATTTCTATCTTTAATATTTCTTCCTGCAACAATTGTCTATTTAATTCTTCAAACTATTCATCTACGTCTGTTTCGATCGTCTCTTTTTCTTCTAGCATTTCTTCTATATATTTTTCAAAATTTTCTTCTGTCATATCTTCTTCAAACTCCATATCTTTTTCTTTTGTTAGTGAAAATTAATCATGAAGACAAACAGAGAATACATTCATAAATTTTTTATAGGTAATAAAAAAATATATAAGTAGTAATAATATAACAATTATTTATAAAAAATAAAGAATATAAAGAAAATATTCTTACCAGCCACACACTTTAACAAATTTTTTCATTTTTATTATTTTTAATATATTGGTTAGCTGAAAAAAAATTTACAGATATAAAAATAACATATAAAAAAAAAATTATTGTAAAATAAGGTTATGTAACATTTCCATGGTTTCTTTTATATTGTTTATAAGCTCTTTATTTGTTTCTTTTCTTGACACGTCTAGCAACCAACACCAAAACGCGTCATACAAAGCTCTAATTGCGTAACTTTCTGAATAGTGTTTTTAAAATATTATATTTAATACCCTGTAGATTCTTTTGTTTGTGTGGTGATAATCTTGTTGGATGCATTCGATTTGTTGTTTTTTTATAGTCGAGGTATCCTGCCAAAATTTGCCAGCGACTTTTAGAACGTTCTGTTGTTTTTAGTTTAATTTGTGTGATATTCATTTTTTTGCTAAAAAGTCATATAATGTTTAAGGCCACGCGGTTAACCGCACCACACCGTTCTTTCGGTTAAAACCGATTTTAAGAAAACTGAATCGAACCGAACCGATAAAAATATTTTTAAATAATCAACCGAACTGAACCGAAACCAAAAAAAGCTGAAAAACCTATATAAAAATTTTAAAAATTATAAAACTTAATTTTATGTTTTTTTAATAAATTTTATTTATGAAAGTTTAGTATTATTAAACCACAGAAAAAAAATAAGTCAAAAAGATGAGATTGTAAACATATCTCTAAAATAGTCGTAAACAGTTACCGCAAAACTATATCAAATGTTGCGGACCAAGAAGAATATTGGCTATTAACAGTTTTTGATACCATTGTACTGTAACATGTGAGTAAATTGAATTTTTTTCTAAACTGTTGTAATTTTTTATTTTACTTAAAAATTAAAATATATTGTATAATATTTTTATTATAAGAACGTTGCTTTTTAATTTAGATAAATAATAAAACAAATAAGTTTTACTGTTTAACATATATTTATTTTTCATAATAGCTTGACAAAAATACAAATAACTGTAAACTTTAAATTTGAATGTTTATTTTATTTAAATTTTTTTTAGTCCGGTCATACAAGCAATTTATACTTTATTGAAATTGAAGATGCCGAAAGAATGTGGTATTTGGCAATTCTTTAAAAAGCTGAATAAATTTGAAGCTAAATGTAAAGTTTGCTTTAAATCTTACAAAATAAACTGTGGCAGTACTTCAACAATAACAAGCCATGTTAAAACCAAACATGAAACATCTTGGAAGGAACATCTTTTGAAGACCATAGAGGCACCACACCCTGTAAATATCCACGGCTAACATCACCCGAAAGGACCGAACAAATCCTTTTAGATGGGCATTTTATAGACCTAGTGTGAACATTTAGAGCTGTTTTTGAAATCTTTTAACTACGTCCGAGCCATTTTTTTCATTTTTAAGTTATATAGTGAAAATAACCAAAATCCAAGATTTTCCAAAAAAATAAACAGCTCAAAATCATAAATTACAGTGATTTTTTTAAGTTGTAGGTATATAGAGATCATAATAAAATAATTTTAAGTCATCTCAAACATCCAAAAGTTTGTCAGAGCCATTTTTCTCAGTTTAGCGTTCTATGGTAAAATAATCAGTGGTGGGTGGATTACATTGTCAAAATCTTTTGCTGATTTTGTATCCGATCCAGCTGCAACATAGGCTTCAAATATCTCCTTGATTGATCCGAAACTTCTGGATGTTCCACATTCTGAGAGATTGTCAGAATCAATGTTGCACCAGCAACAAGGGTGTTTGCTTGAATGGGATTGAATTCCGCAAATGATGTTGGCCATCTTGAGATCGCATGAAATGCAGATAGAAACATCATTTAATTGAATGATGTTCATCATCAATTTGACGTTCTCATATGTTTCAGAAACATTTTCAGCGATGGCAGCTATGAGCTACCGTTTGACACCTGTGTCTCGGGCAGATGAGCTTGTCAGCAAGCGAAGACTTTTTTGTTGAGGACTTCTTGTTTCATCATCTTCATCAGTTACCTTGATAACTGCTAAGCTCATTTTCAAGAATAATCCTCCTCCATCAATGCCAAGCTTGACAAAATGATTGGAGCCGTATTCCCTTGACAACAACACCTTGTTGGTTAAGTCCTCAATATTTTTGCAGTGAATGATTGTTCTCTTCTCTTCAGCTTTTCCTTTTTCTGCTGAAATGTTGACAACTGATAGTTGAAAGAAATCATTCAACGATTTTCCTACAGCAGCAAACTTTTGCCGGAAAAATGGCTCAACTAGTCGAGTTTCTGTTGCTTTGTTAGGTGTTGAAGCAAGTTGTCGCATTCCCGTGTTGGATAGTCCTGTGTTCAACTGAACATTTAACAAGCTTTGCATTGTAAGTGTTGAACTGGTTGATTTGCGTGCAGATGCTGGGCCTAAAAAGCAAATGAAATAAATTTAACAACTTTTTGTTACTTGTGAATGATTACAACAACAATAGTTATGAGTAAAAGTGATTCCCACAGAAGTTTATTATTATCTGGTGTTAATGGAAATAACTGCCCTCCTCTTGCTTGACTCAGCCGGGCAGTTCCTCCAGGAGATGCATCCTTTGAGCTGATGATGGCAGATGCAATTTGCTCAGCACCAACAGGATCTGACTGGACCAATGCTTGCAAGTTTTGATGTCTTGTTCTGATTGTGCAAGAATGTCTGAAACCTCTTGCAAGAATGGACAAACATTGTGCGCATCTTTCCTCTGATGACTGTAAGCGAGACTTTGGTGAAGGGCCAGGCTTAGAAGATTCACCTTGGTCAAGGTTTCTGTTCTGTTCTTTTGGTGCCAAGGGATGTTTTTGGTTGAGCTTGAGTTTTGCTATTTGGCAAATGAGGCAGTCACATGGACCAGATGTTCGTGTCAAAGGCTTGACAATGATTGCAGAGAAGTTGTAGATTGCAGGAAGTGAAACACTCATGTCCCCAGCATCTCTTTTTTGCAAGAGAGTTCGGCAAGCATTGCAAATAGCCTGTGGGACTCTTTCATCTGCAAAGTCAATGTCTGTTTTCAACAACTTGTGAATTCTTCCAATGATAAAGTCATTTAACTCTCGGTCTCCTTTCCTCATGCAAAGAAAACAAACAGACTTTCTGCATTCTTCATATGCTTTTGCTTTATTTGGTATTTTTGATGCTTTATGTCTTCATTTTAAAAAATGATCTTCATTCAACAAGGAAAAATAATTATGAATGTTTTTTATTTCATAAATTTCATGATAATCTTTATGTGTACACAATTTTTTTGTGTACATAATCTTATTGTGTACTTCATGCCAATGGAAGGGGGATGACAGGGAAGGATTTAACCCTTTTTAATTTGAAAAGTTAGTGCATGCGTGCGTGCGTGTGTGCATGCGTACATGTACATAAAATCATTGCTGATGCTTAGTCATTACAAAGTAACTAAATTCAAATGAAATTCATTTTTTTTAATTTCCAATAATTATTTGACCTTCTGGGATGTTTGAAATGACTTAAAATTATTTTATTATGATCTCTATATACCTACAACTTAAAAAAATCACTGTAATTTATGATTTTGAGCTGTTTATTTTTTTGGAAAATCTTGGATTTTGGTTATTTTCACTATATAACTTAAAAATGAAAAAAATGGCTCGGACGTAGTTAAAAGATTTCAAAAACAGCTCTAAATGTTCACACTAGGTCTATATAATGCCCATCTGAAAGGATTTGTTCGGTCCTTTCGGGTGATGTTAGCCATGGATATTTACAGGGTGTGGCACCTAATAAACGAAAGTTTGATATAAAAAAAGACGACAAAACAACAACAATTGAAAGTAGTATATTAAAAAATCAAAAATATGGGTTAAATGATCCAAAGCAATTAAGGTTTGACTTAGATTTAACAAAGTTTGTCTGCACTCTAGGTCTACCTTTTGAAGTTTTGGATAATAAAGGAGCTCAAGAATTTATCGATGAAGTAAATAATAAATTTACTGTCAAATCTGCATCAACATTTAGACGTCATAAACTTCCAATGTTGTATGACAAAGTTAAGGAAGGGTTACAACTAGAATTTGTCAAAGATTTTCCAAATGTGACTGGAGTTAGTTTTACAACAGATCTCTGGACTAGTTGAAACAATGATTCCTTCATGAGTCTTACAATTCACTACATTAATTCAGATTTTAATTTATTGAGTTTTCTCATTGCTTGCACACCATTTACTGGTAGACACACTGTGGTAGCAATCGCAATAAACCTAGATACTTTTATTGCTAATTTGAACTTAAATGAAGAAGTGCACAGAGCCTGCGTTAATGACAATGGCAGCAACATTGTTTTAGCTGCTAAAGAAAGTGATGAAATTAACTCAGAGTCGCGCTGCAACGATCACACAATCCAGCTAGTTATTCTTAAAGAAATAGAAAATTCAATTGAACTTTCAAAAGCAATTAAAAACTGCACAGATTTAGCATCACCCGCACATAGAAGTTACCTCTCTACTGCTAAGCTTCAAGGTGCATGCGAAGAACTTGGAATTAAGGCTAAGAAATTGATTGTTCAGTAGGTTTATCAGCTGATAAAAGACCAACAATCCAAGATATAATACCTGAATTATATTCTTTGCACCAAGAACTACTTGCCCAGCAAAATCACAAAGACAAAGCAACAAGAATTTTTATAAAAATGCTGACAAGTGAACTACTGGAAAGATATCCTCTCAATGGTGCTGAGCAGCTGATTAATTGTTATGCTAATTTTTTAGATCCGCGTTACAATGGCCTGCATTTAATTGAATATAAAAAATTGATGATATAAAAGAAGCATTATTGACGCAGGAAAAAGCAAAAAAAAAAAGAAAAACTTCCAATCACAAGCAGTAAAATAGACAATGAAAGCAATCCAAATACTATAGTTAATCACCACGAGTTGCTTAAAAAAGGACTAAGACAAGATATTTCAGCACGCAACGCTTCGACGACAACTAAATTGAGTTTAGAAATTGAGCATTATTTAGGAGCCAAAACAGCAGACGAAAAAACAAATGTTTTAAAATGGTGGAAAACAATGAAGTTACAGTACCCAATTCTATCTGATTATGCACGAAAATACCTATGTATAACAGTAACATCTGCAACATCAGAGAGAGTTTTTTCAACTGCCGGTAATGTCGTAACCGCTAGAAGAACCACATTGGCCATTGAAAATGTCGAGAAAATTGTTTCCATAAAAGAAAACATTAAAAAAAAAAATTAATTTATAATTGGGTACTTTTAAAAAAATTATATTTTAAAGTTGTAAAAAATATATATAAATAATTATCTTTAAAACCATATTTTGTTTTTAATCGAACCGAGCCAAACCGAACCGAATTTCGTTTTAAACCGAACCGAAAAAAAACCGAACCGATGGGTTTAAGTTTAAAATCGAATCGAAAAAAACCGAACCGAAAAAAATCTTAACCGCGTGGCCTTAATAATGTTTTACAATAGAATTTTCTACAAATAATTTCGTATGATATAAAATAAGTAAAAGTTTATTAACATTATCATCTTCCCACCATGATAAAACATAATATATTCGTTTTAAACCTCTTTTTCTAGATACGTTTTTTGTAAAATTTTTGTTTAAATTTTTCTATTTTATCGCTGTGTCTCACATATTTATAGTCAATCACTTAAATAACTCGTCTTTTGACATTTAGAAAAAATGACCTATTGTTTCCAATGGTGTTCTAGTTGTAGAGCTACATTATTTATTAATTCTTTTATCATTTTTTTTATTAAATATATATATATATATATATATATATATATATATATATATATATATATATATATATATTTATATATATACATATATATTAAAAATAAATATAAAAATGGTATATGAAAAAGAATATAAAAAAAGAACTATTAAAAATTTATTTTCTAAAAAAAATATATACAAATTATCAACTTTCTTCAGGTTTGTGATCTGGACTCTCTAAAAAAGGGAGAGAGAGTATTAAGAAAAGTTTACACCTTTTTATAAAATAAAGAAGTAGTAAAGTTAAACTTACGTGGGAAGTAATCCCAATGTGTGGGTCCTATTTCTCTATTTCTATTCACCAAATTTTCGGTAAATTTTAGAAAATTAGTTAGTCTTTGTAATTCTATATCTATTAAAAAATAGAATAGTATAATAAAAAAAATTTTTATTATACTATTCTTAAACATTTTTTACTTTTTATGTGCAAAGTGGGAATAAATTACCTCTTATCGGATAATATGGGAGTACTTGATTTATCGTCCGTTTTTTTCCATTTTGGATAATGTAGAGTTGATCATTTAGACTATCATTGAATATTTCGTATTCAATTTTATTGATATAAATAAAATATCTCATTTTTTTTACTAAAAATATTTTGAAGATGGTTAATTTATATATAAATATCCTGTTCTTTTGTTATAAATAAAGAATATATATAAACCTTAAATAAAAATATCATTTTTTAATAAATGCCTAAAATAAGGTATACTCCTAGATCATTAAATACTGTAAATATGGCACGCACAAAAACAACAGTTCCTAGAACAAAAAAACAGTTCAAACACAAACTGCTAAAAACAGAGTTCAACATCGACACAGACTGCAAGCGAATATTTACCGAGCAACTGTAAAAGAATTTTATCCTGTTTACGAAGAACGAATAATAGATATAAAGATAATAAAACAAACCGCAAACTTGGAAGAGTTGTTGGTAAAATAATAAAACGTTGGGTTCATACTGCAGAATCTTATGTTGATATTAAACATCAATTTAAAGAAGCAAACATAAGACGTAAAAATAAAAACAAATAATTATATATTTATAATTTTTGAGAAATATTCATAATTTTTTGAAATACAAAATCGTGTTTTCTTTTGTTATCGTATCGTTTGCGATTTTTTTTTTTTTTTTTTTTTTATAAAAAACATAAAAAAAATATTAAAAAAATACGTAAAAGATGACAGAAACGAAAATAAATTTGATTTTTTAGTCGGTAAACAAAATAAAAAAGTAAGTTGATTTTTTTATTTTTTTTTTCATAAAATATCTGAAGTTTTTAAGTGTCATCGTTAATTTTTATATTTTTTAAATAAAAAAAAGTTTTATGAATCTTATCATCATCTTCGATGAGGATGGGTTCTTGCGTAATACCAGTCAAATCTTCATCGTAAAACTGTAAATCTTGATTTTCCATTCTTTTACGTTTTACTAAACGCGTTCTTGCCATTTGATTTTGTTAGCAAAAAACACGCTTTTTATGTAAAATAATTTAATCTCTACAGATTAGTTTGTAAAAAAGACAAAGTGATTCACTAAAGATTTTTACTAAAGAAGGCAGGAGATGAGTATTCACTGAACAGGGGGCGCTAGTACCGCTCACTGATGTAATGTCTAGAAAGTTTAGAAAGTTCTATGTAAACACAGGTGTATACGTTCACTGAAAACGGGGGATGTTTACTCACTGAGCAGGGGGCGCTAGTACCCCTCACTGATGTAATGTGTGTAAGAACGAGTGTGTGAGTAAGCAGGCTAAAGAAAAATCAGGCAGGACTAAGTAAGATAAGTAAGATAAATAAGGACTAAGTAAGTAAGTAAGATAAAAATACGGCCGTAAAAAATAAACATTATAAGAGAAACATAAGTAAGTAGGCCTACTAAGACAAAATAAAGACAGAATAAGTAAAGTAGTGTCAGGGTGACCCATGTTTTTTATCTTGTAAATAAAAGATATATAAAAAATGAAGTCAAAAAAAATTAAAGTCAAAAATGGCTGCAGATGATTTTTCGCGCATGAGGGAATTTATTTTCAAAACCCACATTTTATAAAAGTTATTTAAGACCAAAATATATACATCTAAATAACCTAAATATACAGTGGATAGGAAATATCCTTTTCATAGAGATGCTTTTTTTGAATTTTTGATAGGACCTCTTTTGATGAAAACGAGTTAACAGATCCTAATAATACAGAAATAAGAACTATAAGACGTAGAATAAATAAGAAAAACTTGAAAAAATATATCTTACTTGAAATAAATATATATGTGTCAAATTTGTAGAAAAGCACTGATGTGTTATGTTGTGCTGTGCCAACATAATGAATACCTTCTTTTTCACAAATTGATACAAGATTCATACCTGTGAATCAATTGTCTCAATATATTTTGTGTCCTACATTCCTAGAAATGTTTTGAAGAAGTCTCAGTACAATATTTGCTGATGACATAATGTCAGATTGACCAGGACAAGTTTGTATAGCCCCATCATAAATCTCAAAATTATTGATTAGTCCATCTACGGCATAACACAAATATTTTATAGCCCACTTCTTGGGCTTCTTTTGCTTATACTGTTTAAGCCCCGATTTACCTTTGAAAGGCACAATTTGTTCATCACAAGATAAATGTTCCCAAGGAACCATTTTTGAGAAGTTTGCATTCAATGCATCAGCTAAAGGCTTAATCTTAAAAAGTTTATTTGAGCAGTTTTCGGGACGTTTATCATTATCGACCAAAAAAAAAAAAGAAGTAAAAATAAAAATTTTAAAATGTAAGAGAAAAAGTTCTAATAGGAGGAAAGTGAAAGTGAAAGAAGTGAAAGGGTATGTCGCGTACCGCGTGAAAGCAGGTCAGTGTAAAAAGCAGAGGGGATCAAGAAAGAAAGAGTTATATACGGCGGCGTGGCGACAGGTGGTGATAGGCGGCGTGGCGATAGGCGGTGTGGCGTAAAGTCCTAGCGACGTCGGCGGCTGCTGGTGAGCGTATTGTGGATAATATAATAAAGAAAAAAGTCATAAGATATAATTATTTTAATATGATACTTTAAAGATTATTTCCTCTTTATATATTAAGTATGAATGTGGCTATGCACCCTTCGAAAATGAAGGTTACAACATGTACATGTCATGATAGCTTCGCAGTTGCATGTTTCGATTGCTATAAGATGCTGTATGCATTCTTGGCAGTGACATTTAGTCAATTGCAAATAGTCGACGTGAACCTTTTTTATGAGTATTGCTTTATTTAGTTCATCCCTGATGTTTGATGTCATATCGTTTAATTATTATACTGTTATCTAAATCTAATATAATAAATAAGCAATAGTTTATATAGGGTCTTCATAGTTACGATATAAGTGATATAATAACATAAAGAAGTATAGTTTTAATAAAAATACATAAAAAAAAATAGTGACAATTATACTATATTTAAAAAAAAATACAAATATTAACAATCAACATGATCTGGGGTTGCATCCAATAATTATCTTTTATTTTTCTTCCTTAAACAAGTGCATATTATATACTAAGAAATATTAACACATTAAAAATTTATTATAAAAAAATACAAATATTAACAAATGACATGTTCTGGTGTCGATCCTCCGTATCGTGTTTGCCTGATAAAAGCATCGACCTGATTATAATCGTCTGTATTGTTTAAATTTGCATTGTTAACATCGTTCTGATCATAATCGTCTGTATTGTTTAGATTTGCATAATTTTAATAATGCGTCTTTTTGTGTATTTAATTCATTTAATTCGTTAATTGTTATATGTTTTTCTAATTTTAACAATGTTATTGTATGTAATATATCGCCTCATTTATTTTTTACCGATTGTTCTTTATTTTTCAGATATTGATTTTTTGTCTGTGTTCTCTTTAAATGTGTTTCTATGTTTGCCAAGTTATCGCGTGTATTTATGATTAATTGTTCAATATTACTATTCATTATTTATAAAGCTGATAAGAAAGAATTAATGTAATAATCAAAATTAATGTTATATCAATATTAAGCAATATCAAAAATCAATGTTAAGCACTTTAATAGACTAACAATATATTACCAGGTAATCGAAAAAATATATGTTAAAATACCTGCGAGATAATGTTGTATTATTATAAATGAAAAAGAAATAAAGTACATATATTTAGCATCAGCATATTGTTATTATATGTCATATTTAAACGTTTACCGTTATTGCATTTTTTATATGTTGTATTATTGGTTTAATATTATGTTTGCATTCGGTGCACAGCTCTTTTCAATTGCATTTTCCAATACATAGTAGATACGATAAACATATTTTGCAATTGTTACGTTTTACGCACATGCATAATAACTCTGCGAATATCTTTACGTTCTTTTGTTGTTCTCTGCGTTGTGTCTCTGAGTCGGACATTTTGCTTTATTATAATTTATCTAAATATATTACAATAATTATTGTTGTAAATACAAAAGTCGTATGCATCAAGTGTCATAAACATTTTTTATATTTATCATATGCAAAACAAATAAGGGATTAATTTTAGTTAAAAGACAGTTCAATAAACATAATAAAGTAAATACAAGCGACATTGGCATATTATTATTGAATATTATTATAAAGTGTATTTACATTTGGATTTACTATATTGTTATTGTTTTAAGAAAATGTTTGAAAAAAGGATATTGTGTTATAATGTATACATATTTAATGTTTTGTGCGCGAGACAACGCTACGTAAAACAAATGCCAAGTAAATTGCATGTTATTTATATGAATTACAATTTTATCTAATGTTAAACCTTGAACTTTATGTATAGTCATTGCGTAAGCTAACGTGAACGGCATGCCTTTACATTCGCCGATAATATTTCGTTTGTTATCGAAGAGCGTTTCGATTTGTTGCGTTATCGTTTTGTTATCACGAGTTAATAAAGTTAGCTCGTTATTGTCAATTGCTATAATCACTCCTTGAGTTCCGTTTGCTAAATCGTGTTCTTGTATGTTTCGTAAACATAATACAGGCGCTCCTAATTTTAGCGAGACACTTTGCGGCATTTGAAATGGCCATTCGTTTGGGATGTAATCGTTGTAGTATTTAACAGCGCTTTCATAAGTATACAATTTAATTTTAATATTAGCGAGCATTTTGGCGTTATGATTGTTGCGTTCTTTATTTGTATAAATCAGACGAGTATACGTAGGGTCGATATGAAGATCAGCAACAGATATTCGTTTTTTAAAATAGGCATACATAGAATCGTCATCGCATTCTCCTCTGCGTAGTTTGTTAAGATAATGTAGATGTTCAATATTTGAGTGTTGTCGATAATTTATTGTTAATACAATGTTTTTATGCGTTTTAAATTCAGAACAACTAGAAAAAAATTTCTCCATGTGTTTTTTGCTCCTACTTTTGTATAAACAAGGTCAAAAAAGCACTCTTTTTGCAGACAAAGTACACACAGATGTGATGTCTAACAACCATAGAATCTCATATACACAAGTCACCTTATATTGTTACAAGATTAGTTATTTAATGTAACTTTGAATCTTTAAAAGACATAAAAACCACAAAAAACTGCTACATTTTGGCTGCTTTTTCAAAGCCGAGGTTTCTACTTTAAGAGTTATATCTTTTCACAGATAAAAGATATCTTGCTCCTATTTTTTTTGCCTAAAAGATGCATGCCAAGGCTTCGTTCTATTATATTTTGAAACTTCCATAGTCAATAATAAGGTTATAATAAAAACGTTCAGCATCCGTTGTCACTTTTTGAAGAGGTTTTAGTGCTATACTCTATACTTTAGGTCCCTGTACACAGTCCACAAGTGTTAAAGAGCTGATTTTTTATCAAGTTATAGCCAACACATATATGTAACGAGTTTTTGATATTTTTTAATAACTCCATAACCCAAAAATGAAAAAAAAAAAAAAGATTTACAACAGAGCTCCAAGTGCAATCAGTAGCGCAAAGAGCTATAAAACTTTAAATGTGTTTTCTCCTTAGGCTATAGAGATTAGATTTTACATCTGGTGATACAAGAAACCTTTTAGATTAATGTCTATTACGTCGTATTTTTGGTCCTCAAAAATGAGGTTGGGACCATTTTTGGATAGGTGTGTATTGTTACTAAATTTACTTCCCTCAGTTTTATATTCAAGTTTCATTTTTCATACCTGAAAAAAAATTACATGTGTTTTTTATAAAATTCTTTGCATCAGAATTAACAGTTATATTTTTATATATTTTTCGTAATTCTGATTTGTTATTATGGATAATATAAACAGCATTAATATTACACACTCGTGACAAAGATACATAATAAAGGCTATTATTAAAAGCGTTAGAATTAAAATTAATAACTGCTTTATTCATTGTACTTCCTTGAGCTTTATGCACAGTCAAAGAAAAAGCTAATCGTAAAGGTAAACCCACTCTTTGAGGCTACAATAGCGTGAGAATCTAAAATCTCTTCTTTTACGGGTTCAATTATAGCTTCTCTATCATTCACATTCACCCAAACAGCATTATTTTCTATTAAAGTGATTATACCTACTGTGCCATTACACAAACCTTCTTCAACATTGGTATTTTTTACAAGCATAACAACTGCATTTATTTGAAGATGAATACCTGCAGGAATTTAAAATGTAAATTGTATGTTTGGATTTTTAATAACATCTTTAGCATAAAACCAACATCCTTTATCCTTTATATCATTCATTTTCTGACCGTTACAAACATCAACTTCCATAATTTTAAAAATCAATCTTGTTTATCTAATATTAATATTTTCATTTTTTTCAAAACGACGAATCATGAAATAATCAATAGTTCGATCGGATGCTTTACCAAAACGTATTTCGTTTAAAGCTTCGAAAAATTTAGCATCCCATTTTTGTCTAAAACATTCTGTTAAAACAAGAACTTGTGTCATGTATTGTTGCAATATCTTTGATTTAAAAACAGGTTCTACTTTGACTGGTGGCAATTGACAAAAAACACCACAAGCAATAACTTGTATACCTCCAAAAAGTTTATCATCACATTGTTTAATTTTGCTAGCTATGAAATGCAATAAATCAAATGTTTGAGCATTAATCATTGAAAACTCATCGATAATTCAAACATCAGTCTCCAACCAATGCTTTTTAACATCAGGATGCATGTTGCATATAATAATCTAAACCTTTGTCACCTGTTTTTTATACCAGCATATGCATGTATAGTCACACCATTAAATAAATTGCAACCAGCAATTCCAGTAATAAAAAAATTAAGTCCATCATCAAGCCATTGAAGAGCCTTTCGTTGTTGTTTGTTACAAAAAAAATTAGTTTGAATATAAATACATAAAAGCGTATTTAACAAAAAACATCATAAACACAATGTTTGTATCCATCTTTTTTTCTATTGTAGATAAAAAAACCATTGTCCTTGTTATCTTTAAAAAGTAATAAAAGTTTTTACAGACAATGTTTCATTCTTGTTCAATTAATTTTCTAGTGTATTCTTTGTAATTTACTTCATTTGTAACAATTTCATCAATTTTTTATTATTTTCACTATTTCTTATTCTATACATCTAAAAAACATTATATTTAATTAACTCGTTCAAAACATTTTTTCATAATATATAAAAGCACAACAAATCATTTTCTGTTAGTTGCATTTTTTTATTAAGTAATCTAAAAAAAATTTATTTAAAAAAAATTAAATTACAAAAAATAAAGTTTAATTTTTATTCGATAATTCCATTTGATATTTCTTCTTCAAATCGTTGTTGTATATATATTTTTTTACTTTCTCAAAATTTTCTTGACAAGTGATACATAAATCAAATTTACATATTTCTTGACAAGTGATACATGGATTAGAATTACAAATCGTACATTTGTCTATAGAAATCATACAGTTTTCTATATCTCCACTCGCATCAAATTTCACAACATAATCTAATAATTCATCAAAATCAATATCTTTATCGACTATTTGCTTATATAAATCAAATACGTCAAAGGTTATTTTATACATTTTTTTATTATGTAATCTAAAAACCAAATTACTTTTAATGTAAAAAAATACAAAATAATATAAAAATACAAATTATTCTTTAAATGATTTTCTATGCTTTGTCTTAAAATCAGTAACTTTTTTTTCAGAAATAAGGATTTCTTTCTTTTTATTAGCACACTTCCCAGCAAACATGTCAGCGTTGAATCAACGTTGAAAACCGGTCGCAGCGTAGAAAAAGCGTTACAGTCACAAAAACAACGCGCTTTCAACGTTGAATCAATGCTTGTTATTGTATACTAAATCGCGGTAAATTTAAACGTTGAATAAGCGTTGAAATTGTAACGTAATTTAGCTTCTCAAAAAAAGACGTTTATTCAACGTGGAATCAACTTACGCAAAAAGCTATTTTAAAGACGATTCAAAATCTATGCTTCATCAACGTTAAAAATAAACCGCTTTTTAAACGTCACATTTTCAACGTTGAATAAGCGTATAAATATCAACTTATACTATCTTCTCAAAAAACCGCGTTTATTCAACGTTGAATAAAAGTACGCAAATAATCACTGTAAAAACGTCGCAAAGTTGAAGGTTTATCAACGTTAGACATTAGCTGCTTTTTCAATGTATTTAAGCTATTTTTGAAACAACGCTTATTCAACGTTACATATACCAACGTTGAAAATGTGGTAGTTAAAAAACGTTGAAAAAGTGTTATTTTGCCAACGTTAATTAAACGTTGTTTTGACAACGTTGAGGAAGTGACACATTGAAAATTATTGTCTCATTAACTAGCCATTACAAAAATAATTTGCCGTAAAGAAAAGGCAATGAAAACTTAATAGAATGCATGCAGATGGTATAAAAAAAATATTTTGATAAAGTTATTTTTTATAACTTCTTTCTATTGCGGCTAATTTAAAACTTTTAGATTTTGCATCAAATTGTATATAATATACATAAATCTCAGAGTATATTCGGTTTATTCAGGTTATTTTAGTCGATGATTTATTTATTTTAAAATGACCATTTTAATAAATTGCAAAGTTGTGTTAAATATTTTATTTCTAAGTTAAAAATAGCGGTTAATTTTAATAAGATTTAGATGTTTTAAGTAATATCAAAATTAATAAAACATAATAAGTCAGACTAAATTTAGTCTGTTCACAGACTAATTTTTTTTATTTATTTGAAAAACTTTAAACACCTTACCCTAATTATCAAGCAAATATTCAGTATAAAATCTTCGACCAATAATGAAAGTATGCATTATTAAGTTTTTTTTATATAAAAACACGTTTGGATAAGAAACTTTATTTCCATTTTTTTGAAAAACTTCTAATTTTAATAGAAAAAGTATTAGGTCCTAATTATAGAGTGTTGTATACTTAATTCTAACATTTACTCTTTATCATACATTTTTATTTATTTTAATAATATGTATTTATGCATTTATATGTGGGTAAATTTATGAATATATATAAAAGAAATATATACATTTTATATATGTATATAAAATGTATATAGTCCTACTTTTAGAGTTGGTGTTGTATATATAATTGTAACATTTATTATTTATCACATACCTTTGATATGTATTTTTATTTATTTTAATATTATGTATTAATGCATGTAATTATGAATATATATATATATATATATATATATATATATATATATATATATATATATATATATATATATATATATATATATATATATATATATATATATATATATATATATATATATCAGAAACATATACATTTTATATATACATATATATATATATATATATATATATATATATATATATATATATATATATATATATTTATATATATGTAAATCTATATATATGTGTATATGTATTTTTATATATATGTATATATATGTATATATAATATATACATATATATACATATAAACAT